>NC_086453.1:35155948-35518448 GCF_028390025.1 Pseudophryne corroboree
GTGTTTGTAAAAATTGCAGGCGTGGCTGGGCGTTTGCTGGGCGGGTATCTGATGTCATTACCGTGTCATTCGTCGCAGGAATTATCGCACAGAATAAGTAATTACAGGGCTGGTCTTGTTCTGCACAAAATGTGTTTGCTGTCGCGCGGCTGCACAGGCGTTCGCACTCCTGCAAAGCAAAAATACACTCCCCGGTGGGCGGCGACTATGCGTTTGCACGGCTGCTAAAAGTAGCTAGCGAGCGAGGAACTCGGAATAAGAGCCACTGTCTCTGCTCCTCCCACCGTCTGTTACTTCAAAGCAGAGCTACCTCCAGGGCTGTCCTTCAAAAGGAAGGGTAGGCTGCGTGGCCTATTTCCCAGCTACATAGTCAGTAGAGCCCATTACTGTTCTGCTCTGTCAGATGCTTGTGAGCCAGCACCATGGGAAGCAATGGAATCCCCACAGGAGGCTGGTCATGGGTCAGTGATGATCTCCGGTCACGGGAATCAAAACACTAGTTTGCAAGAATCTATGACCTGCAAACTCTCTTTGTTCTAGGGAATAGGATTGCCTCCTAGCAACAGCTGATGGGTTAGGTGCAAGCATCCCTGACGAATCGCTGGGAAGGTATAGTGAAAGAAAACTTTCACTTACCTTCCCACAGCCTGGGGAGAGCGGGGTCAGAGCCGCGGGTAGCGGCCGCTCAGGGACCTGTTCGAGCGCATGGCGTGCGTCATGGAAGCGCGGGCGCATGCTGGGCACGTGTGCGCGCACCCTATAAGATGCTAGGCCCTGCCCCGAGAATATAGATTTTACGGAAGTTTACAGATGGCAATCCCAACTAGAACAAGAAAGTACATTTTTTAGGGGTAAGAACACCCTAGCTCCTGAAACCTAGTAACGAAGGACACGGGAGACCATGTAGATGCAGAAACAAAATGTGTTTACTAGAAACCTTTCAACAGTAATACAGGTGATAAGAAAAAAACAACTGGCGATGGCCAAAAAAAGAACTGTTATGCTGCTGTGAAATTATAATATAAACAAAACTCCTGCAAACTTGCAGAGCCCATTAAAGATATTTGTAAGGCTATTTTTGTTCTTAAGGTTGCTGCGTCTGCTTCTTCGGACCTTTTGGAGTGCCTGAAATCTAAAGAGAAAACAGGCATAATTAATGACTGTTGTTAGAGATTACAACCAACAAACCTAGCAAGGTATAGGGTGGGTAGGGTTGGAGCTGTTGCTAGGTGTCAATCCTATTCCCTAGAACAAAGAGAGTTTGCAGGTCATAGATTCCTGCAAACTAGTGTTTGTTCGTCGGGAAACTTGCCACCTAGCAACAGCTGGTGTGTAGACTACCACATACCTGGTGGTTGCTCTAAGGCACAGGTTCTCAAACTCGGTCCTCAGGACCCCACACAGTGCATGTTTTGCAGGTCTCCTCACAGAATCACAATTGAAATAATGAGCTCCACATGTGGACCTTTAAAAATGTGTCAGTGAGTAATTAGTACACCTGTGCACCTGCTGGGTTACCTGCAAAACATGCACTGTGTGGGGTCATGAGGACCGAGTTTGAGAACCTCTGCTCTAAGGAATTCTATCTTTTGAGTATCTGAAGGACTCCAATAATGTTTCATGAAGGTACGAGTGGACGACCAACGTGCGGCCTGCATTATGGATTGTAAGGTTATGCTTCTAGCCGCTGCCGAGGTGATGGAGTGTCCCTTGAAAATGGAGGTATCTATTCCTCAGCTTTGCATGGCAGAAACTATCCATCCACTGATTGTAGAGGGTCTGGCTGGATGAAAAGGCTTTCGGCATGTGATAAAAAGGTTAGAAATGTTTTCTCTTCATGGTGCTGTTGTTGTGAGGTAAGTGGACAAGCACTCAACTATGCAAAGATCCGTGTCTGACTGGTCACTGACTAGGTCAAACTCCACCAAAGGGTTTTGAATGGAACTGGTCTTTGTATAACCTTTAAGGACGATATGGCAACCCATTGGAGTGGTTGTCATCCAGGGTTCGGATGTGTCCATTAAGGAAAGTTAGGCTCCCCTAGCTGCGAAAGCTAGTGCTAGTAGTGAAGCCAGTTTTCTTGAAAGATTGGAGATGTCGGAATCTGAAGGTAGTGTGGCTAAATAATTTAAAAAAGGATTAATGTCCCACGTGGAAGAGTATCGCGGACATGGTGGCCTAGACAAGAAGATACCTTTGCGTAATCTAAGGTACATCTTGTTTTCCGTAAGCCCTGGAATGAGAAGAGCTAGGACTGAGCCATATGACCGTATGGTGGCGGATGTCAGGCCTGACTCAAACTTAATGACCAGGAAGTCTATCGCTAAGTTAGGTTCAGAAAGAGAAGCTGAAGGAAGTTTTAGAGAAGCTTGCCAAGACATAAACTCATTTATGATGGACTGGTACCTGGATTTTGTTCTGGGTCTAAGGAAAGCATTTATCAAGGTTACTGAGGCAGTCGAGAGGTTTGTGGTGGTCAACAACCGAGTAATGTCGCTATCCACATGCAATGTGGAAGTTTCTGAAGGAGGTCGAGAGTACCTTAAAAACAATCCTTGGACATGCCTAGGGGAAGCTTGGGTCCCTTGTGAAGAGTGTTGATCAAGGGGAACCAAACTCGGGAAGGCCAAACGGGGTAAACCAAGACGAGTTGAGGTACTCTGTCTGTCTTGATCTTGTGAAGTACCTTCAGTAGCATAGCTGGGGGAGGGAAAGCATATGGGAGAACTAGATCTGTGCACGGAAAGGATATTACATCCGAGTGGAGAGCCCCTTGAGTCCAGATTTTGGACATGAAGGTTGGGACCTGTGTGTTCGATGGAGTTGCAAACAGGTCTACCTGCGGTTGACCAAAGGTTTTCACGATACTGGTGAAAATTTCCGGTCTCAGAGTCGCCCGATCCAGTGTTAATTTCTTCCTGGATGAGGACTCGGCTAACTCGTTTAGCTCTCCTGGGACGTATGTTACAGAGAGGAGTATGGACCTTTCCACCGCCCAGTTCCAGATGTCTATAGCTTCTTGACAGAGAGTCAGGGATCGAGAACCCCCCATTCTGTTGAGGTAGGACACTGCAGTCCTGTTGTCTAGACAGAGAAGAACTGAGTTGTTTTGGAAGGTCGGGGGAACTAGAGAGGAAAGTGCTAACTTCACCGCCTTCACTTCTAATAGATTGATGTGCGCTGTCGATTCTTGAGTGGACCATCTTTCCCTTACTGCTTGGTCTCTTGTAAATGCTCCCCAACCTGAGAGGGATGCATCTGATGTGATGACAATGTCTGGAGGAGAAGGTAGGAGAGGTCTGGGAGATGGCAGCCGAAGGTCACTCCAACTGAGAATCTCTTTGAGAACTAAGGGTGTCAAGAGGATTTTGTCTGACCAAGTCCATCCTCGATGAATGAGAGCTGAAAGAAGAATATGAGAGTGTCTGCAGACAAGGGGAGTGTGGAGAAAACCAGGATCTAAAGACCTCCTTTTCCCTATGACTCTGGCCAAGTCTCTCAGCGAGAAACGGTGTTTCAGGGTTCAAGTTACAAAGTCTTGAATGTCTCTCCACTTGTCTGGGGGAACTGCTATCGAGAAAGCAGGGGTATCTAGTAAGAAAGTCAGAAAAACAATTGACTGGGTGGGTGTTAACATGGACTTGTCGTAATTTATAGTAAACCCTAAGTTCTGGAGGAGAGAAAGAATTAGCTCTTTGTGAAGCAGAAGGTTTTGTGGTCTGCATGGACTACTAACAAGTCGTCTAGGTAGATTATACAACGGATCGCTTTCGGGCAAAGGTGAGAGATCACTGCTTTCATAAGACGAGTGAATGTGTAGGGAGTAAAGATGAGCGGGTTCCGTTCCTCGGGATCCGAACCCCCCCGAACTTCACCTATTTTACACGGGTCCGAGGTAGCATCGGATCCTCCCGCCTTGCTCGGTTAACCAGAACGCGCCCGAACGTCATCATCCCACTGTTGGATTCTCGCGAGATTCGTATTCTATATAAAGAGCCACGCGTCGCTGCCATTTTCACTCGTGCATTTGAGATTGAACGGAGAGGACGTGGCAGCGTTCTCTCCCTGAAAAGCTCCGTAATCTGTGCTCAGTGTGCTGCAAATATCTGTGCTCAGTGTGCTCCAAATAATCTGTGCTCAGTGTGCTGAAAATATCTACGTTCTCTGCCTGAAAAACGCTCCATATCTGTGCTCAGTGTGCTGCAAATATCTGTGCTCAGTGTGCTGCATTGTGGGGACTGGGGACCACCAGTATAATAGTAGTACAGTACAGTAGGCCATTGCTGTATCTTGCAGCTCTGTGTCACTGCAAGTATCCATTCCATATCTGTGTGGCATTTTTGTGAGCAGTAAATATTAGTGATGAGCGCCGGAAATTTTTCGGGTTTTGTGTTTTGGTTTTGGGTTCGGTTCCGCGGCCGTGTTTTGGGTTCGACCGCGTTTTGGCAAAACCTCACCGAATTTTTTTTGTCGGATTCGGGTGTGTTTTGGATTCGGGTGTTTTTTTTAAAAAACACTAAAAAACAGCTTAAATCATAGAATTTGGGGGTCATTTTGATCCCAAAGTATTATTAACCTCAAAAACCATAATTTGCACTCATTTTCAGTCTATTCTGAATACATCACACCTCACAATATTATTTTTAGTCCTAAAATTTGCACCTAGGTCGCTGGATGACTAAGCTGGGTGACCCTAGTGGCCGACACAAACACCGGGCCCATCTAGGAGTGGCACTGCAGTGTCACGCAGGATGTCCCTTCCAAAAAACCCTCCCCAAACAGCACATGACGCAAAGAAAAAAAGAGGCGCAATGAGGTAGCTGTGTGAGTAAGATAAGCGACCCTAGTGGCCGACACAAACACCTGGCCCATCTAGGAGTGGCACTGCAGTGTCACGCAGGATGGCCCTTCCAAAAAACACTCCCCAAACAGCACATGACGCAAAGAAAAAAAGAGGCGCAATGAGGTAGCTGTGTGAGTAAGATAAGCGACCCTAGTGGCCGACACAAACACCGGGCCCATCTAGGAGTGGCACTGCAGTGTCACGCAGGATGGCCCTTCCAAAAAACCCTCCCCAAACAGCACATGACGCAAAGAAAAAAAGAGGCGCAATGAGGTAGCTGTGTGAGTAAGATAAGCGACCCTAGTGGCCGACACAAACACCTGGCCCATCTAGGAGTGGCACTGCAGTGTCACGCAGGATGGCCCTTCCAAAAAACACTCCCCAAACAGCACATGACGCAAAGAAAAAAAGAGGCGCAATGAGGTAGCTGTGTGAGTAAGATAAGCGACCCTAGTGGCCGACACAAACACCGGGCCCATCTAGGAGTGGCACTGCAGTGTCACGCAGGATGGCCCTTCCAAAAAACCCTCCCCAAACAGCACATGACGGAAAGAAAAAAAGAGGCGCAATGAGGTAGCTGTGTGAGTAAGATAAGCGACCCTAGTGGCCGACACAAACACCTGGCCCATCTAGGAGTGGCACTGCGTGTCACTCAGGATGGCCCTTCCAAAAAACACTCCCCAAACAGCACATGACGCAAAGAAAAAAAGAGGCGCAATGAGGCAGCTGTGTGAGTAAGATAAGCGACCCTAGTCACCGACACAAACACCGGGCCCATCTAGGAGTGGCACTGCATTGTCACGCAGGATGTCCCTTCCAAAAAACCCTCCCCAAACAGCACATGACGCAAAGAAAAAAAGAGGCGCAATGAGGTAGCTGTGTGAGTAAGATAAGCGACCCTAGTGGCCGACACAAACACCGGGCCCATCTAGGAGTGGCACTGCAGTGTCACGCAGGATGTCCCTTCCAAAAAACCCTCCCCAAACAGCACATGACGCAAAGAAAAAAAGAGGCGCAATGAGGTAGCTGTGTGAGTAAGATAAGCGACCCTAGTGGCCGACACAAACACCGGGCCCATCTAGGAGTGGCACTGCAGTGTCACGCAGG
Source organism: Pseudophryne corroboree (assembly GCF_028390025.1). Taxonomy (NCBI): domain Eukaryota; kingdom Metazoa; phylum Chordata; class Amphibia; order Anura; family Myobatrachidae; genus Pseudophryne; species Pseudophryne corroboree. Next base: position 35,161,899 of record NC_086453.1, read on the forward strand.
ATGGCCCTTCCAAAAAACCCTCCCCAAACAGCACATGACGCAAAGAAAAAAAGAGGCGCAATGAGGTAGCTGTGTGAGTAAGATAAGCGACCCTAGTGGCCGACACAAACACCTGGCCCATCTAGGAGTGGCACTGCAGTGTTACGCAGGATGGCCCTTCCAAAAAACACTCCCCAAACAGCACATGACGCAAAGAAAAATTAAAGAAAAAAGAGGTGCAAGATGGAATTGTCCTTGGGCCCTCCCACCCACCCTTATGTTGTATAAACAGGACATGCACACTTTAACCAACCCATAATTTCAGTGACAGGGTCTGCCACACGACTGTGACTGAAATGACGGGTTGGTTTGGACCCCCACCAAAAAAGAAGCAATTAATCTCTCCTTGCACAAATTGGCTCTACAGAGGCAAGATGTCCACCTCATCATCATCCTCCGATATATCACCGTGTACATCCCCCTCCTCACAGATTATCAATTCGTCCCCACTGGAATCCACCATCTCAGCTCCCTGTGTACTTTGTGGAGGCAATTGCTGCTGGTCAATGTCTCCACGGAGGAATTGATTATAATTCATTTTAATGAACATCATCTTCTCCACATTTTGTGGATGTAACCTCGTACGCCGATTGCTGACAAGGTGAGCGGCGGCACTAAACACTCTTTCGGAGTACACACTTGTGGGAGGGCAACTTAGGTAGAATAAAGCCAGTTTGTGCAAGGGCCTCCAAATTGCCTCTTTTTCCTGCCAGTATAAGTACGGACTGTGTGACGTGCCTACTTGGATGCGGTCACTCATATAATCCTCCACCATTCTTTCAATGGTGAGAGAATCATATGCAGTGACAGTAGACGACATGTCCGTAATCGTTGTCAGGTCCTTCAGTCCGGACCAGATGTCAGCATCAGCAGTCGCTCCAGACTGCCCTGCATCACCGCCAGCGGGTGGGCTCGGAATTCTGAGCCTTTTCCTCGCACCCCCAGTTGCGGGAGAATGTGAAGGAGGAGATGTTGACAGGTCGCGTTCCGCTTGACTTGACAATTTTCTCACCAGCATGTCTTTCAACCCCAGCAGACTCGTGTCTGCCAGAAAGAGAGATCCAAGGTAGGCTTTAAATCTAGGATCGAGCACGGTGGCCAAAATGTAGTGCTCTGATTTCAACAGATTGACCACCCGTGAATCCTTGTTAAGCGAATTAAGGGCTCCATCCACAAGTCCCACATGCCTAGCGGAATCGCTCCGTGTTAGCTCCTCCTTCAATGTCTCCAGCTTCTTCTGCAAAAGCCTGATGAGGGGAATGACCTGACTCAGGCTGGCAGTGTCTGAACTGACTTCACGTGTGGCAAGTTCAAAGGGCATCAGAACCTTGCACAATGTTGAAATCATTCTCCACTGCGCTTGAGACAGGTGCATTCCACCTCCTATATCGTGCTCAATTGTATAGGCTTGAATGGCCTTTTGCTGCTCCTCCAACCTCTGAAGCATATAGAGGGTTGAATTCCACCTCGTTACCACTTCTTGCTTCAGATGATGGCAGGGCAGGTTCAGTTGTTTTTGGTGGTGCTCCAGTCTTCTGTACGTGGTGCCTGTACGCCGATAGTGTCCCGCAATTCTTCTGGCCACCGACAGCATCTCTTGCACGCCCCTGTCGTTTTTTTAAAAATTCTGCACCACCAAATTCAAGGTATGTGCAAAACATGGGACGTGCTGGAATTTGCCCATATTTAATGCACACACAATATTGCTGGCGTTGTCCGATGCCACAAATCCACAGGAGAGTCCAATTGGGGTAAGCCATTCCGCGATGATCTTCCTCAGTTGCCGTAAGAGGTTTTCAGCTGTGTGCGTATTCTGGAAAGCGGTGATACAAAGTGTAGCCTGCCTAGGAAAGAGTTGGCGTTTGCGAGATGCTGCTACTGGTGCCACCGCTGCTGTTCTTGCGGCGGGAGTCCATACATCTACCCAGTGGGCTGTCACAGTCATATAGTCCTGACCCTGCCCTGCTCCACTTGTCCACATGTCCGTGGTTAAGTGGACATTGGGTACAGCTGCATTTTTTAGGACACTGGTGACTCTTTTTCTGAGGTCTGTGTACATTTTCGGTATCGCCTGCCTAGAGAAATGGAATCTAGACGGTATTTGGTACCAGGGACACAGTACCTCCAACAAGTCTCTAGTTGGCTCTGCAGTAATGATGGATACCGGAACCACGTTTCTCACCACCCAGGATGCCAAGGCCTCAGTTATCCGCTTTGCAGTAGGATGACTGCTGTGATATTTCATCTTCCTCGCAAAGGACTGTTGGACAGTCAATTGCTTGGTGGAAGTAGTAAAAGTGGTCTTACGACTTCCCCTCTGGGATGACCATCGACTCCCAGCAGCAACAACAGCAGCGCCAGCAGCAGTAGGCGTTACACGCAAGGATGCATCGGAGGAATCCCAGGCAGGAGAGGAATCGTCAGAATTGCCAGTGACATGGGCTGCAGGACTATTGGCATTCCTGGGGAAGGAGGAAATTGACACTGAGGGAGTTGGTGGGGTGGTTTGCGTGAGCTTGGTTACAAGAGGAAGGGATTTACTGGTCAGTGGACTGCTTCCGCTGTCACCCAAAGTTTTTGAACTTGTCACTGACTTATTATGAATGCGCTGCAGGTGACGTATAAGGGAGGATGTTCCGAGGTGGTTAACGTCCTTACCCCTACTTATTACAGCTTGACAAAGGCAACACACGGCTTGACACCTGTTGTCCGCATTTCTGTTGAAATACTTTCACACCGAAGAGCTGATTTTTTTGGTATTTTCACCAGGCATGTCAACGGCCATATTCCTCCCACGGACAACAGGTTTCTCCTCACCATCAGAATCCTCCTGGTCAATTTCCTCCCCAGCGCCAGCAACACCCATATCCTCCTCATCCTGGTGTACTTCAACACTGACATCTTTAATCTGACTATCAGGAATTGGACTGCGGGTGCTCCTTCCAGCACTTGCAGGGGGCGTGCAAATGGTGGAAGGCGCATGCTCTTCACGTCCAGTGTTGGGAAGGTCAGGCACCGCAACCGACACAATTGGAGTCGGACTCTCCTTGTGGATTTGGGATTTCGAAGAACGCACAGTTCTTTGCGGTGCTACTGCTTTTGCCAGCTTGAGTCTTTTCATTTTTCTATCGAGAGGCTGAGTGCTTCCATCCTCATGTGAAGCTGAACCACTAGCCATGAACATAGGCCAGGGCCTCAGCCGTTCCATGCCACTCCGTGTGGTAAATGGCATATTGGCAAGTTTACGCTTCTCCTCCGACAATTTTATTTTAGGTTTTGGAGTCCTTTTTTTACTGATATTTGGTGTTTTGGATTTTACATGCTCTGTACTATGACATTGGGCATTGGCCTTGGCAGACGACGATGCTGGCATTTCATCGTCTCGGCCATGACTAGTGGCAGCAGCTTCAGCACGAGGTGGAAGTGGATCTTGATCTTTCCCTAATTTTGGAACCTCAACATTTTTGTTCTCCATATTTTAATAGGCACAACTAAAAGGCACCTCAGGTAAACAATGGAGATGGATGGATACTAGTATACTTATGGATGACGAGCGACTGCCGACACAGAGGTAGCTACAGCCGTGGACTACCGTACTGTGTCTGCTGCTAATATAGACTGTGAGATGAAATCAATATAATATCACTAGTACTGCAGCCGGACAGGTATGTATATTTATTATGTAATGACTGTGATGACGGACCTGCTGGACACTGTCAGCTCAGCAGCACCGCAGACTGCTACTGTAAGCTACTATACTATAGTAGTATGTACAAAAAAAAAGAAAAAAAAAAACCACGGGTAGGTGGTATATAATTATGGATGGACTGCCGAGTGCCGACACAGAGGTAGCTACAGCCGTGGACTACCGTACTGTGTCTGCTGCTAATATAGACTGTGAGATGAAATCAATATAATATCACTAGTACTGCAGCCGGACAGGTATGTATTTATTATGTAATGACTGATGACGGACCTGCTGGACACTGTCAGCTCAGCAGCACCGCAGACTGCTACTGTAAGCTACTATACTAGTATGTACAAAGAAGAAAGAAAAAAAAAAACCACGGGTAGGTGGTATACAATTATGGATGGACTGCCGAGTGTCGACACAGAGGTAGCTACAGCCGTGGACTACCGTACTGTGTCTGCTGCTAATATAGACTGTGAGATGAAATCAATATAATATCACTAGTACTGCAGCCGGACAGGTATGTATATTTATTATGTAATGACTGTGATGACGGACCTGCTGGACACTGTCAGCTCAGCAGCACCGCAGACTGCTACAGTAAGCTACTATAGTAGTATGTATAAAGAAGAAAGAAAAAGAAAAACCACAGGTAGGTGGTATACAATTATGGATGGACTGCCGAGTGCTGACACAGAGGTAGCTACAGCCGTGGACTACCGTACTGTGTCTGCTGCTAATATAGACTGTGAGATAAAATCAATATAATATCACTAGTACTGCAGCCGGACAGGTATGTATATTTATTATGTAATGACTGTGATGACGGACCTGCTGGACACTGTCAGCTCAGCAGCACCGCAGACTGCTACTGTAAGCTACTATACTATAGTAGTATGTACAAAGAAGAAAGAAAAAAAAAAACCACGGGTAGGTGGTATACAATTATGGATGGACTGCCGAGTGCCGACACAGAGGTAGCTACAGTCGTGGACTACCGTACTGTGTCTGCTGCTAATATAGACTGTGAGATGAAATCAATATAATATCACTAGTACTGCAGCCGGAAAGGTATGTATTTATTATGTAATGACTGTGATGACGGACCTGCTGGACACTGTCAGCTCAGCAGCACCGCAGATTGCTACAGTAAGCTACTATAGTAGTATGTATAAAGAAGAAAGAAAAAGAAAAACCACGGGTAGGTGGTATACAATTATGGATGGACTGCCGAGTGCCGACACAGAGGTAGCTACAGCCGTGGACTACCGTACTGTGTCTGCTGCTAATATAGACTGTGAGATGAAATCAATATAATATCACTAGTACTGCAGCCGGACAGGTATGTATATTTATTATGTAATGACTGTGATGACGGACCTGCTGGACACGGGCCCTCATTCCGAGTTGATCGGTCGCAATGCGAATTTAGCAGAGTTACACACGCTAAGCCTACGCCTACTGGGAGTGTATCTTAGCATCTTAAAATTGCGACCGATGTATTCGCAATATTGCGATCCCAAACTACTTAGCAGTTTTAGAGTAGCTCCACACTTACTCTGCCTGTGCGATCAGTTCAGTGCTTGTCGTTCCTGGTTTGACGTCACAAACACACCCAGCGTTCGCCCAACCACTCCCCCGTTTCTCCGGCCACTCCTGCGTTTTTTCCGGAAACGGTAGCGTTTTCAGCCACACGCCCATAAAACGCCGTGTTTCCGCCCAGTAACACCCATTTCCTGTCAATCACATTACGATCTCCGGAGCGATGAAAAAGCCGTGAGTAAAAATACTATCTGCATAGCAAAGTTACTTGGCGCAGTCGCAATGCGAATATTGCGCATGCGCACTAAGCGAAATTTCATTGCGATGCGATGAAAAATACCGAGCGAACAACTCGGAATGAGGGCCACTGTCAGCTCAGCAGCACTGCAGACTGCTACTGTAAGCTACTATACTATAGTAGTATGTACAAAGAAGAAAGAAAAAAAGAAACCACGGGTAGGTGGTATACAATTATGGATGGACTGCCGAGTGCCGACACAGAGGTAGCTACAGCCGTGGACTAACGTACTGTGTCTGCTGCTAATATAGACTGGATGATAATGAGATGAAATCAATATATATATGTATATATAATATCACTAGTACTGCAGCCGGACAGGTATATATATTTATTATGTAATGACTGATGACGGACCTGCTGGACACTGTCAGCTCAGCAGCACCGCAGACTGCTACAGTAAGCTACTATAGTAGTATGTATAAAGAAGAATGAAAAAAAAAAAAAACCACGGGTAGGTGGTATACAATATTATATATATATATATATTATATACAATTATATTATATATATATATATATATATATATATATATATATTAAACTGGTGGTGATTGATTATTAAACTGGTGGTCAGGTCACGTTGCTTGCAAGTAGTACTCCTAAGCAGACAATCACAAAATATATTATACTGGTGGTCAGTGTGGTCACAATGGCAGTGTGGCACTGACTCTGGCAGCAAAAGTGTGCACTGTACGTTATATGTACTCCTGAGTCCTGCTCTCAGACTCTAACTGCTCCCCACTGTCAGTGTCTCCCCCACAAGTCAGATAATACACTTACAGTCACACTATCCAATCTATAAATATCACTTCAGCAAGTAGTAGTAGTATAGTAGTACTCCTCCTAAGTCCTAATGCTCCCCAAAATTACTACTACTGTGTCTCTCTCTACTGTCTCACTCTCTTCTCTAAACGGAGAGGACGCCAGCCACGTCCTCTCCCTATGACTCTCAATGCACGTGTGAAAATGGCGGCGACGCGCGGCTCCTTATATAGAATCCGAGTCTCGCGATAGAATCCGAGCCTCGCGAGAATCCGACAGCGGGATGATGACGTTCGGGCGCGCTCGGGTTAACCGAGCAAGGCGGGAAGATCCGAGTCGCTCGGCCCCGTGTAAAAAAACATGAAGTTCGGGCGGGTTCGGATTCAGAGGAACCGAACCCGCTCATCTCTAGTAAATATAGTATTACAGTGCAGCATTTTGGTGACCCAACAGTATATAGTTGTGTACAGTAGGCCATTGCTGTATCTTGCAGCTCTGTGTCACTGAGTGCACGTATCCATTCAGGGGCAGATCCAGAAGAAAATGACAGGGGGGGGGGGCACCATGGAAGGGGCAAGTACATTTGCGTGAGCCTTTAGCGCATTCACTCCCAGAAAAGGGGTGTGTTCCCACTACAATGGGCGTGGCCTCACAGGACAGGGAGAGAGTGAAAGAGTGACTTGCAGCAGGTGACAGGGAGAGTGACTGTCAGTTGGTGACAGCTAGTGGTTGATGGAGAGTGACTGGCAGTGGGTGACAGGCAGTGGGAGAGAGAGTGACTGGGAGAATGTGACTGGTAGTGTGTGACTGGGTATAGAGTGGCAGTGGGTGACAGGGAGTGGACTGAGGTGAGGTCATTACTGACGTGTAACCGGATGGGAGGGGATTCCCGACCCTGGTGATTGGTCTTTTGGAGGTGTACACGTATTTAAATGCTATCAGTTTTTGTATGTTTGTTGTCTGAGGAAAGTGCCGCTACACAATGGTACTCATTCCGAGTTGTTCACTCATTTTTTTTTTGCTACGGAGCGATTAGTCGCAAACTGCGCATGCGCTATGTTCGCATTGCGCCTGCGGCAAGTAAATTTGCACAAAAGTTTGGTATTTTACTCATGGCGTAACAAGGTTTTTTCATCGTTCTGCTGATCATAGTGTGATTGACAGGAAGTGGGTGTTTCTGGGCGGAAACTGGCCGTTTTATGGGAGTGTGCAGAAAAACGCAGGCGTTTCAGGGAAAAACGAGTGTCTGGAGAAACGGGGGCGTGGCTGACCGAATGCTGGGTGTATTTGTGACGTCAAACCAGGAACGAAACTGACTGAACTGATCGCAGTGTAGGAGTAAGTCTCGAGCTACTCAGAAACTGCAAAGCAATTTCTATTCGCAATTCTGCTAATCTTTCGTTTGCAATTCTGCAAAGCTAAGATTCACTCCCAGTAGGCTGCGGCTTAGCGTGTGCTAAAAGCAGCTAACGAGTGAACAACTCGGAAGGAAGGCCAATAAATGGGCACTGAAACGTTACTTGAAAACTTACCACTTGTGCATGTGATTTACCTTCATGTCTGGGAGTGCCGCTCCTGAGTATCTGGCTTACAATATAAATATATATATATATATATATATATATATATATATAGGTGAGGGGGAGAGACAGGGAGGGTGAGGGTACTGAGGGGGAGAGACAGGGAGGGGGAGGGTGCTGAGGGGGAGAGACAAGGAGGGGGAGGGTGCTGAGAGGTGAGAGACAGGGAGGGGGAGACACAAGGAGGGGGAGGGTGCTGAGGGGGACCGAGGGTGATGAGGGGGAGAGACAGGGAGGGGGACGGTGCTGAGGGGGAGAGACAAGGAGGGGGAGGGTGCTGAGAGGTGAGAGACAGGGAGGGGGAGGGTGCTGAGGGGGAGACACAGTGAGGGTTCCGTTATGAATGGTCGACCATGTTATGGTCGACAGTCATTAGGTTGACCACTATTGGTCGACATTGAAATGGACACATGGTCGACACATGAAAATGGTCGGCACGTGAATGGTCGACACATAAAAAGGTTGACATGAGTTTTTTAACTTTTTTGTGTCGTTTTTTGCGTAAAGTGACTGGGAACCCCAATTAGTGCACCGCGTCCCCTCGCAATGCTCGCCATGCTTCGGGCATGGTGCCTTCGCTCTGCTCCGCTTTGCTCGGCATAGATTACCGTTCCAATCGTAGTCCACGTGGATCGTAAAGTATGGAAAAGATCCCCAAAAGAAAAAAAAGTTAAAAAATGCATGTCGACCTTTTCATGTGTCGACCTTTCATGTGTCGATCATTTTCAGGTGTCGACCATGTGTCCATGTCGACCATGTCAATGTCGACCAATAGTGGTCGACCTAATGACTGTTGACCATAACATGGTTGACCATGTGAACGGACACCCACAGGGAGGGGGAGGGTGCTGAAGAGGAGAGACAAGGAGGGGGAGGGTGCTGAAAGGGGAGTGACAGGGAGGGGGAGGGTGCTGAGGGGGAGACACAAGGAGGGGGAGGGTGCTGATGGGGAGAGAGAGGCTGCTGAGGGGGAAAGAGACAAGGAGGGGGAGGGTGCTGAGAGGCGAGAGACAGGGAGGGGGAGGGTGCTGAGGGGGAGATACAGGGAGGGGGAGGGTGCTGAGGGGGAGAGACAAGGAGAGGAAAGGTGCTGAGGGGGAGAGACAGGGAGGGGGAGGGTGCTGAGGTGGAGAGACAGGGAGGGGGAGGGTGCTGAAGGGAAGAGACAAGGAGGGGGAGGGTGCTGAGCGGGAGACACAAGGAGGGGAGGGTGCTGATGGGGAGAGAGAGGCTGCTGAGGGGGAAAGAGACAAGGAGGGGGAGGGTGCTGAGAGGTGAGAGACAGGGAGGGAGAGGGTGCTGAGGGGGAGATACAGGGAGGGGGAGGGTGCTGAGGGGGAGAGACAAGGAGAGGAAAGGTGCTGAAGGGGAGAGACAGGGAGGGGGAGGGTGCTGAGGTGGAGAGACAGGGAGTGGGAGGGTGCTGAAGGGAAGAGACAAGGAGGGGGAGGGTGCTGAGGGGGAGACACAAGGAGGGGGAGGGTGCTGAGGCAGAGAGAGAGGGTGCTGAGGGGGAGAGACAAAGAGGGGGAGGGTGCTGAGAAGTGAGAGACAGGGAGGGGGGTGCTGAGGTGGAGATACAGGGAGGGGGAGGGTGCTGAGAGAGAGAGACAAGGAGAGGAAGGGTGCTGAGGGGGAGAGACAGGGATTGGGAGGGTGCTGAGGGGGAGACACAGGGAGTGGGAGGGTGCTGAGGGGGAGATACAGGGAGGGGGAGGGTGCTGAGGGGGAGATACAGGGAGGGTGCTGAGGGGGAGATACAGGGAGGGGGAGGGTGCTGAGGGGGAGATACAGGGAGGGTGCTGAGGGGGAGATACAGGGAGGGGGAGGGTGCTGAGGGGGAGATGCAGGGACAGGGGACGGGCGTACTGAGGGGGAGATACAGGGACATAACTTTGTTACAGGAAAGAAACAATGAAGGATTCCCTGACAACCTTGCCCCTCCCCTGGATCCGCCACTGTATCCATTCCATATCTGTGCAGCATTTTTGTGAGCAGTATATATAGTATTACAGAGCAGCATTTTGGTGACCCAACAGTATATAGTTGCGTACAGTAGGCCATTGCTGTATCTTGCAGCTCTGTGTCACTGAGTGCACGTATCCATTCCATATCTGTGTGGCATTATTGTGAGCAGTATATATAGTAGTGATGTGCACCGGAAATTTTTCAGGTTTTGTGTTTTGGTTTTGGATTCGGTTCCGTCGCGGTGTTTTGGATTCGGATGCGTTTTGGCAAAACCTCCCTGGAAAATTTTTGTCAGATTAGGTTGTGTTTTGGATTCGGGTGTTTTTTTACAAAAAACCCTCAAACACAGCTAAAATCATAGAATTTGGGGGTCATTTTGATCCCATAGTATTATTAACCTCAATAACCATAATATCCACTCATTTACAGACTATTCTGAACACCTCACAATATTATTTTTAGTCGTAAAATTTGCACCGAGGTCGCTGGATGACTAAACTAAGCGATCCAAGTGGCCGACACAAACACCTGGCCCATCTAGGAGTGGCACTGCAGTGTCAGAAAGGATGGCACTTAATAAAAAATAGTCCCCAAACACCACATGATGCAAAGAAAAAAAGAGGTGCAATGAGGTAGCTGTGTGACTAAGCTAAGCGACCCAAGTGGCCGACACAAACACCTGGCCCATCTGGGAGTGGCACTGCAGTGTCAGACAGGATGGCACTTAATAAAAAATAGTCCCCAAACACCACATGATGCAAAGGAAAAAAGAGGTGCAATGAGGTAGCTGTGTGACTAAGCTAAGCGACCCAAGTGGCCGACACAAACACCTGGCATATCTAGGAGTGGCACTGCAGTGTCAGACAGGATGGCAGATTTAAAAAATAGTCCCCAAACAGCACATGATGCAAAGAAAAAAAGAGGTGCAATGAGGTAGCTGTATGACTAAGGTAAGCGATCCAAGTAGATGACACAAACACCTGGCCCATCTGGGAGTGGCACTGCAGTGTCAGACTGTTAGGGTCTCCTGCCCTGTGCTGCCACGTCGTCATGGCAACCGGGAGACAAGTGCTAGCGGAGTAACCTGAGCGCAGCTGATACTCCGGTTCGGGTCTTTTGCTGTGCAGTGGTTATAGGCTCTGTGCACGGCAGGGGATCCGGTGCTGGTTTTTGTGCTCACAGTCTGTGAGGTCTGAGTGGGGCGTGGACAGCACCTGCTTTATAAGGCCTCTTTTCAGGTTAAGCAGATGCTGCTGAATCTTTGTTGGTTAGTCAGTTCCTGAAAGTTAACCAGTACTGTGTAGCTTTGTATTTGTTTGTTGCTTACTGCAAATAGGCCTGGGGATTTGGTATTACACTCTGCCAATCCAGACCTAGCAGTAAGACTGGAGTCAGTCGTTTAGCTTGCTGGGGTTCTGTTACTACTCTGTGAACTTAGCAAGTTTGCGGCTGTATTCTAAGACTTGCCTGTCTAATCCTGTCTCACTGTGCTAGGTGTCAGGGGTCAGTTTAGTGGCAGTAAGCTGAACCTGTGCACTGCAAGTGAGAATTAGGATTGTGGAGACTCTCCTTGTGTCTATCATTCCTTCTCTGACCAAGGAGTTTACTGCCACACCCGTTGGTAACCCTTTAGAGTTTTGCTGTTGCCCTTAGCAACAGCATTTCGGGTTCTCTACGTATTAAAACACAACATCTTGCTTTTCCCATCTGAGCATTTCTAATACAAGGGAGATACCCAGCTCCTTAGCCTCTGGGCTTCTCTGTTCACTTTGTGTGTATTTTGTTACCCTATCACCTTCTGTGTACGTAATGTCATATTCCCCAGTCTGTCTGTGAGTCCATTTGTTTTGCATAACAGTTCAAACACCAGTACATTCCTGCAGGCACTGGAGTGCATAACAGTTCTGACACCAGTACTTTCCTGCAGGCACTGGTGTGCATAACATATTCAGCAGCCTAATACTCCTGTTGAAATTTTGTGGGATTATGGAGCATACCCCTCAAAATACGTTGCAACAGGTGGTCGATCAGGTGCAGGTCCTGACTCGACAATTTAATGATTTGTCCATTAAAATGCACACCTCCCAGGCTGCTGGCGGAGCTCCCGCAGCAGCAGCTCCTGCAGGGGTTAAGGAGCCGAAAGTAAATCTCCCGGATCGTTTTTCTGGAGATCGCTCGCAGTTCTTTTGTTTCAAGGAGAGCTGCAAGCTATACTTCCGGCTTAGGCCTCAGTCTTCTGGGTCGGAGATTCAGCGGGTGGGCATAGTGATTTCCTTGCTACAAGGAGACCCACAGGTCTGGGCATATGGGTTGCAGCCTGACTGTCCGTCGCTTAAAAGTGTTGATGCTTTTTTTACGGCACTGGGCATGTTGTATGATGATCCTTAAGCAAGGGCGAAGGCCAGTTGAGGTTTACTGTACAGAGTTTCGGAGGTTGGCCCATGATACCCAGTGGAATGACCCAGCCCTGAGACACCAGTACCGAAGAGGTCTTTCTAACCAGATAAAGGACCAACTGGTACAATATCCCTTGCCTGATAGCTTGGATCAGCTCATGCAGTTATCCATCCGGGTGGATAGACGGCTGAGAGAGCGTAGGCTTGAAAGGGAGACTGAGATTTCCTTCCTTCCCAAGGGAACCTCAGACTCTGAGGAATTTTCCGAGGAGCCTATGCAGATTGGGGCTACCCGCCTCTCCTCGCGTGAGAAGACGCGGAGGAGACAGCAGGGGTTGTGTTTGTACTGTGGGAATAAAGGTCATGTGGTAGTATCATGCCCAGAAAAGCCGGAACACTTCAGGGCCTGAGGGTGGTGGGAAATATCCTGTCAGGCCAGAAGTCAGAATTTCCCAAGAAGACTTTTATAATTCCGGTGACCTTGAAGATCCTCGGTCAAACTGTCAAGACTGAGGCCTTTGTGGACAGTGGGGCCGACGGGGTTTTTATGGACCGCCAAATCGCCCTGAAACACTCTGTTCCCTTAGTACCCTTGGCATCGGAAATTGAGATTTGTGGGTTAAACGGGGAACCATTATCCCAAGGTAAAATTACCTCTTGCACTAGCCAGATTTCTTTGTTTATTGGAGCCACACACTCTGAAAAATTGTCCTTTTATGTGACTGTCTGTACTTTTGCCCCATTGGTGTTGGGGTTACCCTGGTTAAGGGCCCACAATCCTCAATTTGACTGGGTCTCTGGGGAGATTCTTAGTTGGGGTACTGATTGTTTCAGGAGTTGCTTGAGCCTTCTAGTCAGGCTCTCGCAGCTAAGTTTGCCAGGATTGCCAGGGTGTTATGCAGATTTTGCGGACGTGTTCTCCAAAAAAGTTGCAGAGGTACTACCTCCCCATCGCCCCTATGACTGTGCCATTGATTTGTTGCCAAATGCTAAGCTTCCCAAGAGCAGGTTGTACTCCCTGTCACGTCCTGAGACTCAGGCTATGGCAGAGTACATTCAGGAGAACTTGGCTAAGGGATTTATCAGACCTTCACAGTCTCCAGTTGGGTCGGGGTTCTTCTTCGTGGGTAAAAAGGACAGTTCGTTGCGACCCTGCATCGACTTCAGGGAATTGAACCGTATCACGATTAAAAACTCATACCCACTGCCTCTCATTTCGGTCTTGTTTGACCAGCTTCGTACTGCCACCATTTTTTCTAAGATTGGCCTACGCGGTGCGTACAATCTAGTCCGAATAAGAGAGGGGGATGAATGGAAGACTGCCTTTAATACCCACTCAGGGCATTATGAATATTTGGTGATGCCTTTTGGGCTCTGTAATGCCCCGGCAGTCTTCCAGGATTTCATGAATGATGTACTCAGGGAATATTTGGATAGATTCTTAGTTGTATACTTAGATGACATCCTAATCTTCTCCCATTCCCTGGAGGAACATCGGAAGCATGTACGCTTCGTCCTCCAGAAACTCAGAGACCACCGGCTTGGGGCGAAGCTGGAGAAGTGCGAATTTGAAGTTCAGCAAATCGCATTTCTAGGATATATTATCTCCTCAGAAGGTTTCCAAATGGAGGGTTCCAAGGTACAGGCAGTCCTGGATTGGGTGCAGCCCACTAGTTTGAAGGCGCTTCAGCGTTTCCTGGGCTTTGCGAATTTTTATAGACGATTTATCGCTGGATTTTCATCTATAGTGGCGCCCTTGGTGGCACTCACTAAGAAAGGGGCGGATGTTGCTCACTGGTCTTGTGAGGCTAAAGCGGCTTTTGCCCGTCTCAAAAGGGCATTTGTATCGGCCAAGGTGCTGCGACACCCAGATCCAGAGCGTCCTTTTGTGGTGGAGGTGGATGCCTCTGAGATGGGTATTGGGGCAGTGCTCTCTCAGATGGGAGTGTCTGATAATCGCCTTCATCCCTGTGCTTACTTTTCCCGTAAATTTTCGCCTGCCGAGATGAATTATGACGTGGGTAACCGGGAATTGTTGGCTATTAAGGATGCACTCGAGGAGTGGAGACACTGGCTTGAGGGGGCTAAGTTTGTGGTCTCAATTCTCACCGACCATAAGAATCTGGCATATTTAGAGTCAGCGAAGCGTCTCAATGCCAGGCAGGCACGATGGGCTTTGTTTTTTGCTCGCTTTAATTTTTTGATAACATATCGCCCTGGGTCAAAAAACATCAAGGCTGATGCGCTCTCGCTGAGTTTTGCTCCAATCCAGGAGACCACCGAGGAGCCGTTGCCCATTGTGTCCCCATCATTTATTAAAGTGGGCATTACCCAGGACCTCTTATCATTAGTCCTTAGAGCACAGGAGCAGGATCCTCCAGACCTTCCGGTAGGTCTTTTGTTTGTGCCTCCTAGGTTAAGACAGCGAGTGTTCCTGGAATTCCATGCCAAGAAGTCGGCAGGTCACCCGGGTATTGCCAGAACTCGGGACTTGCTATCTAGGGTGGTGTAGTGGCCATCGGTGGCTAAGGATGTGGATCAGTGGGTTCGGGCATGTGACATCTGTGCCCGAAATAAGACTCCTAGAGGGGTTCCTGTTGGCCCATTACATCCACTCTCTATCCCATCTAAGCCATGGACCCACATTTCAATGGATTTTGTGGTGGACTTGCCCAAATCCTCGGGGATGACAGCCATCTGGGTTGTCGTTGACAGGTTTTCGAAGATGGCGCACTTCGTTCCACTGGTTGGGCTGCCATCGGCCAGACGCCTGTCTGAATTATTTATGCTGCATGTTGTGCGTCTCCACGGGTTGCCACTTGATGTGATCTCTGACCGCGGATCCCAGTTTGTGGCCAAATTCTGGAGGGCATTTTGTTCCGATCTCCAGATTTCTGTCAGCTTGTCATCAGGCTACCATCCGCAGTCTAATGGGCAGACTGAAAGGGTGAACCAGTCCTTGGAGCAGTTCCTCAGCTGTTATGTCTCCAAGTGTCAGACTGACTGGGTTGCTCATCTGTCCATGGCGGAGTTTGCCTATAACAACGCGGCTCACTCTGCTACAGGGATCTCTCCCTTCCTTTGTGTGTATAGGCATCATCCTAAGGCCAATTCTTTTGACCCCCTGGACTCCACGCCTGGTGGTTCCTCTGTGGTTTCGGTCCTTAGAGGTATTTGGAGGAAAGTGAAGAAAGCCCTTGTGTCTGTGTCATTAGTGACCAAAAGGGTTTTTGATAAGCGGAAAAGACCCTGCAGCTTCAAATTAGGAGACTTCGTCTGGTTGTCTACCAAGAATTTGAAGTTGAGACAGCCATCTCATAAGTTAGGCCCCCGGTTCATCGGCCCTTATAAGATCACCAGGGTTATCAATTCGGTGGCATTTCAGTTAGATCTGCCCCGTTCTTTGGGTATCAATAAAACATTTCATTGTTCCCTTTTAAAACGGGCGATTAGTAATCCTTCTTCCAGTGGAAGACCTTCCCCTCTTCTGATACGTGGCCAGAGGAAGTTTGATGTTGAAAGGATTCTTGACTCCAAGATGGTTCGGGGTCGGCTGTCATTTTTGGTGCACTGGAAGGGGTATGGCCCGGAGGAGCGGTTGTGGGTGCGCAGTTGTGATCTTCATGCCCCCAGACTGATACGCTCGTTCTTCTCGCAGTTCCCCGATAAACCCGGTGGTAGGGGTTCTTTGACCCCTCGTCAGAGGGGGGGTACTGTTAGGGTCTCCTGCCCTGTGCTGCCACATCGTCATGGCAACCGGGAGACAATTGTTAGCGGAGTAACCTGAGCGCAGCTGATACTCCGGTTCGGGTCTTTTGCTGTGCAGTGGTTACAGGCTCTGTGCATGGCAGGGGATCCGGTGCTGGTTTTTGTGCTCACAGTCTGTGAGGTCTGAGTGGGGCGTGGACAGCACCTGCTATATAAGGCCTCTTCTCAGGTTAAGCAGATGCTGCTGAATCTTTGTTGGTTAGTCAGTTCCTGAAAGTTAGCCAGTACTGTGTAGCTTTGTATTTGTTGTTGCTTACTGCAAATAGGCCTGGGTATTTGGTACTACACTCTGCCAATCCAGACCTAGCAGTAAGACTGGAGTCAGCCGTTTAACTTGCTGGGGTTCTTTTGCTACTCTGTGAACTTAGCAAGTTTGCGGCTGTATTCTCAGATTTGCCTGCCTAATTCCTGTCTCACTGTGCAAGGTGTTCAGGTGTCAGTTTAGTGGCAGTAAGCTGAACCTGTGCACTGCAAGTGAGGATTAGGATTGTGGAGACTCTCCTTGTGTCTATCATTCCATCTCTGACCAAGGAGTTTACTGCCACACCCGTTGGTAACCCTTTAGGGTTTTGCTGTTGCCCTTAGCAACAGCATTTCGGGTTCTCTACGTATTAAAACACAACATCTTGCTTTTTCCATCTGAGCATTACTAATACTAGGGAGACACCCAGTTTCTTAGCCTCTGGGCTTCTCTGTTCACTTTGTGTTTATTTTGTTACCCTATCACCTTCTGTGTACGTAATGTCATATTCCCCAGTCTGTCTGTGAATTCATTTGTTTTGCATCCCTATCTGTTCAGACACCAGTACATTCCTGCAGGCACTGGTGTGCATAACAGTTCAAACACCAGTACATACACTTATGAATCTTAGGCAACGTATAGAACAATGGGGCCTTAGGATGTTCAATAGAGAGAGCCCTTACTATATCTTTTGCAATTATGCCCTGATCCTTAGCGTTTAACAAAAATGCATCCAACTCTCTTTTATATTCTTTGGTAGGGTCCATTGTGAGCCTCTTATAGACCCTGGTGTCTTTAAGTTGACGTTCACATTCATTGATATATTCATCAAGGTTTTGGATCACAATGGAGCCGCCCTTATCAGCCATACGGACCACTATGTCCGTTCTAACGGACCAGTTGCGTAACGTTACCATCTCAGCTCTAGAGAGATTAAGGTGGACCTGATCTAACATAAACATAGTGTCCTCAGATTCTAACATCCGCAGAAACGTCCTGATTGAAGGGTTCAAGCTGGGAGGGTCAAAATTTGGTCGTGAAGCAATCCTACGTAGCTGTAGTGGAATCTGCGACTCTGAATTATCACCAGGTCGTGAGTTGAAATATTCTTGTTGCCTCAAAGTTCTACCTAATCGGTGTAGTTCCACTTTCCTCTTCAAAGGATCCGGAAGAACTGTGGGCACAAAGGACAGTCCTTTTGCTAATAGATGGTATTCTTGATCAGTTAGTGGTACGGAGGATAGGTTAAAAACCAATTATTTTAGGCTCGCGGCGGTTTTTGAGCGAATGATCCTTTGATTTTGTTTCGCCCTCCGCGTCCTCTCCCTCTTCCTGGTTGAGGGGTACGATTGGATCGGGTACGGATTCCTTGGGCTCCATGGCCTAAAGGGAAACCCCCTTCAGACTGAGAAGTACCACCAGAGGGACCTTCCGAATCACTAGCAGAGGTACTGGCCCCCATCTGTTGTTCCCTTCGCCAACGTGAATTAGATCGCCAGTTGGGTTGTTTGTAATCTTGTGATGCCCGGGTACCCCCTAGCCAAGGGTAAACCTGCCTTTGCTGATAATCTCTCTGTACTGTGGCAAGTTTATCCTTTTTAAATCGCACTAAGTCCTGCCGGTACTGTTCAATTTGGGTGCCCAGTTTCGCAACCCAATCAGTTTGGGTGTCCAACTGTAATACGGATTTATGCTCACCCTCAAATTGTACTAGTTGTTCTCTCACTAGGTTGAGCTCCCTAGTGGACTCTTCCACAACTAGTAATAGTAGGTCCATGGAGCATTTGTTCAAGATCGTGACTCACCGCCGACAGAAAGCTGTATTGAAGCGACCTATAGTTGGAGAGTTGCGAATCCTGAATCCACGGGGTATTAAATTATTCCGGTAATAATCGGACAAAGAGATTCCATGGTAGAGGAAGTCCACCTCCCTCTGTTTTAATCTCAACCATTTTTTATAAAGTTCATCACAGGTGCTCCTAATGGGATCATCATCCAGCCGTCTCTCTATTAGAATGGCAT
Source organism: Pseudophryne corroboree (assembly GCF_028390025.1). Taxonomy (NCBI): domain Eukaryota; kingdom Metazoa; phylum Chordata; class Amphibia; order Anura; family Myobatrachidae; genus Pseudophryne; species Pseudophryne corroboree. The sequence continues at coordinate 35,180,208 of NC_086453.1, forward strand.
TAGCCTCTATATCCGAGAAGCTAAGACGTTCACTGGCATCCTTTTGTATTAGTTCCAATGCAGATTCCAAAGCTGCGTTATTTTCCATGTTACTTCACTTAAATGGCGTCTACTGATTACCTCACTCTGCGGTAAGGACGTATGCACTTACAGCAAAACACCAAGTGAATTAAAAAATGGAGAAAAGCAAAAATTGCTTAAAACCTAATCACGAAAGTAAATGTCCTGAGTAAGAAGCAGAAAAGACCAGAGGTGCCTTGCAGGGCCGGTTCCGGGGCGCCTGGCGCCCCGGGCGGCATCAGGGGGCGTGGCTTCGTACAGGGGGCGTGGTCATTTACGCCCCCTGCACAGACTGGAATGATGCGCGGTGCGCGATGACGTCATCGCGCACCGCACATCAAAGGTCCTCTCCACGAAGGGAAACTAGACGCGTAGCGTCTAGTTCCCTTCGTGGAGATTACCTTGGCTGTGCAGTGCGCGATGACGTCATCGCGCACCGCACAGTAAAGGACCTCTCTACGAAGGGAAACTAGACGCGTACGCGTCTAGTTTCCCTTCCCAGCGGACAGCGGCAGCAGGGGGACAGCGGGGGCCGGGGGGCACACACTGCAGCAGCGGATCTTGCCCTGGTGCGGCGCCCTCCGGATGGCGCCCTGCGCCCTCCGGAAGGCGGCGCCCCGGGCAAAAGTCCTGCTTGCCCGTGGCAAGATCCGCTACTGGTGCCTTGGCATGGAAAAATTTCTTTATTAGATATGTGATCCAACAGACAGTCTTCCAATAATATACAGGCATAAAGTCCCGGCACTCCTCTTAGATAAGGTAAGATTGCTGCGGTGCCTTCCCAGAGGTGAATTCCTCAATAAATATATTGTAGAATGAGGGCGGCACTCACGCAGACTGATGCAGGTGAAAAAAGGTCAGTTTTATTGATCCGACATGTTTCGGGAACTAGCCCCGTCCTCAGGGCTTTAACAACCCAAACTGAGCAAAAAACAGACATATATACCCTACCCAAAACCAAACAATCATGATAAAATACCACTCACCTGCTCCACGGCGCCATACTGTGCATCCGAACGCCGAGCAGCGCGTTCATGTCGCTCACCACTGACATCATCCAACCGCGCCACGTCACCATCGCCTAGGTAACCAGACACTACTCACGCTGGAAGCCAGGGAGTATTCCGTGATCCACGCTGACAGCCCGTGATGTCATCAGGTGGCGCTCTGTGGTGCGGTTACCGTGGCAACTACAACATAAACAAGAAATAAAACACAATATACATACAATCAGTGCATGGCATAACAATCCTACCGCCTAGATAAGCAATACGTAACAACTATCATATTATTAATGAGACTGTATCAAAATATACTGCTGATATGCTAACTTAGATATCCGCCACTACTACATAACAGCTAAATCTACATTAAAGCAGTTAGGTATCAAGGTAATATACATATTAAGAAGGTTTATAAAAAACACTGAAGGCCAAGATTTTCATTCAGGCCATGAGGAGAAAGGGTACCCAGTTTATGAATCCATCTGGACTCATGTTGTAACAATATTCGATCCCTATCACCTCCTCTGATGGTCTTAGGGACTTGATCAATCAAAATGGCCCTAATACTTGCCACCCCATGTTTATATTCTAAACAGTGACGAGCAAAGGGTTGGTCACTATGACCCTTCTCCAAAGCTTTTTTAATGGCACTTCTGTGTAAAGCCATACGTTCACGAAACTGACGTATGGTCTTGCCCACGTAGGCAAGACCACACGGACATGTCAAAAGGTACACCACATGTGTAGAAGTACATGTGAGACGATATTTAATGGGAATCTTCTTCCCGGAGAGGGGATGGTTAAAGGTATTACCAGTCATAAGTGTGTTGCAGGTGGCGCAACCCAAGCACCTAAAACAACCCAATTTAGTTCTCAAAAAGTGGGTTTCCTGTGCACTAGTCAATTGGGTGACATCTAGTTTAACTATATGATCACCAATGTTTCGGCCTCTAGTATAACTAGGCAATAGTGAAGTGTTGGCCAATGATGACAGAGCTCCCTCCGTCTGTATAATTGGCCACAATGCTTTAGCCTTTTTAATGTTCCTATTAGTGGCCGTGGTAAATCTACTAACCCAGGGCAATTTATGGTTAACCTTACTGCAGGATTTAGCCTCAGGCCTCAAGGCTTGTTCACGAGGAATACTAAGAGCCTTAGATTTCGCTTTTTTAAGTTCCCCCAGGGGATAACCCCGTTGTGCAAATTTATGCAACATACTATCCATAGCTATCTCAGTATCCCTAGGATCTGATGTAATACGTCTTACCCGCATAAATTGTGAAAAGGGTATTCCCCTTTTCAATGAACTAGGATGAAAACTGCGATAATCAAGTAACATATTCCTATCAGTGTTCTTAATAAATAAGGAAGTAGACAGCTTGCCCTGACTAATGGTAATGGCCACGTCTAAATAATTCACAGTGGCACCATCTATAACAAACGTGAATTGTACCGGGTGCTGGGTTGCATTGTGACCCTCCCACAGGTACTTTATTTCAGAAGGTACATTGATGACTTGATAGTATTATGGCAGGGCACTAGAGAGGATTTGATTAACCTATTAAGAACACTGATAGGAATATGTTACTTGATTATCGCAGTTTTCATCCTAGTTCATTGAAAAGGGGATTACCCTTTTCACAATTTATGCGGGTAAGACGTATTACATCAGATCCTAGGGATACTGAGATAGCTATAGATAGTATGTTGCATAAATTTGCACAATGGGGTTATCCCCTGGGGGAACTTAAAAAAGCGAAATCTAAGGCTCTTAGTATTCCTCGTGAACAAGCCTTGAGGCCTGAGGCTAAATCCTGCAGTAAGGTTAACCATAAATTGCCCTGGGTTAGTAGATTTACCACGGCCACTAATAGGAACATTAAAAAGGCTAAAGCATTGTGGCCAATTATACAGACGGAGGGAGCTCTGTCATCATTGGCCAACACTTCACTATTGCCTAGTTATACTAGAGGCCGAAACATTGGTGATCATATAGTTAAACTAGATGTCACCCAATTGACTAGTGCACAGGAAACCCACTTTTTGAGAACTAAATTGGGTTGTTTTAGGTGCTTGGGTTGCGCCACCTGCAACACACTTATGACTGGTAATACCTTTAACCATCCCCTCCCCTCTCCGGGAAGAAGATTCCCATTAAATATCGTCTCACATGTACTTCTACACATGTGGTGTACCTTTTGACATGTCCGTGTGGTCTTGCCTACGTGGGCAAGACCATACGTCAGTTTCGTGAACGTATGGCTTTACACAGAAGTGCCATTAAAAAAGCTTTGGAGAAGGGTCATAGTGACCAACCCTTTGCTCGTCACTGTTTAGAATATAAACATGGGGTGGCAAGTATTAGGGCCATTTTGATTGATCAAGTCCCTAAGACCATCAGAGGAGGTGATAGGGATCGAATATTGTGACAACATGAGTCCAGATGGATTCATAAACTGGGTACCCTTTCTCCTCATGGCCTGAATGAAAATCTTGGCCTTCAGTGTTTTTTATAAACCTTCTTAATATGTATATTACCTTGATACCTAACTGCTTTAATGTAGATTTAGCTGTTATGTAGTAGTGGCGGATATCTAAGTTAGCATATCAGCAGTATATTTTGATACAGTCTCATTAATAATATGATAGTTGTTACGTATTGCTAATCTAGGCAGTAGGATTGTTATGCCATGCACTGATTGTATGTATATTGTGTTTTATTTCTTGTTTATGTTGTAGTTGCCACGGTAACCGCACCACAGAGCGCCACCTGATGACATCGCGGGCTGTCAGCGTGGATCACGGAATACTCCCTGGCTTCAAGCGTGAGTAGCGTCTGGTTACCTAGGCGATGGTGACGTGGCGCGGTTGGATGATGTCAGTGGTGAGCGACATGAACGCGCTGCTCGGCGTCCGGATGCACAGTATGGCGCCGTGGAGCAGGTGAGTGGTATTTTATCATGATTGTTTGGTTTTGGGTAGGGTATATATGTCTGTTTTTTGCTCAGTTTGGGTTGTTAAAGCCCTGAGGACGGGGCTAGTCCCCGAAACATGTCGGATCAATAAAACTGACCTATTTTCACCTGCATCAGTCTGCGTGAGTGCCGCCCTCATTCTACAATATATATATATATATATATAAAAAATATAATATAATATATATATTGACCCGGAAGTATATATATATATATTTTTAATTAGCAGACAGCAGCAGCACGTAGGAAGGAGCCCTGGAGGACTCACGAAGACCGGAGGAGGAGGAGCTGAGACATGCGCACCAGCTGAAGAGACGCAAGGTAGCAAGCCGCAGGACCAGGAGAAGACCAATGCCAGGGAGGAGCTGCCTGTGCCTGTCACCAGAGCCGTCTGCGCTGAGTGGAGAAGACGCCACATAAGAGGAGGAGTTCAGCCAGCAGGACCGGGGAAGTAAATCCAACCTTCAGTGGAGCGGGACCCTGCAGCAATGGAGGAGACTGACCAGCAACAGGAGCACCGGCATCACGGAGGACACCCGCTTGCCGGAGCAAGGACCCGCAGAAGACCCTGGCTGGCTTAAAGAAGATGGTGCGGAACAACGGGGAGGACGGCGCACTTCAGGATCCTGCAGCAGGAGAGAAGATCCCCCTACAGAGCGCAGCAGACCACACTGAAAAGGGTGCATCCCCGGTGCGGTGCTCTGCATCCCGGGTGGCGCCGAAGACGTGGAGTGTCGGAGGTGGCAGAAGCGCCGCAGCTTTGGGTGAGAAACCGCTGCAACCCTTCCGCTGCTAAACTCTGCAAATAGTCAAATAAGAGGGTAGGCTCCCCTCACCACAGTACCCCACAGGATTAGTTAATTAAGGGCCCCACAGGATTAGTTAATTAAGGGCCCCACAGGATTAATTAATTGAGGGGGTAGGATCCCCTCCCTCTATAATGTGAATTTTGGCTCAAACCGTGTGCTATAATGTGAATTTCGGCTCATACCGTGTGCTTTAGGGGTATATTCAAGTGAAGTCGAAAACTGACGTCTGTCGAAAAGACGTCAATTTTTGACTTTTTAAGGTCGAATCGTGATTCGACCTATTCAGTATTTTCGACAATTCGGTGAATTTGACTTGTCAAAAAGCACGTGGATTGGCAGAATAGCTGCCGATCCACGTGCTTACGGCCCCCTTTTCGACCATTTCAGTCCGACATCAAAAGATGTTGGACTGAAATGCGGACCAGAGGAGGAGAGGGGGGAGAGCCGCAGGGAGACGGGGTACTGCCACGGACAGCCAGAGGAGATCAGCGCTACAGCACAGCGCTGCAGCAGGATGTCACAAAGCCGTGCCGCTCACAGCAGTGTCCACCCAGCTCCAGCAAGCTTGCTGGAGCCGGGTGGACACTGCCGTGAGGTCGGGCGGCTGTGTGACATCCTTCTGCAGCCCTACGGTAGCGCTGACATGCTCTGCCTGCTGGCGGCTGTCCCCCGTGGCTCCCACCCCCTCCTCTCCTCCTCCTGGGTCACTCATCTCAATTCGACTTGAAAAAGTCGAATTGAGATGAGATTTGAATAGGGGTTGCCAGATCCATTCCGACAAATGCATGTCGGAATGGATCTGATTTCATTTGAATATACCCCATAATGTGAATTTTGGCTCATACCGTGTGTTGTAATGTGAAAGAGGCACCAGTACTGGATAGTATAAGGAGACTTACTACATTGACGGACACGCCCCCTTTTGAGTGACCACGCCCCCTTTTCGGGAGCACGTGCGCCTTCGGCTCGCGCATAATTGCAACCTTCCCTATTTCATTCCCTCTTCAAAAATTCCTCTTCGTCCACTGCACCTACATCTGTACATACACACCCTCATATCTTTATATACAGTGACACCGGTGGTGTGGGCACATACTTTCCCTTTTAGTTTTGTTTTTGGGATGGGGGGGGGGGGGGGGGGGGGGCGCCATTATTGATCTTGCCCTGGGCTCCAAAAACCCTAGCTACGCCTCTGGGGCCGGCTCTGCTGTACTGTTTATTATATGTTTTTAAAGTTATCTCTTCATTGATATTAGTTCCAGGATTAATAATTATGTGTGGATAATTAGATTATAACGGTAATTCAACCAGTATTTCTTTTTTTACAGTAGTGCAATTCCAATAAAATTATCAATCCCATTGACATTGAAAAAAATAATGAGAAAAGACAATATATGAAACTTTTTATTTTAAAATGCGTGGAATGTTTACAGACAGAACATGGTGCCCTTATCTATTTCAAAAATACACAATATTAGATACTGCAAGAGCAAGAATAGAGGTAAAAATGATACTGCTGCGCAGACCAAAACTTCCGCTGGTACAGGTCACTTTCACGTCACCTGCCGAGGACTGGGAACTGAGTGAACACATATTTTTAGTGGCACAACCCCGAAAAGCAGTCGATAGTTTTGAAGGAGCTGTGAAGAACAAATATTAATATTAGTGAAGAATTCTTGTAACTTCTTTAGTACCTGTAGATAAAATTGTGTGAGAGAACAGTGAGATAACATTTGCCTTTCAAGTGACCCAGGTAAAGTTTGCAGTCGGCCTAAAACATCAGACTATAGCTCAGTGGCTAAAACAATGTGATACAGTAACTATGGCCCTCATTCCGAGTTGATCGCTGGCTAGCTACTTTTAGCAGCCGTGCAAACGCATTGTCGCCGCCCGCAGGGGAGTGTATTTTCACTATGCAGGAGTGCGAACGCCTGTGCAGCCGAGCGGCTGCAAACACATTTTGTGCAAAACAAGACCAGCCCTGTAGTTAGTTATTCTGTGCGATGATTGCTGCGACGAATGACACGGTAATGACGTCAGATGCCCGCCCAGCCAACGCCCGGCCACGCCTGCATTTTTCCAAACACTCCCAGAAAACGGTCAGTTGACACCCACAAATGCCCACTTCTTCTCAATCTCCTTGCATCTGCCAGTGCGACTGAAAGCGTCGCTAGCACCTGTGCAAAACAATGACGCTATTTGTACCCGTACGTCGCGCGTATGCATTGCGGTGCATGCGCAGATTAGCCTTTTTTTTTTATTATCGCTACGCAGCGAACAACGGAAGCTAGCGATCATCTCGGAATGACCCCCTATAGTAGATGTTGTCCCCAGAGCTACAGTACCTGGGTCTCTTCAGTGTCCAACACCCTCTTTTTCTCCCCCCCTTACTCCATCTCTCTCTTCCCCTTCATCTTTCTTTTTCCCTTATCAGCACCTGATTTTATTATATAGATTACTCTTAGCATTATCTCTTTCTTTTCATCTTTGTATGTTTTTCTGGTTCCCTACGGTGTATTTTTTTTCTTTCTGTATGTGGCCTGTGCATCCCAGTGCGTCTTTCTCCTTTCTTTGGTACTGTTATTATTTTTTTAGTTGTGGATAATGTTGTGTCGGCATATTTTATTTGGGTGTGGTAGTGAAAGTCGACAGTAACTAGGTCGACAATGTCTAGGTCGACCACTATTGGTCGACAGTAAAAAGGTCGACAGGGTGTCTAGGTCGACAGGGTCTTTAGGTCGACATGTTCTAGGTCGACAGGTCAAAAGGTCGACATGAGTTTTTCATGTTATTTTGGTGTAGTTTTCTTCGTAGAGTGACCGGGAACCCCAATTAGTGCACCGCGTCCCCTCGCATGGCTTCGCTCGCCATGCTTCGGGCATGGGGCCTTCGCTCCGCTACCGCGTTTCGCTCGGCACAGATTACCGTTCCAATCGTAGTCCACGTGGATCGTTAAGTATGAAAAGGTTCAAAAAAAGAAAAAAATTGTGAAAAACTCATGTCGACCTTTTGACCCGTCGACCTAGAACAAGTCAACCTGAAGACCCTGTCGACCTAGACACCCTGTCGACCTAGTTACTGTCGACCAATAGTGGTTGACCTAGACATTGTCGACCTAGTTACTGTCGACTTTCAGTCCGGATCCCTTTTATTTAGTGCCACTGTGATACTTATGAATAAACCATTGATATTTGACATGGTTTACCTGTCTAAAGATCTCTTGCTGGGTTGCCTTCAACCTAACGACGCTGGTGACGGGCTACTGACTGATGAGTATACATGCCAGCTATCTGCACATACACATTTTGCTACAAGCCAGGGGAGACTCAATCTACACCTAGCATAAGCGGTATAGTCATAATGGATGTCATAACTTCTTCTAACATCAAAACTGAGGAGTAAAAGGGGTTTTGACTCATTCTTCAATGGTACACTAATGGGGGAATCAACTAACCACGTTGGAGCAATCCAATTAGCAGTGATTGCCCTGCGCATAAATCCTCAATGAACTTTGACCCTCCGTAAACATTACAGACTGTTCCCAGAAATCTGGGTTATCCTCAGTATGGGAAACTGTGTTCCATGAACTGGCTTGAGGGGGAGAAATCCCAGGGAGAGTTGCACAAAGAGTCGGGAGACGTGAGCTGTGGTCAGGGGCTGGCTGGCAAATTTCAGCCGGGGGTGCAAACACAAGCATGTAGCCCATGTACTGAGGGGATGTGGGGCGGGATGTACTAAAGCAAAAATGCGGTAAAACCCCCGAAAACTGCAACCCGCCGACACCGTGGACCCGCCGCAGACGCCGACCCCCCTCCCCCGCAGCTTACCTTCCTCCAGGCTGCCCCGGACCCGGAAGGTAATCTCCTCCTTCCCCTAGCAACGCAGCCGGACGTCCTTCCGGCTGCAGGGGGGAGGAGGAGGTGCCGGGGGCAGCCTGCTGCTGCTTCCCAGCATCTATCCTGTGTGGGGACCCCATGGAGGTGACGGGGCCCCCTCCAGACCACCTAACAGGTATCGCGGGGGGCCTCCGTCACCGTATTGCAATGTTGATTGCATATGTTAGTACATATGCGATCAACATCGCTGCGGTATCCGGCGAGGGGCGGCGATGTATGTTAATACATCCCGCCCGTAATGAGATATGAATGTGTATGAAAGTTATGTTTGCCGTTCTGGAATTTGATTGGTTGGAGACTAGAGGAAAGTGTTATTGTGCGTGGGAGGGCATACACAGAGTAAGTGCAGCCTGAAGGAAACCCTGCAATCATGAATAGGAGAGAGCAATGCGTGCGGATGAGAGACGCAGATCTTGTGCAGAGAGGAGAGGTCGATATTGGGAGTTATTTTGAGATAAGCAAAGCAATGTATGTTGGTGTAGTTTGGTTAATGGCCTTGTATTTAAGTATTTTACATTGAGGGCCTGATTCAGAGAAGTATGCAGAGAACAGAATAATAATCTCAGATAACAAGTGCTATTCTGATTATGAATCTGGAATATTAATAACATATTTGGTATTAGTAGACATATGACGCTGTGTTTGGTAGAGAACAGAAATAAAAATATTATAATTACCATAAATATTAGTACGTTGGAGAAGACACATATCTTCACTTCCAGTGCATTGCACGGTGTCCCCAGTGTAACACCAGTCAGATGTAGCCGAAATGCAAGAACGACAGGTCAGTCCATTTGGCTGAGAGTTATCGCTGGGTACTGTGATACATGAAGATAAAACATCAAAATGTATAACTTAAACCTACGTCTAATATAATCTGCTAAAGTAAAATTTTGAGTGAATCTGATTTCTTGACATCCAAATTAAACTACATTGATAATTTAGTCCACACTCCATATGTATCGAACAGGAATCATTGCTGTAAATAATTATATATGCATCTTAACCACAGAAGAATTCTACAACCTTTTAAAAGCATAAGGCGTCAGTTCGCGGAACCTTGTGACTCTACTGCTTTACAGTCAGGGTACATGGTTACCTGTAATTCACTGTGAAACAGCTTTTAGGAGGTGATCTTATATGCGGGTGTTTTACAAGCTATACTTGTACAGTGTTCAGCGGTGGGATGTACAGTATAAGGTTATGATACTTTGGCAAATAAAAACAAAAACAAACGTGCAAAAACAATTATAATTCTGGGATAGAAGAGAAAACACTTACATGCCGAAGGTGATGGAGTGCAGTTATCTGTATTACAACAGGTGATGCCTATCTTTATCTTGATATCAGCAGTACTGATACTTCCAGATGTATCGCACTGATTTTGAGGTATACAAGACATGACAAAGACAGATGATGTGACCCCACCTGCAGAAAAAGAGTTTATTAACTGTCCAAGCCAAAGATACACACCTCTGTGGAACTGCAGGTTACTCAGAGTAACACGGTAGTCAGCCAGGTGTAATCTATGCAGCTAAATGGGTGTAACTATGCTGCCATGGGGCATTAGGGATGGTCATCGACCATCAATGATTACTTATCATCGATGGTTTAAGGCCGATGTCGAATGGTTTTGCAATCGATGGGAGAGAACAAGATGGTTTCCCTCAATCGATGGCTTAGCCTAAACGAATATTATTATTTTTTTACAAGATGCCGGGATACTGAGCATAGCTACACCCCTGACATTCGCAAAGTCCCACCCCCGGCTGTGATTGGCTGGTGGGTCATTCACACAAATAATACGGATTACCATTTTTTATGCTTATAACACCCACCATATGCCAATCACCATTCACTCCATCCTACATGTCAGCCAAGCACAAACACCAGACAGCACAACAACTAGATCATCCGCAATCACAAAGCCTAAGTGGCAAAATAATAATATACAGATGCTGTATATACACTGCTGTGAGATGATGGATGCAGAGTTGCTGCACTGCAGAACAGTGGCGGTTTTAGAGCGGCAGAGGCCCGTGTGCAGGCTCCGTCAGGGCCCCCTTCTATTTAGTCGGCGGCAGCGCTGTAGCTCGGGGCACTAGGCTCCCTAGTGTCCCAGAGTCTACAGCACATGTGCAGATCTCCGGGAAAATGGCTAGGCGGACATTTTCCCAGTGATTTTCTTACTGCGCATGTGCAAAACACCGGGAAAATGGTGTCATGCCATTTTCCCAGTGATTTCTGCAGAGCTGCTGCTTCCCCATGGCACTCCAAAGGATGAGTATTAAAAATAATGGATGCAAGGTGTACGGTGTGGGCCCCCCTGGACCGCACACACTGCACCCATTTTAAATTCGCCAGTGCTGTAGACAATACAAAGAGATGGAATAACAGAATGAATTGGAACAATGCGGTGTGTGAGTGTAATGAGTGCCGGCGGGCTGTCTGTCATGTGGGGGGCAGGGCCACATGTCAACAAACAAAACAGGCCTCCCATACACATCGGCCCACCTGGAATCCAGATACATCACTCCTATGAATTGCAATTTGCATGTAACATCTGCGAGACAACAGATATAACAACATGAAAGCACAGGTCGCACTCAGCAGGTTCACTAACTTTTGTAAACAGTGTTTGGAAATTGCAACTTTTAAATGTAATTCACCGACTCTGCATAACATACTTGCTGTGGATACTGTTCGGGTACTGCCGCAAGCGTTATCCGCGGGGCACGTCATGGTTGTTCCGGTGCAGGAGGAAGAGCCGGTGCCCACACACTGGTTGCAACTGAGAGAAAAACCTGCAATTGGGAATAAAAAATGGAGCAGGTGAAGAAGCATAAAATGAGCACACTGGGTGACAGCCTATGTCTTGTCCTTATAGATGGGATTATTATTATTATTATTATTACATTTTATTTATAAGGTGCCACACGTGTTTCGCCGCGCCCAGGGCCGGATTAACCATGGGGCGGATGGAGCTGCAGCTCCAGGCCCCCCATCAAAATAGGCCCGAAGACTCTGTTGTGACTGCTGTAAAAAGGATTTTTTTTTCCTGCTACAGCAGCCTTCTAAACGGGTGTCCGATGCCCCGCCCCCCAGCCGCGACCCCTCCCCCCCAACCGCGACCCCCCCTTCTCCTGCTCCTGCGGCACTGGCGGCATACTGTGTGTGGTGTGTGCTAATGGCGGCGCAGTGGAGGCTGCGTCACCATCCCTGGCCTCACAGCGATGTCAGCACATGTGACGTTGCAGAATCACCGGCCTGTCACCACCGCATTCACTCTGGAGGAAGCAGCAGCAGGACGGTAACAGCCACTGAGCAGGCTGTTCCGTGTAGGCGTCCTGATGAGCCTGGCAGAATGGCTGAGCATGAGGTGAGGGGCTGGCTTCTAGTATAACTTAGACACTGACTCTAGTCTATGGCTATGTTTATATAAATATATATATATATATATATATTATTTATATATATACACACACACACACACACATGCACACACACACACACACACACACACACAGACATACATACGTATACCGTATGTGTGTGTGTGTGTATATATATATATATATATATATATATGTGTGTATTTGTCTATACTGTATATATCTATGTGTATGTGGTGTATATACATATGCACCATATGTGTGTGTGTGTATATATATATATATATATACACACACACACACACACACACACACACACACACACACACACAATAAAAGAAGACTGCGGAACTCAGGGTCTGATAATTCAAATGTGTGTATTAAAACACAACAAAAGTGGTCACATAGATCTCCAATGTTCCTGGACCTTACTTCCCTTTGTCAAGGTGTGACGTATAAATAAAGGGCCATAACTAGGTGTGGGCGGATGGTGCACTAGTTCTGTGGGTGCACCATCCACATACACCCCAACTGGCCACCGTCAGCATCAGTGCTGCCCGCTACATTTTATAACCGTAGCGTTGCACCTAGCTCCCTCTCTGTCGGACGCATCGATGCTGATATAAAATAGTCGGCAGCGCTGGGCAACAGTGTCAGTCTCCCTGTGTGCTCCGCCCTGCTCCTCCCCTCCTCCTCCACTCGTGCAGCAGCCTAGTGTCCTTCCAGCATACAGGCTGGCCCAGGAACGCGCCTCCTCCCAGCAGGGGGATGCACAAGGGATGCCGGGAAGATGAGTTTGAACAGCGACAACTCCCGCCGCTGACGCCGCCATGGCAACCCGCAATTCTCAGGAAGAGAGCTCCACTGCTGCCAGGTAAGTGCACTGCCTGCCACCAGTGCATAGGTACCTGTGTCTCTGCCCCATTTGCTCAGGCTAGGCTATGGGTACTTGAGCCTAGATGCTGCCTGCTGTGGCTCATCTCTATCCCTCTACCACCGCTCTCTCCCTCTCCCCCTCCCACCCCTCTCTCTCTGTCTCCTTCCCACCCCACACTGTCTCTCTACTTGCCACCTTTTTGTCTCTCCCTCCCTCCCTCTCTCTCTCGTGACTACCTGCCATACTGTGTAAAAGGGGACTCTACCTGCCGTACTGTGTAAAAGGGGACTCTGCTGTACTATGTAAAAGGGAGCTCTGCCTGCCGTACTGTGTAAAAGGGAGCTCCACCTGCTGTACTGTGTAGAAGGGAGCTCTGCCTGCCGTACTGTGTAAAAGGGAGCTCCGCCTGCCGTACTGTGTAGAAGGGACCTCTGCCTGCCGTACTGTGTAGAATGGAGCTCTGCCTGACGTACTATGTAAAAGGGAGGTCTGCCTGCCTTACTATGTAAAGGGAGCTCTGTCTGCCTTGCTATATAAAGGGAGCTCTGCCTGCCGTAATGTCTAAAAGGGGGCACTGCCTGCCGTAATGTGTAAAATGGGGCTCTGCCTGCTGCAACGTGTAAAATGGGGCTGTGCCTGCCGCAACGTGTAAAAGGGGTCTCTGCCTGCCGTAATGTGTAAAAGGGGACTATACCTGGTGTAATGTGTGACAGGGGCTCTACCTGGTGTAATGTGTGTAAGTGGTGTAACTGCAGCGTAATTTGAATAATGGAGACTACTGTGCAGCGTAATATGAATTGGTATTATTTTGTGGCCACGCCCCTATACTTTTGTCGGCGCGCACTGCCTCTATTTTAAAAATTGGGGGGTGCACCAATACTGCTTCTTGCACACAGCGCTAAAATATCTAGTTATGGCACTGTACATATATATATATATATATATATCTCAGGACAACATGGGCAGCTGCAAGGTGAATTTCCAGTGCAGTAAAATTTTCCATGAATCTCCTGGGCAACGCCATGGCTCAACTGTAGAAAGAATAGGCGGCACTCCTGACATATTTTCAAGTGATATATTATTCAATCGAAAGTCAATCTATATAGTCAATCTATATACACACACACATACAGTTATATATATATATATATATATATATATATATAGTCCCAGAAGAAAAGAAACCAGCACCTCCAAATTACTGCATGATAAAATCTTTATCAAAAAATAAGATCTTAAAAGCACCAGAGGCAAGAAACATTAGTAGAAGCACATGGGGTGTCAAAAAACTGCATAATATCATATCACCATTTCAACGTGGTAAGTAGTGCAAGCCTCCAGCAACAAACAGGTAGGTCGCCAGCTGTTTCGGTGCTCAGAGGCACCTTCCTCATGGACAGGAAGGTGCCTCTGAGCACCGAAACAGCTGGCGACCTACCTGTTTGTTGCTGGAGGCTTGCACTACTTACCACGTTGAAATGGTGATATGATATTATGCAGTTTTTTGACACCCCATGTGCTTCTACTAATGTTTCTTGCCTCTGGTGCTTTTAAGATCTTATTTTTTGATAAAGATTTTATTATGCAGTAATTTGGAGGTGCTGGTTTCTTTTCTTCTGGGACTATTGTAACATATTATGTATCCAGCACTCCTAACATGGACAATACTGTGTGCGGCAGGCTATTCCACATATATATATATATATATATATATATATATATATAATATATTGTAATATGCTCATATTATTACATTGAGTTTCCTAGCATTACATGCCTAGGTATGTTCTCCGTTGGAGCTATGCTGACATGAGATAACGGGATGTTCAGAATTTTTTGTGTAATTTATCTAGTCCTTTAAATACTTTGGATCAGTGCTATGATATGGTCCTTACTGGTCCATGCATGTGCACTGTTGTTGGTAGCTGCATTGATGTTTGTGTTACATGGGAGTAACTACTGTAGTTGTGGACATCCAGTTTTGTGTTCCAGTGCATACAGTTCTCAGGGCCGGTCCTTGCCCTGATGGCACCCCGGGCAAAAGTTATGGGCGTGGCTTTATACGGGCGTGGCCAGTCACGCCCCCATTTGCAGCGCCGCTGAAAGGAAATGAAAAAACAAAAACAAAGCATACTTACTATCCCCGCTCCTGATTCCAGACCTGCAGACTTCCGACGACGCCGCTCTTCTCCTCGGATCTATGGGAGAAACGTCAGTCATGACGTCTCTCCCATAGCACAGCATAGGCACTAGAGGTCAATTATGACCCCTAGCGTCTGTGCCACAATTCTGTGCAGTGCGCGATGATGTCATCGCGCACTGCACAGCAAAGGTCCTCTCCATGAAGGGAAACTAGACGCTTAGCGTCTGATTCCCTTCACAGCAGGGGGGGGACCAGCGCCACGAAGGGAAACTAGACGCGTAGCGTCTGGTTTCCTTCTCACAGCAGGGGGGCGGGGGGCACTGCTGGGGGGCACACTGCACAATGGCGGATCTTGCCATGGTGCGGCGCCCTCCGGAATATTGTTCCGGTGGAATAAATAGAAAGGCTTGTGAGACAATGCTGTAATCTCTACCTGATATGCTGTACTTGTGCTTTTATGCTGCCCTATTTGCAAATGTTCTGAGGAATCAAAATGCAGACTCTTGACTTGTTGGTATGCGTTTTGGTCAATAAACGTATGATATTTGTGAGTAAGTGCCCTCTCCTCCTAATGGAATAATGTGGAAATCACTAAAAGCTGGTACAGCGCATGTGTTAGACTGTGTATGCACAGGCGCTGTTGGAGATAATTGGGTATTTAAGTGCTGGGAGTTTTCTTTTTTTCAAACACATGCCTACATACATGTATACAGTACACACACACACACACACACACACACACACACACACACACACACACACACTCATAAAGTACATATACAGCACTGATACCCCCCCCCCCCCCATATCAGAAGCCACACACCCATCATGCTGGTCACACCCTCTTCAGTGGCAAATAATAGGCCCTTCAGAAATTTCAGCTCCAGGTCCATGAGGACCTTAATCTGGCACTGGCCGCGCCGTACAAAGGACAGTACAGGGAGACAAAACATAGCATTACAGTAAATAATTAACAGAAATAGAGTACAGGTAACAGAGCACCACACGTTCTCAAGACATAATACAGCTAAGATGTAAGTATTGATGGAGTGATCATCGTACTACTAGAGGCTGGTGGCCATAGATGGAGATGAGCCTTTACTAGCAGGATAAAGATGGTCGTTGAGTAGGGGAGAGCTGCGAGTGAAATGTGTCGAGACAAGGGCTTAGATAACAAGAGGAAAGAGGGCCCTGCTCTGAAGAGCTAACAATCTAGTGGGGAGGGGCGACATACAGATGACAAGAGGAGCAGGCAAGCGGGAGGTAGCCTGATGGCAGTATGCAAGCAAAGCTGAGATGTTCACGGCATGAGGCAGGGGAGGTGGAGGCGTGGCTTCAGCACTGGGTTATGCATCGGGAGGGTATGCTTTGATGAATAGGTGGGTTTTTAGTGCCCGTTTGAAGCTTTGCAAGGTCGGGGAGAGTCTAATGGAACGGGGGAGTGCGTTCCACTGAAGGGCTGCAGCACGGGCAAAATCCTGAAATTGTGCATGGGAAGCAGTGACCAGGGCGGTGGAGAGGCGACGGTCATTGGTTGACCATAGGGGGCGGGATGGAGTATGAAGGGAAAGGAGGTTGGAGATGTAGGGAGCAGTGGAATTAGAGATGGCCTTGAATGTGAGGAGTTAGAAGAGGATTCTGTAGGGGAATGGGAGCCAGTGTAGAATTTGTCGAAGGAGAGTGGCAGATGTGGTGCGGCAGGAGAGGAAGATAAGCCTAGCTGCGGAGTTCAGGACAGATTGGAGGGGAGCAAGATGGGAGCAAGTGAGGCCAGTGAGGAGGACATTGCAGTAGTCAAGTCGTGAGATGACCAGTGAGTGGATGATGAGTTTAGTTGCACTCTGGGAGAGATATGGGAGAGATATGGCCTGATACAAGCAATGTTGCGTAGCTGGAAATGACAGGATTGTGCCAAAGCTTGGATGTGGGGTGCAAAGGAGAGGGAGGAGTCAAGAGTGATGCCCAAGCAGCGGAGTTGGGGAACGGGGGAGATGGTGGTGTTGTCAACAATGATGGAGATATTGGTCGGGGGTGTTTCTCTGGATGGGGGAAGATGATGAGTTCAGTTTTGTCCATGTTAAGCTTTAGAGAGCGTTCAGACATCCAGGAGGAGATTGGGGAGAGGCAGCTGGAAACCTGAGAGAGGACAGAGGGGGACAGATCAGGAGATGAGAGGTAGAGTTGTGTGTCATCAGCATAGAGGTGGTATTGAAGGCCAAATGAGTTAATGAGCGCACCCAGGGAAGAGGTATACAGGGAGAACAGAAGGGGCCCAAGGACAGAACCCTGAGGGACACCAACAGGAAGGATGGAAGGGTGTGAGGTGGTGCTGGAGGCAGACACAGAGAAGGAGCGGTTAGTGAGGTAAGAAGAAAACCAGTCAAGGACAGTGCTAGAGAGGCCAGCGTTTTGGAGTGTGCGGAGGAGGAGAGGATGATCTACGGTTTCAAAGGCAGCAGAGAGGTCCAGAAGGATGAGCAGAGAGAAGTGGCCCTTGGATTTGGCCAAAAGCAGGTCATTGGTGACTTTCACCAGGGCAGTCTCAGTTGAGTGGAGTGAGCGAAAGCCAGATTGTAGTGGATCAAGGATGGAGTTGTCATAGAGGTAGACTAGTCGTTCAAGTAATTTGGAGGCGAAAGGGAGAAGAGAGATGGGGCGGTAGTTAGTGGGTGATGAGGGGTCGAGGTTGGGTTTTTTGAGAATAGGAGAGACCAGAGCATGTTTGAATGGTGAGGGGAAGATGCCGGTGGAGAGGGACAGGTTAAAGAGGTGAGCAAGGTGGGAGCAGGCAGTGGGGGAGAGGGAGCGGAGAAGATGGGAGGGAAGGGGGTCCAGGGGGCAGGTGGAGGGGGGGGGGAAAGATGAGGGAGTGGACTTCCTTTTCTGAAGTGGGACAGAAGGAGGACAGGGTGGGATAGATAGAGGGGAGGGATAAAGGGGGCAGGGGGTAGCAGAGGGGTGATGGCGGGAGATGTCGTGTTGGATGTCCTCAATTTTGGAGATGAAGAAGGAGGCAAAGTCAGTGGAAGTGAGGGAGGATGGGAGGGGAGGAGGAGGGGGGCGAAGGAGAGTGTTGAAAGTTTCAAAGAGACGGCGTGGACAGGAGGACTGAGAAGAGATGAGTACTTGTAAAAAGGATTGCTTGGTGAGGGAAAGAGCAGAGCTGTAGGAGGAGAGAATAAACTTGAAATGGAGGAAGTCCGGCAGACAGTGAGATTTCCTCCAGGAGCGTTCAGCGGAGCGTGAGCATTTTTGTAAGAAACGTGTTAGCTTGGTGTGCCAGGGATGGGGTTTGGAGCGGCGGAGGGGGACAGAGGAGAGGGGGGCCACAGAGTCGAAAGCAGCGGTTAGGAAAGAGTTATAGAAGGAGGCTGCCTGGTTGGGACAAGTTATAGTGGAAAGAGGAGATAGGAAAGTTTCGAGGGAGGACATGAAAGTGGGGTTGAGAGACCCGAGATTGCATCTGGTGGTGGTGGGTCTGGGCGTGGAGAGGAGGAAGGAGGATGAGAAGGTGAAAGAAAGCAGATGGTTGTCAGAGAGAGGGAAGGAAGAGTTTGAGAAATCAGAGAGATCACATCGGTGGGTGAAGACAAGGTCGAGGGAGTGGCCGAGATTGTGAGTAGGGGTGGAGGTCCATTGAGAAAGTTCAAAGGAGGTGGAAAGGGCGAGAAGATTAGTGGAAGCGGCATTAGTGATGTCAATAGGGATGTTAAAGTCGCCGAGGATGACAGAGGGGAGGTTAGAGGAGAGAAAGTGGGGAAGCCAGGCAGCAAAGTTGTCAAGGAAAGGTGAACAGTGGCCAGGGGGGCGGTAGATCACTGCCACAAGGAGGTGAATGCACTCACTTTGCCAGTGGTCGGGATAATGGTGGTCAGGATACCGAAGCTGGAATCCCGACCGCTGAAAATGCAGACAGCCGGAATGCCGGCTAACACAAATGGGAATAGCGAGCCCGCAAGGGGACTATTTGCACTCGCAACGCTGCCGTAATACTGGCGGACGGGATGCTGGTGACGATATACTGAAGGCTGCCGGTATTTCATTCCTAACCCTTACAGATTCTGTGCTAAATGTGTAAACGGTAATATACTGTATGTATATAACTATATATATATATATATATATATATATATAGATCTCCCTTTGTTGAAGTCCAGACACTGACGGACAAAACGCGTTGGGGCGCTTTGCAGATATCTCCTTTATAGACAGATAAGCTTTATATACCTTTTAATTTTGGACGTGTGTTTTTCATCCATTCCTGTCATTTTTTTATATATTAAATCTATATATTTTACACTGTTAAGGCTGACAATTCCTGTCATTTTTTTATATATTAAATCTATGTATTTTGCACTGTTAAGGCTGACAATTGATTTTAATTGTGAACAAGCTGGTTCCCTAAATATGCCTTGCAATTCCAGACAGTGATATATGACACTAGGTGATTCATTGCACCCTATGGGCGCTCTTCACACCGTCATAAGGGGCTACGCCCCCTTAACCCTTGCACACCCTTGTGGCGTGCAATATTTTTATTATATGGAGTATTACATCCAATCATAATTCTGTGAGTGGTTAAATATTGCACGGACAAAGGGCGTGCAATGGTTAAGGGGTGGAAGTCCCTTGTAATGGCGTGAACAGCGCACGCAGGGCCTGGTGAATCACCTAGTAGGTGCTTTGGTTGGAGGAGTAGGGGGTGCGGTGAAGAGGCGGATGGGATCCTGGGGTGCCACGGGAGGGGCGGTTGCGGTGGTGCCGCAGGTGGGGGAGGGTGCGTGGATGCAGCGGGTGGTGGTCCGCAGCCGCTGTGGGTGGGGGAGGAGCAGTTGCGGGGTTGCCCCGGGTGGAGCGGATGTGGTGGTGCGGCGGGAGGTACGGGCGCGGGGTCTCTGCGGGTGGGGGAGGGGGTCCGGAGCTATTGCGGGTGCTGGAGGGGGGGTGTGGGGGTGCCGCAGATGGGGTGCGGAGGTACTGTGAGTGGGGGAGGGGCGGGTAATGCTTCTCCTGCTTCTCTTCCTGTCAGCAGCTAAGCTGCTGTCCTTCCTTTGGCAGTGGCTCTCCCGGAGACTCGCACAGCAGCCAGTCACTATTGTTAGCGCCAGTGTCCCAACGCGCCGCATTACTCGGAAGATGTAGGTAAAAAACTACAGCTCCCAGCAGCCCTAAGGGGCGGAATGCTTCAGTGCTAAGGGCTGCTGGGAGCTGTAGTTTATTTAGTGCGTCTACTTCCCTATAATGCGGTGCGTTTGGACACCGGTGCTAACAATAGTGACTGGCTGGCAGAACTGAGTGACTGGCTGAATCACTGTAAAAGGTGAGTGTGCTGTACAGTATCAGTGACACTGCACACAGGGTCGGCGCTAGCAGCTCAGCAGAGGGATGCAGTGCAGGGAGGCACCAGGAAGGAGAGACGTTCTCCCTGCTCTGCATCCCTGTGCTGAGCTGCTGCTGCTATCCCTGCTGCTGCCGGCTGCTGTCACACATGCAGTGGCGCCGGAAGCACAAAACCTTCTCTCCCCCTCGGCACCAGCAGCACAAAGCCTCCTCTCCCCCTCCCCTTCCCTGTGTGACATTCAGTGGCCGGGAGGGAGACAAAAAGGGCAGAGCTGGATGGGAGTAAGGGGCGGGGCTACACAGGACCATGCTGCAGCAGGAGGATGAGCTGCTACAGCTTCGGCCAGCCAGAGTTCATTAGATAAGTGTCTGGAAAGCGAGTGAGTGTGTGTATGTATATACAGTGTCTGTGTATACTGTATATATGTGTCAATGTGTATGTGCGTAATGTATGTACAGTATGTGTGTGTGTTTATATATATATGTGTCTGTAGTGTGTGTGTGTGTGTGTGCATGTGTGACTGCTGCATAATGTGTGTAAGCGTCACTGGTACAGGGGGCGTTACGTGTGTAAGCGTCACTGTTACAGGGGGGGGCGTTACGTGTGTAAGCGTCACTGTTACAGGGGGCGTTACGTGTGTAAGCGTCACTGTTACAGGGGGCATTACGTGTGTAAGGGACACTGCTACAGGGGACATTACGTGTGTAAGCGTCACTGGTACAGTAGGAGTTACGTGTGTAAGGGACACTGTTACAGGGGGCATTACGTGTGTAAGTGTCACTGGTACAGTAGGAGTTACGTGTGTAAGGGACACTGGTACAGGGGGCATTACGTGTGTAAGGGACACTGCTACAGGGGGCGTTATGCGTGTAAGCGTCACGCTACAGGGGGCGTTACGTGTGTAAGCGTCACTGGTACAGGGGGCGTTACGTGTGTAAGCATCATTGGTACAGGGGGCATTACGTGTGTAAGCGGCACAGGTACAGGGGGCGTTACGTGTGTAAGCATCATTGGTACAGGGGGCATTACGTGTGTAAGCGTCACTGGTACAGGGGGCATTACGTGTATAAGCGTCACTGCTACAGGGGGCATTACATGTGTAAGCGTCACTGCTACAGGGGGCATTACATGTATAAGCGTCACTGGTACAGGGGGCATGACATGTGTAAGCGTCACTGGTTCAGCGGCATTACATGTGTAAGTGTCTCTACTACAGGGGTCATTATGTGCGCTGTGCGTTTGTAAAGTATGCGAGGGTGCAAATTTATAGTTTGTAGGGGGGCGCCGAACACCGTAGCACCGGCCCGGACTGCACACCCACTGCACTGCACAGCACTGTCGCCTTTTACATTGATTCAGCGTCCTCCGCGATATCACCCTCCATATCTGCTACATTAGCCATTTCGGGGCTCTCAGGCCAGCAGGTTTATTTACATGTATTAAGATTCAAATGACGGTTGTCTGACCAATGCCTACTTAAAACAGATAAGTGATCCGAGCCAAATTTATTATCTCCGGTACCTGCTCTCACCTTGTAATATTTACACTTTTGGGCGCTTGTATTCTCTGTTTCTTGCATTTTATTTTATGTGTATACCCAACACTGTTTCCTTCTTTACAAGCTGCCGCTTACACAATGTATGAGGAGTGTTTCTATTGACTTCAGGTGCCTATACGCTCTACGCAATTCAGTACCACGGATTGTACCCTAGTGCCGTAGCTTCTGTTCTTACACAATATAATATATATATATATATATATTAGAGATGAGCGCCGGAAATTTTTCGGGTTTTGTGTTTTGGTTTTGGGTTCGGTTCCGCGGCCGTGTTTTGGGTTCGACCGCGTTTTGGCAAAACCTCACCGAATTTTTTTTGTCGGATTCGGGTGTGTTTTGGATTCGGGTGTTTTTTTCAAAAAACACTAAAAAACAGCTTAAATCATAGAATTTGGGGGTCATTTTGATCCCAAAGTATTATTAACCTCAAAAACCATAATTTACACTCATTTTCAGTCTATTCTGAATACCTCACACCTCACAATATTATTTTTAGTCCTAAAATTTGCACCTAGGTCGCTGGATGACTAAGCTAAGCGACCCTAGTGGCCGACACAAACACCTGGCCCATCTAGGAGTGTCACTGCAGTGTCACGCAGGATGTCCCTTCCAAAAAACCCTCCCCAAACAGCACATGACGCAAAGAAAAAAAGAGGCGCAATGAGGTAGCTGTGTGAGTAAGATAAGCGACCCTAGTGGCCGACACAAACACCAGGCCCATCTAGGAGTGTCACTGCAGTGTCACGCAGGATGTCCCTTCCAAAAAACCCTCCCCAAACAGCACATGACGCAAAGAAAAAAAGAGGCGCAATGAGGTAGCTGTGTGAGTAAGATAAGCGACCCTAGTGGCCGACACAAACACCGGGCCCATCTAGGAGTGTCACTGCAGTGTCACGCAGGATGTCCCTTCCAAAAAACCCTCCCCAAACAGCACATGACGCAAAGAAAAAAAGAGGCGCAATGAGGTAGCTGTGTGAGTAAGATAAGCGACCCTAGTGGCCGACACAAACACCGGGCCCATCTAGGAGTGTCACTGCAGTGTCACGCAGGATGTCCCTTCCAAAAAACCCTCCCCAAACAGCACATGACGCAAAGAAAAAAAGAGGCGCAATGAGGTAGCTGTGTGAGTAAGATAAGCGACCCTAGTGGCAGACACAAACACCGGGCCCATCTAGGAGTGTCACTGCAGTGTCACGCAGGATGTCCCTTCCAAAAAACCCTCCCCAAACAGCACATGACGCAAAGAAAAAAAGAGGCGCAATGAGGTAGCTGTGTGAGTAAGATAAGCGACCCTAGTGGCCGACACAAACACCGGGCCCATCTAGGAGTGTCACTGCAGTGTCACGCAGGATGTCCCTTCCAAAAAACCCTCCCCAAACAGCACATGACGCAAAGAAAAAAAGAGGCGCAATGAGGTAGCTGTGTGAGTAAGATAAGCGACCCTAGTGGCCGACACAAACACCGGGCCCATCTAGGAGTGTCACTGCAGTGTCACGCAGGATGTCCCTTCCAAAAAACCCTCCCCAAACAGCACATGACGCAAAGAAAAAAAGAGGCGCAATGAGGTAGCTGTGTGAGTAAGATAAGCGACCCTAGTGGCCGACACAAACACCGGGCCCATCTAGGAGTGTCACTGCAGTGTCACGCAGGATGTCCCTTCCAAAAAACCCTCCCCAAACAGCACATGACGCAAAGAAAAAAAGAGGCGCAATGAGGTAGCTGTGTGAGTAAGATAAGCGACCCTAGTGGCCGACACAAACACCGGGCCCATCTAGGAGTGTCACTGCAGTGTCACGCAGGATGTCCCTTCCAAAAAACCCTCCCCAAACAGCACATGACGCAAAGAAAAAAAGAGGCGCAATGAGGTAGCTGTGTGAGTAAGATAAGCGACCCTAGTGGCCGACACAAACACCGGGCCCATCTAGGAGTGTCACTGCAGTGTCACGCAGGATGTCCCTTCCAAAAAACCCTCCCCAAACAGCACATGACGCAAAGAAAAAAAGAGGCGCAATGAGGTAGCTGTGTGAGTAAGATAAGCGACCCTAGTGGCCGACACAAACACCGGGCCCATCTAGGAGTGTCACTGCAGTGTCACGCAGGATGTCCCTTCCAAAAAACCCTCCCCAAACAGCACATGACGCAAAGAAAAAAAGAGGCGCAATGAGGTAGCTGTGTGAGTAAGATAAGCGACCCTAGTGGCCGACACAAACACCGGGCCCATCTAGGAGTGTCACTGCAGTGTCACGCAGGATGTCCCTTCCAAAAAACCCTCCCCAAACAGCACATGACGCAAAGAAAAAAAGAGGCGCAATGAGGTAGCTGTGTGAGTAAGATAAGCGACCCTAGTGGCCGACACAAACACCGGGCCCATCTAGGAGTGTCACTGCAGTGTCACGCAGGATGTCCCTTCCAAAAAACCCTCCCCAAACAGCACATGACGCAAAGAAAAAAAGAGGCGCAATGAGGTAGCTGTGTGAGTAAGATAAGCGACCCTAGTGGCCGACACAAACACCGGGCCCATCTAGGAGTGTCACTGCAGTGTCACGCAGGATGTCCCTTCCAAAAAACCCTCCCCAAACAGCACATGACGCAAAGAAAAAAAGAGGCGCAATGAGGTAGCTGTGTGAGTAAGATAAGCGACCCTAGTGGCCGACACAAACACCGGGCCCATCTAGGAGTGTCACTGCAGTGTCACGCAGGATGTCCCTTCCAAAAAACCCTCCCCAAACAGCACATGACGCAAAGAAAAAAAGAGGCGCAATGAGGTAGCTGTGTGAGTAAGATAAGCGACCCTAGTGGCCGACACAAACACCGGGCCCATCTAGGAGTGTCACTGCAGTGTCACGCAGGATGTCCCTTCCAAAAAACCCTCCCCAAACAGCACATGACGCAAAGAAAAAAAGAGGCGCAATGAGGTAGCTGTGTGAGTAAGATAAGCGACCCTAGTGGCCGACACAAACACCGGGCCCATCTAGGAGTGGCACTGCAGTGTCACGCAGGATGTCCCTTCCAAAAAACCCTCCCCAAACAGCACATGACGCAAAGAAAAAAAGAGGCGCAATGAGGTAGCTGTGTGAGTAAGATAAGCGACCCTAGTGGCCGACACAAACACCGGGCCCATCTAGGAGTGTCACTGCAGTGTCACGCAGGATGTCCCTTCCAAAAAACCCTCCCCAAACAGCACATGACGCAAAGAAAAAAAGAGGCGCAATGAGGTAGCTGTGTGAGTAAGATAAGCGACCCTAGTGGCCGACACAAACACCGGGCCCATCTAGGAGTGTCACTGCAGTGTCACGCAGGATGTCCCTTCCAAAAAACCCTCCCCAAACAGCACATGACGCAAAGAAAAAAAGAGGCGCAATGAGGTAGCTGTGTGAGTAAGATAAGCGACCCTAGTTGCCGACACAAACACCGGGCCCATCTAGGAGTGGCACTGCAGTGTCACGCAGGATGTCCCTTCCAAAAAACCCTCCCCAAACAGCACATGACGCAAAGAAAAATTAAAGAAAAAAGAGGTGCAAGATGGAATTGTCCTTGGGCCCTCCCACCCACCCTTATGTTGTATAAACAGGACATGCACACTTTAACCAACCCATCATTTCAGTGACAGGGTCTGCCACACGACTGTGACTGAAATGACGGGTTGGTTTGGACCCCCACCAAAAAAGAAGCAATTAATCTCTCCTTGCACAAACTGGCTCTACAGAGGCAAGATGTCCACCTCATCATCATCCTCCGATATATCACCGTGTACATCCCCCTCCTCACAGATTATCAATTCGTCCCCACTGGAATCCACCATCTCAGCTCCCTGTGTACTTTGTGGAGGCAATTGCTGCTGGTCAATGTCTCCACGGAGGAATTGATTATAATTCATTTTAATGAACATCATCTTCTCCACATTTTCTGGATGTAACCTCGTACGCCGATTGCTGACAAGGTGAGCGGCGGCACTAAACACTCTTTCGGAGTACACACTTGTGGGAGGGCAACTTTGGTAGAATAAAGCCAGTTTGTGCAAGGGCCTCCAAATTGCCTCTTTTTCCTGCCAGTATAAGTACGGACTGTGTGACGTGCCTACTTGGATGCGGTCACTCATATAATCCTCCACCATTCTTTCAATGTTGAGAGAATCATATGCAGTGACAGTAGACGACATGTCCGTAATCGTTGGCAGGTCCTTCAGTCCGGACCAGATGTCAGCATCAGCAGTCGCTCCAGACTGCCCTGCATCACCGCCAGCGGGTGGGCTCGGAATTCTGAGCCTTTTCCTCGCACCCCCAGTTGCGGGAGAATGTGAAGGAGGAGATGTTGACAGGTCGCGTTCCGCTTGACTTGACAATTTTCTCACCAGCAGGTCTTTCAACCCCAGCAGACTTGTGTCTGCCGGAAAGAGAGATCCAAGGTATGCTTTAAATCTAGGATCGAGCACGGTGGCCAAAATGTAGTGCTCTGATTTCAACAGATTGACCACCCGTGAATCCTTGTTAAGCGAATTAAGGGCTCCATCCACAAGTCCCACATGCCTAGCGGAATCGCTCCGTGTTAGCTCCTCCTTCAATGTCTCCAGCTTCTTCTGCAAAAGCCTGATGAGGGGAATGACCTGACTCAGGCTGGCAGTGTCTGAACTGACTTCACGTGTGGCAAGTTCAAAGGGCATCAGAACCTTGCACAACGTTGAAATCATTCTCCACTGCACTTGAGACAGGTGCATTCCACCTCCTATATCGTGCTCAATTGTATAGGCTTGAATGGCCTTTTGCTGCTCCTCCAACCTCTGAAGCATATAGAGGGTTGAATTCCACCTCGTTACCACTTCTTGCTTCAGATGATGGCAGGGCAGGTTCAGTAGTTTTTGGTGGTGCTCCAGTCTTCTGTACGTGGTGCCTGTACGCCGAAAGTGTCCCGCAATTCTTCTGGCCACCGACAGCATCTCTTGCACGCCCCTGTCGTTTTTTAAAAAATTCTGCACCACCAAATTCAAGGTATGTGCAAAACATGGGACGTGCTGGAATTTGCCCATATTTAATGCACACACAATATTGCTGGCGTTGTCCGATGCCACAAATCCACAGGAGAGTCCAATTGGGGTAAGCCATTCCGCGATGATCTTCCTCAGTTGCCGTAAGAGGTTTTCAGCTGTGTGCGTATTCTGGAAAGCGGTGATACAAAGCGTAGCCTGCCTAGTAAAGAGTTGGCGTTTGCGAGATGCTGCTACTGGTGCCGCCGCTGCTGTTCTTGCGGCGGGAGTCCATACATCTACCCAGTGGGCTGTCACAGTCATATAGTCCTGACCCTGCCCTGCTCCACTTGTCCACATGTCCGTGGTTAAGTGGACATTGGGTACAGCTGCATTTTTTAGGACACTGGTGAGTCTTTTTCTGAGGTCTGTGTACATTTTCGGTATCGCCTGCCTAGAGAAGTGGAACCTAGATGGTATTTGGTAACGGGGGCACACTACCTCAAGAAATTGTCTAGTTCCCTGTGAACTAACGGCGGATACCGGACGCATGTCTAACACCAACATAGTTGTCAAGGCCTCAGTTATCCGCTTTGCAGCAGGATGACTGCTGTGATATTTCATCTTCCTCGCAAAGGACTGTTGGACAGTCAATTGCTTAATGGAAGTAGTACAAGTGGTCTTTCGACTTCCCCTCTGGGATGACCATCGACTCCCAGCAGCAACAACAGCAGCGCCAGCAGCAGTAGGCGTTACACGCAAGGATGCATCAGAGGAATCCCAGGCAGGAGAGGACTCGTCAGAATTGCCAGTGACATGGCCTGCAGGACTATTGGCATTCCTGGGGAAGGAGGAAATTGACACTGAGGGAGTTGGTGGTGGGGTGGTTTGCGTGAGCTTGGATACAAGAGGAAGGGATTTACTGGTCAGTGGACTGCTTCCGCTGTCACCCAAAGTTTTTGAACTTGTCACTGACTTATTATGAATGCGCTGCAGGTGACGTATAAGGGAGGATGTTCCGAGGTGGTTAACGTCCTTACCCCTACTTATTACAGCTTGACAAAGGCAACACACGGCTTGACACCTGTTGTCCGCATTTCTGATGAAATACCTCCACACTGAAGAGCTGATTTTTTTGGTATTTTCACCAGGCATGTCAACGGCCATATTCCTCCCACGGACAACAGGTGTCTCCCCGGGTGCCTGACTTAAACAAACCACCTCACCATCAGAATCCTCCTGGTCAATTTCCTCCCCAGCGCCAGCAACACCCATATCCTCCTCACCCTGGTGTACTTCAACACTGACATCTTCAATCTGACTATCAGGAACTGGACTGCGGGTGCTCCTTCCAGCACTTGCAGGGGGCGTGCAAATGGTGGAAGGCGCATGCTCTTCACGTCCAGTGTTGGGAAGGTCAGGCATCGCAACCGACACAATTGGACTCTCCTTGTGGATTTGGGATTTCGAAGAACGCACAGTTCTTTGCGGTGCTTTTGCCAGCTTGAGTCTTTTCAGTTTTCTAGCGAGAGGCTGAGTGCTTCCATCCTCCTGTGAAGCTGAACCACTAGCCATGAACATAGGCCAGGGCCTCAGCCGTTCCTTGCCACTCCGTGTGGTAAATGGCATATTGGCAAGTTTACGCTTCTCCTCCGACAATTTTATTTTAGGTTTTGGAGTCCTTTTTTTACTGATATTTGGTGTTTTGGATTTGACATGCTCTGTACTATGCCATTGGGCATCGGCCTTGGCAGACGACGTTGCTGGCATTTCATCGTCTCGGCCATGACTAGTGGCAGCAGCTTCAGCACGAGGTGGAAGTGGATCTTGATCTTTCCCTAATTTTGGAACCTCAACATTTTTGTTCTCCATATTTTAATAGGCACAACTAAAAGGCACCTCAGGTAAACAATGGAGATGGATTGATACTAGTATACAATTATGGATGGACTGCCGAGTTCCGACACAGAGGTAGCTACAGCCGTGGACTACCGTACTGTGTCTGCTGCTAATATAGACTGGATGATTGATAATGAGATGAAATCAATATATATATGTATGTATATATAATATCACTAGTACTGCAGCCGGACAGGTAGATAATATATTTATTAGGTATTGGTAATGATGACTGATGACGGACCTGCTGGACACTGTCAGCTCAGCAGCACCGCAGACTGCTACAGTAAGCTACTATACTATAGTAGTATGTACAAAGAAGAAAGAAAAAAAAAACCACGGGTAGGTGGTATACAATATTATATATATATATATATATTATATGCAATTATATATATATTAAACTGGTGGTGATTGATTATTAAACTGGTGGTCAGGTCACGTTGCAACTTGCAACTAGTACTCCGAGTCCTAAGCAGACAATCACAAAATATATTATTATACTGGTGGTCAGTGTGGTCACAACAATGGCAGTGTGGCACTGACTCTGGCAGCAAAAGTGTGCACTGTACGTTATATGTACTCCTGAGTCCTGCTCTCAGACTCTAACTGCTCCCCACTGTCAGTGTCTCCCCCACAAGTCAGATAATACACTTACAGTCACACTATCTAATCTATAAATATCACTTCAGCAAGTAGTATAGTAGTATACAGTATAGTAGTACTCCTCCTAATAATGCTCCCCAAAATACTGTGTCTCTCTCTTCTCTAAACGGAGAGGACGCCAGCCACGTCCTCTCCCTATGACTCTATAAATATCACTTCAGCAAGTAGTATAGTAGTATACAGTATAGTAGTACTCCTCCTAATAATGCTCCCCAAAATACTGTGTCTCTCTCTTCTCTAAACGGAGAGGACGCCAGCCACGTCCTCTCCCTATGACTCTCAATTCACGTGTGAAAATGGCGGCGACGCGCGGCTCCTTATATTGAATCCGAGTCTCGCGAGAATCCGACAGCGGGATGATGACGTTCGGGCGTGCTCGGGTTAACCGAGCAAGGCGGGAGGATCCGAGCCTGCTCGGACCCGTGGAAAAAAGCTGAAGTTCGGGCGGGTTCGGATTCAGAGGAACCGAATTCGCTCATCTCTAATATATATATATACACTCAGCGGGAGCTGCGACATGGCACAATGAAGTAATGAGGGAACACGCTATTTAAGGTATGCATGTTTCTTTGTCGTGTGTGTGTCAGGGCCGGATAAAGGGCCACATGGGCCTGGAGCTGAAAATATTCAAGGGCCTATTGTGAGAAATGGGGGGTATGATCAGTGCTGTGTGGGTGTGGCCAGAGCCATATGGGTGTGTACATCCCCTACACCATCAACTCCAATATCTCCATAAATATGTAAAAATATTTTAAAAAAATGCATAAATATGTGAGAAAAAATAGAAATACAATCTTAATAGTTATGCTTCATGGCAGATCATGTGGCCAGCCTTTGGCTAATGACCATCATGCTGCCATGATGATGGGCCTATTTTTATGCAGAGACCTGGAGCTGGAGCTCCATCCGCCCCATTGTTAATCTGGCCCTGATCTCTGCATCTGTCTCAATTGCTTGAAAACAGGCCACATCGCACTAGTGTATGGGGCCCTTACACTTCAATCAAGAAAGTACAGAAAAATAGAACCTTGTTTTTCAACTTTAAAGGTCACAATATGGGTCATGGGAAGTGCAAAGCCACTAAGGCGACTATTTATTATTAACATTATTTTTACTAAAAGAATGTGAAAAGGGGTGTATTATTTTCACATTATTTTAGTATCACTGAACGTATTATAGGGCATTTGGAACAGTTTCCATAAAAAAACTGCTCCAAATCCTTTAATTGTCATTTTTAGTAACCCACATCACATTTCCCATACTTATGCGGCCGAATTTACTAAAAAAATATATATATATATAAAAACACTGCAGTGTGCCCAGTGATAATAACGCCGGCTCAGGCTGGTGTAATCACGGGGCAGCACTGCGATCTGCAGGACACGGCCAGTGTGATCAGCTCTGTGTGTCTGATGGACACACCAGCTGATAACCTTTAAAAAAAACAACAACATACATACCAGTGCCAGTAGCCGGTGCTCCGATGAGCGCTGCCAGGCACCGGGTCCTCCATGTGCTTTGCAGTGACCCCTGTGCAGTAAATTGATGCTGCAAAGTTGCAGCTCACTTTACAGCACTGGGGGTCACACACAGCAGCAGGATCCGGCACCCGGCAGCCTCCTGGAGCAGCCGACACCAGCTCCTGGGACTGGTAAGTATAAGTACTGCCACTGAACACTTCCAACAGTGTATTTTCACCTGTATTTCTGCTATCCTACTGCTCTGTTCATTTACATCCACCACCCCTATTTCCAAATTTATCATACTATATCACCCCCAAATACTCCTTGTCTGCCCTATCCTTTTCTCTGTCCCCTGCTCCCACCTCTATCCTTCTCCCCTAGTCTCCTACATTTCCTCCTCTCTCCCCTCCTTTGTCTCCCATCCACTCCACTGCCTCACTTCCACTCCTCCCCTGATACCCCACTGTCATTCATCTCTACCCTACCTACAGAAACTCTGATAATCTCATTCACATCACTCCCTTAGACTCTCTCCCTCAATCCTGTGCCCTCTGGAATGCCAGATGTGTCTGTAACAAACTGGTCCCCATCCATGACCTTTTCATCTCAAATTCCCTGCATCTCCCTCTGACACAGTTTCTCCAGCTGCTCTCTCTGCTGGGGGTCTCACATTCTCACACACACCCCGACCTGGGGGTCACCACGGTGGTGGTGTTGGGCTCCTACTACCCTCTAGCTACTTATACCAACTCATACCACCAGAACCATCCCTTACATTATCTACATTTGAGGTCCATGCCATACGCCTCTTCCAACCTGTTCATCTTAGAGTAGCTGTCATTTACCGCCCCCCTGGCATGCCCTCCAAATTTCTTGACAACTTTGCTTCCTGGCTGCCTCACTTCCTCTCTTCTGACATTCCCTCCATTATCCTAGGTGATTTCAACATCCCTATCGATAACCCCACAAAATCACCTGCCTCTAAACTCCTTAACCTCACCTCTTCTCTTGGTCTCTCCCAGCGGACCTCCTCCCCCTCCCATGTGAGTGGAAGCTCACTGGATCTTGTTTTCACTCACCGCTGTGATCTTTCTGATTTCTCTAACTCCCTGTTCCCCCTCTCTCCCCCTGACTTTTAACCTATCTCTATCTGCTTCTCCATCTTTACCAACTAAGACTACAATCACTAAGCGTAACATTGAGGCTATTGACACGACTTTTGTATCTTCCCTGTTTGACTTGCTGCTCTCTCCTATTCTCTCTCTTTCCTTCCCTGAACAAGCTACTTCCCTTTACAATGCTTCCCTTACCTCTGCTCTTGAGTCTGTCGCCCCACCAACCACTATTCACCCTCGCAGATCGACACCTCAACCCTAGCACACCAAATGCACCAGATATCTGCAAAAATGCTCACGTACCGCTGAACGTCAGTGGAGGAAATCGCGCAATAAGGCCGACTTCCTCCACTACAAATTTATGCTCTCATCCTACTTTGCTGCACTTACCATCTCAAAACAGTCTTACTTCAAAAACCTCATCTCCTCCCAATCCTCAAACCCCAGGCGCCTCTTTGCCACTGTCAACTCGCTCCTCTGCCCACCCCCGCCTCAACTCCCCTCTTCGCTTTCTGCTCTTGACTTTGCCACCTACTTCACATCCAAAATTGACTCCATTCGTCAGGACATAACATCCCACCAGAACCTGAGCAACCTCCCTCCTCCATTTCTCAACCCACCCTTTCCTTCCCTCCTACCAACTCTGACATCTTTCTTCCCTGTACCTGGAGAGGAAGTCATGGTCCTCATCCGGTCCTCACCCCCATCCACCTCTCCACTTGACCCTATTCCCTCCCGTCTTCTCCGCTTCCTCTCTATTTCTGCCTGTTCCCATCTTGCCCATCTACTCAATCTCTCACTCTCATCAAGCACTGTCCCTTCTGCCTTCAAGCATGCACTTGTCTCCCCTATTCTTAAAAAACCTACCCTTGATCCAACCAATCTCTCCAACTACCGACCCATCTCTCTTCTCCCTTTTGCCTCCAAACTCCTTGAGCGTATTGTCTACAACTGCCTCACTGTCTTTCTTTCTTCCCACTCACTGCTTGACCCTTTCCAGTCTGGTTTCCGTCCTCAGCACTCCACTTAAACTGACCTCATTGCAGCAAAATCCAGGGGCCACTACTCTCTGCTTATTCTCCTTGACCTCTCTGCTGCTTTTGACACTGTAGACCACCCTCTCCTCCTGCAAATCCTTTACTCCCTTGGTTTGCGTGATACTGCTCTCTCCTGACTATCCTCCTACCTTTCTGACCGTTCCTTCTCTGTCTCCTCTCATGACTCTCCCTCCCCCCCACTTCCTCTGCCAGTAGGTGTCCCCCAAGGTTCTGTTCTTGGGCCTCTCCTTTTCTCTCTCTACACATCCTCATTAGGTGAGCTCATTAGCTCTTCTGACTTAAAATATCATCTCTACGCTGATGATACTCAACTCTACCTTTACTCCCCTGACCTCTCCCCTGCTCTGCTCACTCGTATCTCCAACTGTCTCTCTGCTATCTCCTCCTGGATGTCCCAGCGCTTTCTTAAACTTAACATGTCTAAGACTGAGCTGATCATCTTCCCTCCCTCCCGCATAACCTCACCCCCCACAATTTCAGTATCTATTGATAGCACAACTATCTCCTCTAGCCCCCAAGTGCGATGTCTTGGAGTAATCCTTGACTCCTCCCTCTGCTTCAAACCACACATTCAGTACCTGTCAAAAACATGCATTTCCACCTCAAAAACATCTCCAGGATCAGACCCTTTCTCGCCCCGGATTCTACTAAGACCCTCATTCACTCACTGGTCATCTCCAGATTAGACTACTGCAATCTCCTCCTATCTGGCCTCCCTCAAAAATGCCTCTCTCCACTTCAATCTGTCCTCAATGCTGTTGCCCGTCTCATCTTCCTCACCAAATGTACTACATCCACATCCCCTCTCTTGCAGGACCTTCACTGGCTACCCTTCCCATTCAGAATCCAATTCAAGCTTCTCACACTCACCTACAAAGCCCTCACCCACTCTTCTCCCATTTACATATCTGACCTTATCTCTCTTTACATTCCCACCCGTCCTCTTCGCTCTGCTAATGCACGCCATCTCTCCTGCCAACTAATTACCTCCTCCCACTCCTACCTACAAGATTTTGCACGTGCTGCTCCCTATCTTTGGAATGCTCTACCTCTCCCCATCCGACTCTCCACCTCGCTACAAAACTTAGATGGCGTGCATTACAAAACTTCAAATGGGCTCTCAAGACCCACTTCTTCACCAAACCCAGTCAACTCTCCTCCTAACCCTCTTGTCTATGCTCACTGTCTACCCCGTCTGTGTCACTCTGGTCTGTTAACCCCTCACCATGTAGATTGTAAGCTTGTAAGAGCAGGGACTTCTTTCCTCATGTGCCTTTCCTTTTCTTACTCACACTACCTTATACTCCATACTCCCTCTGATGGCACCTGACCCCGGGTTTTCTATATCTGTCCTATTTTGTCCTGTACTGTAAGTGCGGTTTTCTTGTTTGCTCATTTTATTATGTACTCTGTAATTGGGCGCTGCAGATCCCTTATGGCGCCATATAAATAAAGGATAATTATAATAATAATATTAATAAAATCCGTGGCAGGGGGTTCGGTGGTAGTAATCAGAGGCGGCGCATGGGCAGCGGGGCTTCAGGCTATTTTTCTAAGAAAAATACCCCGTTGATGCTGCCAAGAGGGCATCGCAGGGACAGAGCTTGCTGGTAGCCCCCAGGTTCATTTTGATGGTGAGCTGCTCTCACCATACCTCCCAACTTTCTAGATATCAGGGTCGGGACACTTACGCGGTTATTCGCAATGGTGCCATTTGTCCAGTCACGATACACCTTCACCGTAGCAGCACGCAGACAGGTCACACACTGCGCTTCCACCGTTGGCCCGAAAGCCGATAATTATCCTGTTATGCAACTCGGATAAATCGCCCCTTTTACCCATGACAGCAATGAGTGATATGTGTGCAGACGGCCTATCGCACACCTTATATACCCACCGAGCCAGCGCCCTATACGTGACGTATATCATGTCACATGTAGTAGGTGGTCATGATAATGTGTATATACAGATATATATATATATATATATATAATCTAAATCAAACTAATTGATGTGTATTTCAGGGGCTAAAACCCACATTTACTAACATTTAAAAAATCAATTAAAAAAATTGTGTTAGTAAATACGTACTTTGGCCTCTGAAACACATCACTGATTAAGATCTATTTAAAATAAATAATAAAAAATAAAATTGAAATCGACCTTCAGAAAATATACCCCTGTAGAAAGGATTTATCACCCCCTGGTACAGCTCTGGCAGTCACTCACTATAAAACTATTCCAGTATATATTTATATACAGATGTAATCTCTAGCATAAAGCAGGTGAGAGTACATGCTACTGTAACAGTCTTATGGGCTGTAGCATGTACTTACCTGTGGCTGCCAGAGCTGAGAGGATGCACAGGAATCTGAGGACTGGTCCCATGATGAATCTCAGACTCTAGAAGTGTATCAGACTAGTACTGCACAACAATCAACAGGGTCCTGTTATTAAATAGACCTGGGGGAAGGCGGGGCTGGGTAATTATTACAGTGGTCCAGCACTAATCCTGAGGAAACAAAACTGAAACTACTGTAAGAGATTTTCGTTTTATTAAACAAACTCTATAAAAAGGAAAAGGGTGGAACAATGTGGAGATGGAGCAGAATAAAAAAATTATATCAAGAACACAGTTCGAAGATTAAGAAAATTAAAACAGAAAGGCAGACACAATATTTTTTTGTTTAGCAGCTTTTGCTTTTCTATAACGGCAACATCAATCAGAGCCACCAATGATCAGGGGGGTTAGATAAATGAACGTTTAGTAAATCTACCACTAAAAATTGAGTAGCAATCTTGTATGATCTCCAGGGGTGTATGAGTGCCAGTTGGGTTCTGATAAAACAAAGGTTCTTAATGACAGGAGGAAGACTGTAGCTGGGCCAACCAACTGCACTCTATCTTGTACTGTTGCCTGCACTCTACCTTTTTCGCGGGACAGTCCCGTTTTTTGGGGACTGTCCCGCTGTCCCACCCGTGGGTCGCAGTGTCCCGCAGTGGGAGGGGCAGTTGGGAGGCTCTGTCTCTCGCTGCCCTGCTTAGCAGAGCAGCGGTTAATAGCGCATTCAGTGGAGACAGCGTCTATTCAGTGGAGACAGGAGGAGAGGGGGCATGCCATCGGCTCACAGAGCGCTGGGCATGCCCCCTCAGTGACAAAAACGGGACGTAGCTTGCGATTGCGGGTCCTCCGCAAAGCCACACCCCTTTTGCACAGGCCACACCCTTTTTCGAGAGCGCGCGTGGCTTCGCCGCGCGTGTGTCCCTCCTTGAGCGAGTACAAAGTTGGGAGGTACGCAGTATGCCCGACTTGCACAACTTGCAGCTGGTACAAAATGCAACCAAGGGGTTAACTTTTAATCCCGTTCCTGCCACAGGAACACATTGTAAGCATCAGACATTGCATCGCAGAGAACAGGCAGTTGTTGCCAGATCCTGCATTCATGTTTGGCTGCTGCCGGAACTTTTGGAATGCAATAGCCGGAAGTTCAGAAGGCTGCACAGGAGAGGAATCACAGATTCACGCTGCTGGTCAGTATATTGAGGGTCATTCCGGATTGATCGCTCGCTAGCTGTATTTAGCAGCAGTGCAAACGCTATGCCGCCGCCCTGTGGAAGTGTATCTTAGCTTAGCAGAAGTGCAAACGAAAGGATCGCAGAGCGACTACAAAAAAAAATGGTGCAGTTTCAGAGTAGCTCCAGACCTACTCCTAGCCTGCGATCACTACAGACTGTTCAGTTCCGGCTTTAACGTCAGAAACACGCCCTGCGTTCGCCCAGCCACGCCTGCGTTTTTCCTGGCACGCCTGCATTATTTCGAACACTCCCTAAAAATGGTCAGTTGACACCCAGAAACGCCCACTTCCTGTCAATCATTCTGCGGCCAGCAGTGCGACTGAAAAGCTTCGCTAGACCCTATGTAAAACTACAACGTTCGTTGTAATGGTACGTCAGGCGTGCGCATTGCGCCGCATGGGCAGAAGTGCCGAGTTTTTGCCTCTTCGCTGCACAGCGAACGAATGCAGCTAGCAATCAACTCGGAATGACCGCCCTAATGCAGTGCGAGGTCTGGCGAAAACACAGACCTGAAACCCAGTGGTTATATTGCAAGTTGCATTACAAGGTGCAAATTTAGACAGAAGCATGCACAGATCAGATCAGTGAGATCCATGCATGCTTCTGCCTGTAAAGGTAAAGAAGAAAGAGTTTAAAAAAAAGATTGACTAAGGTTCCCCACGTATTTAAACAACCAGCACTGGACTCTTGGACCGGTCCTGGTTTTTAAAAATACGGGGAGAAAAAAGAAGTAGGGGTCCCACGTATTTTTACAACCAGCATCGGGCTCCACTAGCCAGGTAATGCCGCTGCCGAGAGACACATTTATATAGATCCCTGCGGCCGCAGCATCACACCCCCAAATAGTTACCCCTGCCCGAGGGTCCCCATGTCGACCTAGAACATGTCAACCTAGAAACACTGTCGAGTGTCGACCTAGTTATTGTCAAACAATAGTGGTCGACCTAGAGACCCGATCCCGTCAGGCTGACAGCTGTAAATAGTGTAAAAAAAACAATTAAATAAATATTGTATTTTGTTGTAGAACTACAGATCCCAACAAGTCTCCCCCGCATGATGGTACTTGGAGAACCACAAGTATCAGCAAGCCGGGTATTAAAGGACCCGCTGGTACATGTACTGTAGTTCCACAACAAGAGAATTATTACAATAAATTAGAGATGTGCACTGGAAATCTTTCGGGTTTTGTGTTTTGGTTTTGGATTCGGTTCCACGGTCGTGTTTTGGATTCGGACGCGTTTTGGCAAAACCTCCCTGAAATTTTTTTGTTGGATTCGGTTGTGTTTTGGATTCGGGTGTTTTTTTACAAAAAACCCTCAAAAACAGTTTGAATCATAGAATTTGGGGGTCATTTTGAACCCATAGTATTATTAACCTCAATAACCATAATTTCCACTCATTTTTTCCAGTCTATTCTGAACACCTCACACCTCACAATATTATTTTTAGTCCTAAAATGTGCACAGAGGTCGCTGGATGACTAAGCTAAGCGACCCAAGTGGCCGACACAAACATCTGGCCCATCTAGGAGTGGAACTGCAGAGTCAGGCAGGATGGCATTTAAAAAAAATAGTCCCCAAACAGCACATGATGCAAAGAAAAAAAGAGGTGCACCAAGGTCGCTGGATGGCTAAGATAAGCGACCCAAGTGGCCGGCACAAATATCTGGCCCATCTAGGAGTGGCACTGCATTGTCAGACAGGATGGCACTTAAAAAAATAGTCCCCAAACAGCACATGATGCAAAGAAAAAAAAGAGGTGCACCAAAATTCTGCACTGTCCTCCTTCTATATACTGCGCACAACTACAATGCAGCACAGATATGGATAGTTTTCTTGACGACACAGAGGTAGAGCAATGGACTACTGTACTGTACTGCTATATAAATACTGGTGGTCAGCATAATTCTGCACTGTCTTCCTACTATATACTGCGCACAACTACGATCCAGCACAGATATGGATAGTATACTTGACAACACAGAGGTAGAGCAATGGACTACTGTACCGTACTGCTATATATATTATATATACTGGTGGTCAGCAAAATTCTGCACTGTCCTCCTACTATATATACTGCGCACAACTACAATGCAGCACAGATATGGATAGTATAAATGACGACACAGAGGTAGAGCAATGGACTACTGTACCGTACTGCTATATATATTATATATACTGGTGGTCAGCAAAATTCTGCACTGTCCTCCTACTATAAATACTGCGCACAACTACAATGCAGCACAGATATGGATAGTATACTTGACGACACAGAGGTAGAGCAATGGACTACTGTACCGTACTGCTATATATATTATATATACTGGTGGTCAGCAAAATTCTGCACTGTCCTCCTACTATATATACTGCGCACAACTACAATGCAGCACAGATATGGATAGTATACTTGACGACACAGAGGTAGAGCAATGGACTACTGTAACGTACTGCTATATATATTATATATACTGGTGGTCAGCAAAATTCTGCACTGTCCTCCTACAATATATACTGCGCACAACTACAATGCAGCACAGATATGGATAGTATACTTGACGACACAGAGGTAGAGCAATGGACTACTGTACCGTACTGCTATATATATATACTGGTGGTCAGTAAAATTCTGCACTGTCCTCCTCCTATATACTGCGCACAACTACAATGCAGCACAGATATGGATAGTATACTTGACGACACAGAGGTAGAGCAATGGACTACTGTACCGTACTGCTATATACATGCTGGTGGTCAGCAAAATTCTGCACTGTCTTCCTACTATATACTGCGCACAACTACGATCCAGCACAGATATGGATAGTATACTTGACAACACAGAGGTAGAGCAATGGACTACTGTACCGTACTGCTATATATATTATATATACTGGTGGTCAGCAAAATTCTGCACTGTCCTCCTACTATATATACTGCGCACAACTACAATGCAGCACAGATATGGATAGTATACTTGACGACACAGAGGTAGAGCAATGGACTACTGTACCGTACTGCTATATATATATACTGGTGGTCAGCAAAATTCTGCACTGTCAACCTACTATATACTGCGCACAACTACAATGCAGCACAGATATGGAGCGTTTTTAGGCAGAGAACGTAGATATTTGCAGCACACTGAGCACAGATATTTGCAACACACTGAACACAGATATTTGCAGCACACTGAGCACAGATATTTGCAGCACACTGAGCACAGATATTTGCAGCACACTGAACACAGAAACTGAGAGAACGCCAGCCACGTTCTCTCACTATCTTCTCCAATGCATGAGTGAAAAATGGCGGCGACGCGCGGCTCCTTATATAGAATACGAATCTCGCGAGAATACGACAGCGGGATGATGAAGTTCGGGCGCGTTCGGGTTAACCTAGCAAGGCGGGAAGATCCGAGGCTGCCTCGGACCCGTGTAAAATGGGTGAAGTTCGGGGGGGTTCGAAACCCGAGGAACTGAACCTGCTCATCTCTACAATAAATATATACACACACATACACACACACACACACACACACACACACCGTTAAAGTCACATTTTATTAACACACACTTACATACTCATACACACTTAAAAATACTTACCTACATCCCACGCAGCCATTAATGTCCCCTTGCCCAGTAGAATCCACGGGTTCATTTAGTTCTCCAAGTACAAGCATGCGGGGGATGCTTGCTGGGACCTGTGGTTCCACAGCAAAAGAAAATACTTATTTACTTATTTTTTCCCACTATTTACGGCTTTCAGCCTGGCACCCACCGCCCACGGGTGCCAGGGACAGCCTCGGCTTCACCCCTGAACCCTTGGGTGCTTGAAGGGGTCCCCACTCCCCCAGGGAACCCCTGCCAGGGGGACCCCTACTTTTTTTCTTTCCCGTATTTTTGGAACAAGGACCAGTCCAAAATCCGGTGCTGGTTGTTTAAATACGGGGGAACCCTAGTCGATTTCTTAATGTATTTTTGCAACCAGGACCGACTCAAAGAGCCCAGAGCTGGTTATGCTTGTGGGGGGGACGTGCACGTTTTTTTTTATAATTTTTTTTAACTCTTTCTTTACTTTTACAGACAGAAGCATGCACGGATTTCACTGATCTGTGCATGTTTCTGACAAACTCGCCAGCCAGAAGCTGGTCTATTTATTGGTGAGTTTTTGGTAATGTTTTGTGTGCGAGTTACAAACTCGCATTGCATAACATTGCCCGAGTTCTATCTGTTGTATTGGAAGACCTTTGGATGCGAGTTGTCATGTGCGAGTTTTTAGTAAGGTCAGAAATGTGTGAGTTTACTCACATTCGCACCCATTACATTGGTCGAGTTTGCAAAACGTGCGAGTTCAGCGCTAAACTCGCACATTTGTGTAAAATCGCACTCCATTCCATTTGGCCCCACGTGTTGGCTTTATTAGGTTTCTCCACATGAAATTAGCACTGAGGAGTCTACTAGGCACTGGATAGGGAAGTAGAGGAGAGAGACTAGCAGAATCATCTAGATGGGTTCTAGTTAGAGATGTGCGCTGGACCCGATGATTTCGATTTGGATTTGTTGGTGGGATTTGGATTCTTCAAACCCCCGTGATGGGTTTTGGATTTGGATTTTTTTTTTAAATTGTCAAAAAATGCCAATGTTCTGATATTAATGTTCCCATGCTCCGATGTTTGAAAACTTGATATTGTACAAATGTTTATATATATATATATATATATATATACACACAATACGGTACGACCCGGCACTCAGACGTCTTGATGCATATAGCTTGCTGCGGGTGCCCTCCCTCTAGGTAATAACCCAGACACATGAAGGAACAGAAGGGCGGCTCTCGGAGACTTTTTAAATACAAATAAAGTGCAGTGACTTTATTGTGAACATCAACGTTTCGGGGTCTGCGCCCCGTCGTCAGGATAACAAATTGTGTACAAAACAGTGTTTAAATACCTTATCATACAGTGGTCTTCTCCAGCCAGCTCAGACGCCGCTGCCCGGTTTCCGGCCGTGTCCACAGGTCCCACAGGAACTGACACACCGCCGGGCCGTCCAGCAGGCGCGTCGTAGCTGTGGAGATAGTTACCATAGTAACCAGTCAACAATTCATGTATAAGCATCAGAGGAGGAACATTTTAGTTCCATTTTAGTGTACAGAAATTGCTAGCAGCATAGGACTAATAAAGTGCATCGTGCCAGTGATATCTAATGCTGCTAGATAAAAATAGTTGAGGTGATATTAGACACCAGCTACCTGCTGACATAACCTTAAGTAGGTACCTATGCTAAAATAATTTAGGATGTCTGTAATATCTGTTAATAAACATCCCTTAATCAATGTGTTAACATACCCATAAAAAATGGCACTAACAAAAAAATGGCAAATGGAAGAGCAGAAAAGTGTTTGTAAAAAGTATTTGTAAAAAATATTTATAAAAAGCATCTCAGATAAAGGGATTCATTTAGTCCCTTGGGGTGGATGGTGTTTAATCTATATATCCACCTGGTTTCCAACTGCAGTAATTTTTTGGACCTGTCACACCCCCTAAGTGACTTAGGAATATGGTCGATAATTTTGTAGCGAAGAGTTGCAATGCTATGTTTAAATAC
The DNA here is from genome assembly GCF_028390025.1 of Pseudophryne corroboree. NCBI lineage: Eukaryota > Metazoa > Chordata > Amphibia > Anura > Myobatrachidae > Pseudophryne > Pseudophryne corroboree. The sequence goes on from NC_086453.1 coordinate 35,222,605, forward strand.
TGCATAATGTCGAGCAACAGGTCCTGTTTTAATTGCTTCCCTAATGGCATACTCATGGCACAACATCGGTATGCCATTAGGGAAGCAATTAAAACAGGAGGTAGCGAACAACCTGTTGCTAATATCACCTCAACTATTTTTATCTAGCAGCATTAGATGTATTTATCACTTTTGGATCTTTTTATGCACTTTATTAGTTTGTGATTGTTTGTAGTTTACTATGGCACGATGCACTTTATTAGTCCTATGCTGCTAGCAATTTCTGTACACTAAAATGGAACTAAAATGTTCCTCCTCTGATGTTTATACATGAATTGTTGATTGGTGGTTACTATGGTAACTATCTCCACAGCTACAACGCGCCTGCTGGACGGACCGGCGGTGTGTCAGTTCCTGTGGGACCTGTGGACATGGCCGGAAACCGTGCAGTGGCGTCTGAGCTGGCGGGAGAAGACCCTATATATATATAAAGAAAAAGTACAGCACTCACCAAAATGAGCTCACTTATCCTCACAACATCAATGGATAAATGAATAAATGATGGGGGTTTAGTTAGTGAATTGGCCAATGCACGGAAGACTGCATACCGCTCCAAGGTACCCCACCTTCATGCAGGTCCTACACTATCACAAAATCATAAAAATGAAAACCTGGCAACTGTATCACATAATATAACTGCAAATATGCCCACTTGGTGTAAGGTGTACCTGCCATGACCTCCATGGCTTTTAAAAGGTACACTGGTCACCTGACACTGGCTGATAAATTACTAAAGGGCAGCTGACACAGGTTTAGGATAATTGGGGTGCATGAACAAAGTTTGTGGCCACAGTTAATGAGTTAACCAGGGATTACCAGCAAATAGAAAACCACAGCACTCGCCACCCAAGAAGCGGGGTGCAGTATCCGCACTCGCCACTAATAGGGTGGGGTGCATGTAGCCTATGGCCACCTACTCAAAAATATAGAAACAAAAAGTTCAGCACTCACCAAAATAAACTCACTTATCCTCACAACATCAATGGATAAATGAATAAACGATGGGGGTTTAGTTAGTGAATTGGCCAATGCACGGAAGCCTGCATACCGCTCCAAGATACCCACAAACTTTGTTCATGCACCCCAATTATCCTAAACCTGTGTCAGCTGCCCTTTAGTAAATTATCAGCCAGTGAAAAAAAACCATACTTACCAGTGCCAGTAGCCGGTGATCGGTGCTCCGATGAACGCTGCCATGCACCAGGTCCACCATGTGCTTTGCAGTGACCCCTGTGCAGTAAAGTGATGCTGCAAAGTGGCAGCTCACTTTACAGCACTGGGGGTCCCACATAGCAGCAGGATCCAGCGCCCGGCAGCCTCCTGGAGCAGCCGACACCAGCTCCTGGGACTGGTAACTATAAATCCGTGGGAGGGGGCTCTTTTGAGGCGCGGGGGTAGTCGCAACAAGGGAATCGCGGCACCGGTGGTATTGATCAGAGGTAGTGCATGGACAGCAGGACTTTGGGCTATTTTTCTAAGAAAAATACCCCGATGATGCTGCGGAGAGGCATCGCAGGAACAGAGCTTGCTGGTTGCCCCCAGGTTCATTTTGATGGTAAGCTGCTCTCACCATACCTCCAACTTTCTAGATGCCAGGGTCGGGAGATTTGCGCGGTTATTTGCAATAGTACCATGTGTCCGGTCACGATACACCTTCACCGCAGTAGCACGTGGACAGGTCACACACTGCGCTGTGTCAGAAATACTTCCACCGTGGCCCGAAAGCCGATAATCATCCCGTTATGCAACTCGGATAAATCAACCCCTTTTACCAATTACAGCAATGAGTGATATGTGTGCAGACGGCCTATTGCACACCTTATATACCCACCGAGCCAGTGCACGTCATGCATACCCCCCAACAGTTTGCACACAAAAATCAGTCTGTGAGCCGCTGGCATGCCCCCTCTCCCTCTGTCTCCAATGAATAGACGCTGTGCACATGCGCACAGCGTCTATTCAATGCTGCTCTACTGAGCAGGGCAGCGAGAGACAGAGACTCCCAACTGCCCCCCCACCGCGGGACACTGCGGCCCGCGGGTGGGACAGCCCCCAAAAATCGGGACTGTCCCGCGAAAATCGGGACAGTTGGGAGGTATGGGAGGGTATGCGCCATGTGACGTATACCATGTCACATGTAGTAGGTGGTCATGATAATGTGTATATACAGCTATATATATATATATATATATATATATATATATATATAATCTAAATCAAACTAATTGATGTGTATTTCAGGGGCTAAAACCCACATTTACTAACATTTAAAAATCAATTAAAAAAATTGTGTTAGTAAATACGTGCTTTGGCCTCTGAAACACATCACTGATTAAGATCTATTTAAAATAAATAATAAAAATAAAATAGAAATCGACCTTCAGAAAATATACCCCTGTGTCTATAAAGGGCCACAGAAAGGATTTATCACCCCCTGGTACAGCTCTGGCAGTGTCTCACTATAATCTATTCCAGGATATATATTTATATACAGATGTAATATCTAGTATAAAGCAGGTGAGAGTACAGGCTACTGTAACAGTCTTATGGGCTGTACTTACCTGTGGCTGCCAGAGCTGAGAGGATGCACAGGAAACTGAGGACTGGTCCCATGATGAATCGCAGACTCTAGAAGTGTATCAGACTAGTACTGCACAACAATCAACAGGGTCCTGTTATTAAATAGACCTGGGGGAAGGCGGGGCTACGTAATGATTACAGTGGTCCTGCACTAATTCTGAGGAAACGAAACTGAAACTACTGTAAGGAGAGAGAATTGACTGCATAGGAAAGGAATGAGTTAAACATCTTGTGAGGGGTGGACCTAGCTGTGAGGAAAGTACAGCCTTTGGAAAAGGGGAGGGTTTAATATATATAGGGAAGGCTAGGCCATTTTGCTCTCTCTTGTTGGGGAATTGCCTTGTGAGTGGGTGAGTGCTGCAGTGCAGAACTTCCCATTTTATTCGGTTTTTCGAGTTTTGGGTGTTTTCAGTTCCCTGCATCCCTGCATTACAAATAGCTCCCCTGCATTCCCTTTATTGCACGATGATTTCCCGCCCTCGACGTTCCGCCGGGCCCCCAGCTCGGTACCGCGCTTCTGGCGGTGGAGCTGGACCCGAGGAAGGGGTGGCAGGCATGGGGGATGGGGCTCCGTCCCCTGGGACCTCCACGGGCTCGGGCGGGAGCGCAGGGCGGCGGACCAGGTCAGCCTCGCCGCTGGGGGCCAGGCCGGCTTTGCCGGGCGGGCGGCGGGGTAGGCCGGGGGTCCGGTCATGCCGCCCGGATGTAGACTGGCAGCAGCCCTCGCCTCTGAGCGCGGCAGGCGAAGCAACAGTGTCCGGTGCCCGCGGGCGTGTGCGCATGCGCGTCGCGGTGGGCGCCCGGCGGAGTATCTGTACTCGGCCCCTGTCACTCCCCCCTTGCCGAGGCCGAGTGGAAGTGCCAGGCCGGGGGGGAGGCAGGGCGGGGGTCGGAAGTTCGACGCGTGAAAGGGCCTCGTGCGCCGGGTGTCTCGGAGACTGCGGACGGGAGCTTGATGGCGGGATGCAGTGAGACGAGCGCACGAGGTGCACGCGCGCCCACGCTCGGCGCCGTGCACGCACGTCTGCGCGCAGTGGCGCCGCTAGCCCCATTGTCTCCCCAGAACGCGCCCTGGCAGCCGGAGTCCAGCGGGGGCCGGGGGGGGAGGAGAGGCAGGGCGCTTATAGCAGGCAGCAGGGCTGCACACCATCAGGCAGGGGATATGCACGGGGGTGTAACAGCGCGTGGTGACGATGCGCGCGAGCCCGTGACCCCCGCGAGCGGCACAGTGCGCGCGCAGCTGCGCCGCAGTTTTCTCTGTCTCCCCAACGCACTCCCCTGGGGCCGGAATCCAGCGGACTGTGGGAGGGAGGAGGGGGGACAGGGAATGGGTAAGTGGCCGCAGGGCTGCTGCCCGCGCTGCCCGTTCTCGCATCGGCTCCCTCCCAGCGGCCGGAGATAGCTCAGATTTGCAGGAGGAGGGGGCGTATGTAGAGGTGGAGAGTGAGTGCAGCGCTGGCACCGACGACCAGTCCCCCGGTAGAGGCGGAGCTTGGTGGGGGACTGGTTCGCCGTCGGTCACGGGAACCCCCTTTTCTCCGACAGGACAGCGGGCGCCAGGTGCCCGGCTTACGCATGTTGCGCGTCAAGCGGGGGCCCCGGCTGAAGGTCCATCGGGGTCCGATGCCGCGTTTTGGGGCGGTCAGTACTGGCCACGGTGGTGGCGGCATTAGTGCCGCTGGCCGCGGCTGCTTCCCCAAGGGTAGCTCCAAGTTCCGGCACACCGGTGGCGGCAAGCGGGTCCAGTGGGCAGAGGGTTTCGGCAGCGCAGCGAGTTGCCCGCACCTGCCAGGAGCTTGGGGCTGCCGCCACAGAACTGGATCATGGTCCGGGACAGGACGGGCGGGGGCGCGCAGCGGCGACGCCCCCCTCACGTATTACTCGACACGCGCCGCGATTGCTTGCTGGGTCCTCTGCTCCTTTCTCTTCTACAGGAGATCGCAGGGAAGTGGAGATGGGATAGTCCGAGGAGGAAGACGTCGGTTTGGCCACACCGGAGGATTCCGTGTCGGGACAGTCGACGGCATCAGGTGAGGGGGTGCAGTCGGTAACGGGCTCCTCCACGAGCTCTAGTTCTCGTAGTTCTTCCTCTTCCTCCTCCTCATCTTCTCTGTCGTTGCCGGCGTCTGACGTTAGTAGTACGACTAGGGCGAAGACGCGTGCAACGAAATTCGCCAAGAGGGCGGCGGGACAGCAGAAGAGGCGGAAGAGGCGCAAGTGGCTGAGCGAGGAAGCTCGCAGGGCCAAGAAACGCAGCGATTTGCCCGGGTGGTTCGCTGCGACTACACGGCAGTGATGCGGGGGCTGAGGGATAGCTGCCGTAGGAAGATTTGCAGGGGGGACTTCGTTGATGTGTTCGTCTTGACGAAGGACGCGAAGAAGGAGTATAAGGCGGCGGCAGCAAAGAAGGGCATCGGGGCCGAGGCCTTCCGTACCTTCGATAACTGGCTGGCCGGTTTTTGGGTATTCGCGGTTTGTTACCTGGAAGATAGACCGGACGAGCACATGAACGTCATTCGGTACCTGCATCTCATACACGACATGCAGCGCACATCTTCGGACTCTGAGTGGCGTCGGTTTGACCAGGAATTCAGGGAGAAGCAGGACGGATTGCAGGTCATGGACTTTGGGTGTAAGGACATGGAAGTCTGGCTCAAGGTCACTCGGGCTTCACACCAGGCTAAGGAGCCCCGGAACGCGGGGGCAGACGGGCACTGCGCAGGGTCATCCGCCCAGGGGTCTGGCGCGGACGGCGGATCGGCCAAGCCAGGTAGGTCGGCCGTCCGTGCAGGGGGGCAAGCCGCCACAAAACGGAAATGTTTCGCATTTAACAACGCGGCCTGTTCCTTCGGCAAGCAATGTTGTTTTCGACACTTGTGCTTGCAATGTGGCGGATCCCACCCTGCCTCCTCTTGCTTCAAAGGCAGTCGTCAGGGTACCCGGGGTAAGCAAACTTACCCGAGGCAGGCCACGGGCGGGAGCGCTCCGCAGAGCTCCAACGCCAATTAATTTGGATGCGATGGACCGGTGGTTGGATTGGTATCCAAATAGGGCGGATGCGAAATTTTTGTTTTCTGGTTTTCGTTTTGGTTTTCGCTTGCCTGTTGCGAGCGAGGTGTCGGTGCGGGCCCAGCGGAACCTCCAGTCTGCCCTAGCCTTGCCGTTGGTGCTGCGGGAGAAAGTGGATAAGGAGGTCAAGTTGGGCAGGATGGAGGGATCGTTTACATCGCCCCCGGTGGATGGTTTGGTCATCTCTCCGGTGGGGGTGGTTCCCAAGAAGACTCCAGGCGCTTTTCGGCTCATTCAGCATCTTTCTTACCTGTCGGGGGTATCGGTCAATGACGCGATACCGCCGGCTCATTGCTCGGTGGTTTATCAGTCGTTTGACGAGGCGTTGGAGATGGTCCGCAGTTACGGGACTGGGGCCCTCATGGCTAAGATTGATGTTGAGTCCGCTTTTCGTTTGCTGCCGTTACATCCGGACTCATTCCATTTTATGGGTTTTCGGATAGGAACGGAATATTTCATTGACAAATGTTTGCCGATGGGATGTTCCGTTTCATGCTCGTTTTTCGAACGGTTTAGCACGTTTCTGCATTGGTGCGTGGAGTCTTCGTCGGGGGGTCACGGGGTCGCCCATTACCTCGATGACTTCCTGTGTGCAGGTCCGGCAAATTCTTCATGGTGCGGCGACTTGCTTTTCAGCATACGAGCTCTGTTTTACCAATTCGGCGTTCCCGTGGCCGTGGATAAAACAGAGGGACCGGCCTCCTGTTTGTCCTTTTTGGGGATTGAGATTGACACGGTGGCGGGATTGTGTCGGCTGCCTCGGGACAAGGTGGTGAAGCTCCGCGACACTATTTGCCGGTTCGAGGGGTCGCGTAAGGTTACACTGAGGCAGGCGCAGTCCTTGCTGGGCATGTTGAACTTTGCTTGTCGGGTAATCCCAATGGGCAGGGTTTTCTGCCGGAAGCTAGAAAGGGCGACTGCGGGGTGTGCCAGACCACATCATTTTGTGCGATTGTCCTCCAAAATTAAAAGGGATTTGGCCGTATGGGCCTCGTTCCTGGAAGACTTCAACGGGGTGTGTATATGGCAGGCGCCAACGGTGGACAGCGCTCGGTTGCAGCTGTTCACCGACGCAGCGGGTGCCTCTGGATTCGGTTGCTATCTGGAGGGATCTTGGTGCGCGGCCTCGTGGCAGACGGAGTGGCATCGCGAAGGTTTAACTAAGGACCTGTTGCTTCTGGAGCTTTTCCCCATTATGGTGGCGCTGGAGGTCTGGGGCGATCGGCTGGCTCATCGCAGCATCTTGTTTAGATGTGACAATCTGGGCGTGGTGCATTCGATTAATAACCAGAGGGCAAAGTCGCTGGTGGTTCTGAGGGTGCTGGGACAGTTGCTATTGACATGCCTACGTAGGAACCTGTGGTTCCGCGCGTAGCATGTGCCCGGTCTGGAGAACGGAATTGCCGACGCTTTGTCGCGAGGGCAATGGGAAAAGTTTTGTTTGTTGGCAACCAAGGCCGACGAGCATGGTTTTCATTGTCCCGGTTATGTTTGGCAGGTGATCGGGCCGGACTGGAGGGTCTAGCGTTGCGGTCAGTCGCGCAACCACGCTTAAGGCTTACGGACAAGCTTGGAGCGAGTGGGAGGAGTTTGTTCGAGGACGAAAACAACAAGGTAAGAGCAGGCATCGGATGATGCTTTCTTTTATTTGGCAGTTGTATGTTTCGGGTAGGTCCAGAGCGGTGGTATCCCGGTACTTGGCTGGTATTTCATTTTTCAGCAAAATACAGGGCGTCCCTGCCGTGACAAAAAGCGGTATTCTGCTGAAGGCGATGAAAGGATGGGCGCGAGTCGCGCCAATGCCACCTGACAGGAGGCGGCCCATCGATGCGGCTTGTTGCCGGCTGTCATCAGGGCGGTTGGAGGCATCGCGTCGTCCATGTTTGAGTCGTTGTTGTTCAGTTTGGCGTTCTCAATGGCTTACCACGGGGCCTTTAGGGTTTCGGAATTGGTAGCGCCTTCTAAGCGAGTCGCGCATGCTGGTCGGGGAGGTGGTGGTGGGTGAGAGGTCCTTGCTATGCAGATTGCGGCTCTCTAAGACGGACCAAGTGGGGAGAGGTCGATGGGTCACCTTGGTTCCGGCACTTGAGGAGAGCATTTGCCCAGTAAGGTTGGCAGTGCAATATGAGAGAGGTACGGCCCGACGGTCGGGGGTCATGGCTGCTGCATTATGACGGGCTGCCGGTGACGAAGTATCAATTTCGTTGGATGCTGGGTCGCTGTCTGGCGAGCTTGGGCCTTCCACCCGCTGCGTTCGGGACGCATTCCTTCCGCATAGGAGGCTGCGACGTCGGCTGCGGCGACGGGATTTTCCAGGGCTGAAATCCAGGCGGTGGGGCGATGGAAGTCGTCGAGTTACAGACGATATATTCGCCCCGTTGCATGAGATGTTGGCTGGCGCGTGGTATTTTTGTTTAATTACAGTTGTATAATCATGTTGTTACAGTTCAGTGCATTATAGTATTGTGCGTTTGTTTGTTCCCCCTTTTTATCCTACTCAGGGATTAGCTACTCGCCGTTGCTGGCATGAGCCGGCAGCGGGGGTCTGGAGTTCTTTTGCGATTTTTTGCCTGACTTGACGGACTGAATTCTAATCCACAATTCGGCTGATCAGTTCTAATTAAAGTCCCTCAGCAGGTTTTTACGCTTTCACCTCCAGCTGAGTTCTTACATGTTTTTCCCCATTTTATACCCCCCCCTGTTTATTTTCTTATTTTAATTTTAATTTTCCCATTGTGTGTTTATGTCCGCTTCAAATTGGCATGAAGCTTGTGCAGATCGGCTAGGCCGTGACTTCTGCAATAACGAAAACTAACATTTTTTTCTTTTGGGCAGATCCTTCAGGTTAATGCATTTAATAAACAATGGTATAGATTATTAGTAACCAATTTTACCTCCTTTTCCTCCTCTTCAGGTTGGTTTGAAGATGACTATTTGGGTGGCTGGCCACTCTTATATATATTGTGCCGCCAAGTTTTTGGCCTCGGAGGGGGCTCAGACTTTGCCTAGGGCTCAAGGTGTTCGTTGGCTTGGTTGGCGAGGGATGAGGTGGAAAGAGCTGAGGAGTAGGCTAGTCAGTCAGGCCAGCAAGCATGGGGTCCCTAGGGTCCTGGTTGTCCATTTAGGTGGCAACGACCTGGGGAAGAGGACATCCTTGGAGCTGTGGTGGGCCATGATACAGGATCTGGCAAGTGTGGCCGCAGCATGGACCAATTGTGTATTGGTGTTCTCCTTGATGGTGCCAAGGTTGAGTTGGCGGGGTGTGGCGGACAGTCGCCAGATTGATGAGGCCAGAAAGAAGGTGAATGGGGCGGTGGCGAAGTGGTTGCTGTCCCACGGAGGCAAGGTAGTTCGCCACCCTAGGATTCGGTTCCGAGACAGTCACCTTTTTCGGCCGGATGGTGTGCATCTATCCAATGAGGAGATGATGCTTTTCCTGGAGGATCTGGGTCTAGTGTTGCAGGAGTTAGGGTAAGGTTATGGTGGCGGTGCGAAGACTTTGGGGATGAGTCTTTCGCTGTTGGCGGAAAAGAACAGCAGTTTGTAGTTGTATGGTAAGCTGTAGTGATTTACAGTTTGGTGTGGTTTAGGTGCACTCACCTCCATCGACTTATTGGCCGCTCGACCACCCGTCCGGGAAGGCAGCGGCAGGACACCCATCAGGGTGGGTAGTCACTGTGGGGGTTGAGTTGTCACCTATTACCGGTTTTGATAGTTTGTAGTTAAATTAGGATGGTTTCAAATTTTTTGCATTTTAAGGTTAGCTTAGTTTAATAGAGCCGTTCTTTTTTCTGCCACCATATGCCGGCTGAATCGGCATCTTAACAAAAATTTTCAATTACAGGTTTGCTTTGGTTAGGGTCAAATAAATAGCTAGCAATTTTTCTGCCAAAATTCAAGTCTCCGTGTCTTTATTTCTTGGTATAGAGGTAATGAATGCTTTACTTTGAATGAAGGGGTCCACCGAATATCACTAGGATGTTTAGAGTTTAGAGTTTTATTAAACAAACTCTATAAAAAGGAAAGGGGTGGAACAATGCGGAGCTGGAGCAGAATTAAAAAAATGATATCTAGAACACAGTTCGAAGATGAAGAAAAAGAAAACAGAAAGGCAGACGTTAATTTTGTTTAGCAGCTTTTGCTTTTCTAGAACGGCAACAGGAATGAATGCTCATCAGTCAGAGCCACCAATGATCAGGGGGGTTAGATAAATGGACGTTTAGTAAATCTACCCCTAACAATTCAGTAGCAATTTTGCATGATCTCCAGGGGTGTATGAGTGCCAGTTGGGTTCTGATAAAACAACGGTTCTTAATGACAGGAGAAAGAATGTAGCTGGGCCAACCAACTGGACTTAAGCTTGGGAGTGTATCTCAGCTTAGCAGAAGTGCGAACGAAAGGATCGCAGAGCGACTACAAAAAAAAATGGTGCAGTTTCAGAGTAGCTCCAGACCTACTCTTAGCTTGCGATCACTTCAGAATGTTCAGTTCCGGCTTTGACGTCACAAACACGCTCTGCGTTCGCCCAGCCACGCCTGCATTTTTCCGGCAACGCCTGCGTTTTATCGAACACTCCCTGAAAACGCTCAGTTGACACCCAGAAATGCCCACTTCCTGTCAATCACTCTGCTTCCAGCACTGCGACTGAGAAACTTTGCTAGACCTCGTGTGAAATTACTTCGGCCGTTGTGAAAGTACGTTGCGCGGATATAGATGGTCATTCTGAGTTGTTCGCTCACTAGCTGTTTTTAGCAGCCATGCAAATGCTATGCCACCTCCCACTGGGAGTGTATTTTAGCTTAGAAGAAGTGCGAATGAAAGGATCGCAGAGCGGCCACAAAGTTTTCTTGTGCAGTTTCAGAGTAGCTCAAAACCTACTCAGTGCTTGCAATGACTTCAGACCATTCAGTTCCTGTTTTGACGTCACAAACACACCCTGCGTTTACCCAGCCACGCCTGCGTTTTTCCTGGCACGCCTGCATTATTTCGAACACTCCCAGAAACGCCCTCTTCATGTCAATCACTCTGCGGCCAGCAGTGCGACTGAAAAGCTTCGCTAGACCCTATGTGAAACTACAACATTCGTTGTAATAGTACGTTGTGCGTGCGCATTGCGCCGCATACGCATAATTGACGATTTCTTGCCTCTTCGCTGCACAGCGAAAGAATGCAGCTAGCGATCAACTCGGAATGACCGTCCTAATGCAGTGCGAGGTCTGGCGAAAACACAGACCTGAAACCCAGTGGTTAAATTGCGAGTTGCATTACAAGGTGCAAATTTTGACAGAAGCATGCACAGATCAGATCAGTGAGATCCGTGCATGCTCCTGCCTGTAAAGGTAAAGAAGAAAGAGTTTAAAAAAAAATTGACTAAGGTTCCCCACGTATTTAAACAACCAGGACTGGACTCTTGGACCGGTCCTGGTTTTCAAAAATACGGGGAGAAAAAAGAAGTAGGGGTCCCACATATTTTTGCAACCAGCATCGGGCTCCACTAGCCAGGTGATGCCGCTGCTGAGAGACACATTTATATAGATCCCTGCTGCCGCAGCATCACCCCCCCCCCAAATAGTTACTCCTGCCCGAGGGTCCACATGTCGACCTAGAACATGTCAACCTAGAAATCCTGTCGACCTAGTTATTGTCAAACAATAGTGGTCGACCAAGAGACCCGATCCCGCCAGGCTGATAGCTGTAAATAGTGTAAAAAAAATAATTAAATAAATATTGTATTTTGTTGTAGAACTACAGATCCCAACATGCCTCCCCCGCATGATGGTACTAGGAGAACCACAAGTATCAGCAAGCGGGGACCCGCTGGTACATGTACTGTAGTTCCACAACAAAATAATTATTACAATAAACATTGATAATGCCGATTAATTACCTTATAACATTCACTAAATACGGGTAAGAGACTCAATACGCAATTGGCGTATGGGGTACCGTAAGGGTATGCACTAACGTAGCAGATGCTTAGTCGTGGTCGAGACGCACATGCGGCACGCTCGCTCACAGCTTAACGCTTGGTGTCGAGCACGCTATAGGCGGCCGACTACCGTAATGCTACGCAACTAGCGCAGCGGACGCTTGTGAACACGAGGGGAACACGAGCGGCGCAGACGCTCACGGGATGACACTCAGTATACCTTGTATGCAACACACTGAAAGATTGAGCTTATACTGTAAACCTTACTACTGAAATACTGTAGCGATATAACGCTGCTTAACATTGTTAATATAAAAGCTGGTTGAGCGATTGAGACGCTCCGATTACCCTCTGCAATGTAATAAACACACAATACCTTGCTAAGGCTCCAAAACCTTTACTAACAAGCTTTAGTTATATTAAAAGGGGAAAAACAGTTAACATTTCATACACTACAGGTTAACATCAATATCTAACAGAATAACTACACATAAATACACAATAGCGGCACAATCGCAAACAATACCATACAATGAGAGAGAGAGAGAGAAAGAGAGAACGTGGCAATATACAGTCAGAGATTTAGAATGGTCACAGAGAGAACTTACACACTGGGGGATGATCGCTGCGCAGTCCTGGTACCAGCTCCGAGTTAGTCAATGATGAAAACCGTTGTGGGGAGAAGACTGAGCTGGGCCAGGCTGGCTGTTCTTATATACACTGCATACAGTATACTACAAAGGGACCTATAATCTCATTGTTCATTGGACACAGGAATGTCTCCCCGCATCATAACAAAAGGTCATAGGTTGGTTTGAACAGGTGGGCTGTGACTATATCGAACTGCTCAGGTGGGAGGGAATCTCAAGATTCCCGCCGCATGGATAATGAACCGCAAATATAGTAAATGTCCAGAAACTACTAATAGACATAACTATACGCAGGAGCGATTAATCTTTACCTAACCAGCACCGGATTGTTCCTAATAAAATGTTCTTTAGTTAGGTACCAAACACCACCGCTCAGACCCTATCTGACCCTTCGTATCATGCAAAGAGGAATTCCTCTGTTCACTGACCAGTTACATTAAACAAACTTACAGTTATTATTAAGGAGAACATTATCTATAAAACATACTATTTGGTTTTACTATGTAACAATTGAGTCGCCCGCTAGACGCACACAAACTCTACCGTAAATGCACATACCACGCGCTCGAGCGCATGGCCGAGGAGGCGCCGTCACGCAACTGCGAATATGCACACACACGGGAGAGAATGTGCATGTGCAGCGGGCAAGCACATGGGGTGAATATATGGCAACGTGTAGCATGATATTTTTCCGACTTTGACAACATACACATACACACGCACACCGTGAAAGTCACATTTTATTAACACACACTTACATACTCATACACACTTAAAAATACTTACCTACATCCCACGCAGCCATTAATGTCCCCTTGCCCAGTAGAATCCATGGGTACATTTAGTTCTCCAAGTACAAGCATGCGGGGGATGCTTGCTGGGACCTGTAGTTCCACAGCAAAAGAAAATACTTACTTTTTTTTACACTATTTACGGCTATCAGCCTGGCACCCACTTCCCACGGGTGGCAGGGACAGCCTCGGCTTCACCCCACTCCCCCAGGGAATTCCTGCCAGGACGACACCTAATTTTTTTCTTTCCCGTATTTTTTGGAACAAGGACCAGTCCAAGACCCGGTGCTGGTTGTTTAAATAAGGGGGAACCCTCGTCGATTTTTTCATGTATTTTTGCAACCAGGACCGGCTCAAAGAGCCCGGAGCTGGTTATGCTTGTGGGGGGGATGTTCATGTCTTTTTTTATAATTTTTTTAACTCTTTCTTTACTTTTACAGACAGAAGCATGCACGGATTTCACTGATCTGTGCATGTTTCTGACAAACTCTCCAGCCAGAAGCTGGTATATTTATTGGTGAGTTTTTGGTAATGTTTTGCGTGCGAGTTACAAACTCGCATTACATAACATTGGCCGAGTTCTATCTGTTGTATTGGAAAACATTTGGATGCGAGTTGTCATGTGCGAGTTTTTAGTAAGGTCAGAAATGTGTGAGTTTACTCACATTCGCACCCATTACATTGGTCGAGTTTGCAAAACGTACGAGTTCAGCGCTAATCTCGCACATTTGTGGAATATCGCACTCCATTCCATTTGGCCCCACGTGTTGGCTTTATTAGGTTTCTCCACATGAAATTAGCACTGAGGAGTCTACTAGGCACTGGATAGGGAAGTAGAGGAGAGAAACTATCAGAATCATCTAGATGGGTTCTAGTTAGAGATGTGCGCTGGACCCGATGATTTCGATTTTGATTTGTTGGCGGGATTTGGATTTGCCAAACACCCGTGACGGGTTTTGGATTTGGATTTTTTTCAAAAATTTTCAAAAAACGCCAATGTTCTTATTCTAATGTTCCCATTCTCCGATGTTTGAAAACTTGATATTGTACAAATGTTAATAAATAAATATATATATGTATATATTAGAGATGAGCGGGTTCGGTTTCTTTGAATCCGAACCCGCACGAACTTCACTTTTTTTTTCACGGGTCCGAGCGACTCGGATCTTCCCGCCTTGCTCGGTTAACCCGAGCGCGCCCGAACGTCATCATGACGCTGTCGGATTCTCGCGAGACTCGGATTCTATATAAGGAGCCGCGCGTCGCCGCCATTTTCACACGTGCATTGAGATTGATAGGGAGAGGACGTGGCTGGCGTCCTCTCCATTAGAATAGATTAGAAGAGAGAGAGAGAGAGAGAGATTGTGCAGACAGAGTTTACCACAGTGACCAGTGCAGTTGTTGTTAAGTTAACTTTTATTTAATATATCCGTTCTCTGCTATATCCGTTCTCTGCCTGAAAAAAACGATACACAGCAGTCACACAGTGTGACTCAGTCTGTGTGCACTCAGCTCAGCCCAGTGTGCTGCACATCAATGTATAAAAGCTTATAATAATTGTGGGGGAGACTGGGGAGCACTGCAGGTTGTTATAGCAGGAGCCAGGAGTACATAATATTATATTAATTTAAAATTAAACAGTGCACACTTTTGCTGCAGGAGTGCCACTGCCAGTGTGACTAGTGGTGACCAGTGCCTGACCACCAGTATAGTAGTATATTGTTGTATACTATCTCTTTATCAACCAGTCTATATTAGCAGCAGACACAGTACAGTGCGGTAGTTCACGGCTGTGGCTACCTCTGTGTCGGCAGTCGGCACTCGGCAGGCAGTCCGTCCATCCATAATTGTATAATTATATACCACCTAACCGTGGTATTTTTTTTTCTTTCTTTATACCGTCGTCATAGTCATACTAGTTGTTACGAGTATACTACTATCTCTTTATCAACCAGTGTACAGTGCGGTAGTTCACGGCTGTGGCTACCTCTGTGTCGGCAGTCGGCAGGCAGTCCGTCCATCCATAATTGTATTATTATAATATATACCACCTAACCGTGGTTTTTTTTTCATTCTTTATACCGTCATAGTGTCATACTAGTTGTTACGAGTATACTACTATCTCTTTATCAACCAGTGTACAGTGCGGTAGTTCACGGCTGTGGCTACCTCTGTGTCGGCAGTCGGCAGGCAGTCCGTCCATCCATAATTGTATTATAATATATACCACCTAACCGTGGTTTTTTTTTCATTCTTTATACCGTCATAGTGTCATACTAGTTGTTACGAGTATACTACTATCTCTTTATCAACCAGTGTACAGTGCGGTAGTTCACGGCTGTGGCTACCTCTGTGTCGGCAGTCGGCAGGCAGTCCGTCCATCCATAATTGTATTATAATATATACCACCTAACCGTGGTTTTTTTATACCACCTAACCGTGGCAGTCCGTCCATAATTGTATACTAGTATCCAATCCATCCATCTCCATTGTTTACCTGAGGTGCCTTTTAGTTCTGCCTATAAAATATGGAGAACAAAAAAGTTGAGGTTCCAAAATTAGGGAAAGATCAAGATCCACTTCCACCTCGTGCTGAAGCTGCTGCCACTAGTCATGGCCGAGACGATGAAATGCCAGCAACGTCGTCTGCCAAGGCCGATGCCCAATGTCATAGTACAGAGCATGTCAAATCCAAAACACCAAATATCAGAAAAAAAAGGACTCCAAAACCTAAAATAAAATTGTCGGAGGAGAAGCGTAAACTTGCCAATATGCCATTTACCACACGGAGTGGCAAGGAACGGCTGAGGCCCTGGCCTATGTTCATGGCTAGTGGTTCAGCTTCACATGAGGATGGAAGCACTCAGCCTCTCGCTAGAAAACTGAAAAGACTCAAGCTGGCAAAAGCACCGCAAAGAACTGTGCGTTCTTTGAAATCCCAAATCCACAAGGAGAGTCCAATTGTGTCGGTTGCGATGCCTGACCTTCCCAACACTGGACGTGAAGAGCATGCGCCTTCCACTATTTGCATGCCCCCTGCAAGTGCTGGAAGGAGCACCCGCAGTCCAGTTCCTGATAGTCAGATTGAAGATGTCAGTGTTGAAGTACACCAGGATGAGGAGGATATGGGTGTTGCTGGCGCTGGGGAGGAAATTGACCAGAAGGATTCTGATGGTGAGGTGGTTTGTTTAAGTCAGGCACCCGGGGAGACACCTGTTGTCCGTGGGAGGAATATGGCCGTTGACATGCCAGGTGAAAATACCAAAAAAATCAGCTCTTCGGTGTGGAGGTATTTCACCAGAAATGCGGACAACAGGTGTCAAGCCGTGTGTTCCCTTTGTCAAGCTGTAATAAGTAGGGGTAAGGACGTTAACCACCTCGGAACATCCTCCCTTATACGTCACCTGCAGCGCATTCATAATAAGTCAGTGACAAGTTCAAAAACTTTGGGTGACAGCGGAAGCAGTCCACTGACCAGTAAATCCCTTCCTCTTGTAACCAAGCTCACGCAAACCACCCCACCAACTCCCTCAGTGTCAATTTCCTCCTTCCCCAGGAATGCCAATAGTCCTGCAGGCCATGTCACTGGCAAGTCTGACGAGTCCTCTCCTGCCTGGGATTCCTCCGATGCATCCTTGCGTGTAACGCCTACTGCTGCTGGCGCTGCTGTTGTTGCCGCTGGGAGTCGATGGTCATCCCAGAGGGGAAGTCGTAAGCCCACTTGTACTACTTCCAGTAAGCAATTGACTGTTCAACAGTCCTTTGCGAGGAAGATGAAATATCACAGCAGTCATCCTACTGCAAAGCGGATAACTGAGGCCTTGGCATCCTGGGTGGTGAGAAACGTGGTTCCGGTATCCATCATTACTGCAGAGCCAACTAGAGACTTGTTGGAGGTACTGTGTCCCCGGTACCAAATACCATCTAGGTTCCATTTCTCTAGGCAGGCGATACCGAAAATGTACACAGACCTCAGAAAAAGAGTCACCAGTGTCCTAAAAAATGCAGCTGTACCCAATGTCCACTTAACCACGGACATGTGGACAAGTGGAGCAGGGCAGGGTCAGGACTATATGACTGTGATAGCCCACTGGGTAGATGTATGGACTCCCGCCGCAAGAACAGCAGCGGCGGCACCAGTAGCAGCATCTCGCAAACGCCAACTCTTTCCTAGGCAGGCTACGCTTTGTATCACCGCTTTCCAGAATACGCACACAGCTGAAAACCTCTTACGGCAACTGAGGAAGATCATCGCGGAATGGCTTACCCCAATTGGACTCTCCTGTGGATTTGTGGCATCGGACAACGCCAGCAATATTGTGTGTGCATTAAATATGGGCAAATTCCAGCACGTCCCATGTTTTGCACATACCTTGAATTTGGTGGTGCAGAATTTTTTAAAAAACGACAGGGGCGTGCAAGAGATGCTGTCGGTGGCCAGAAGAATTGCGGGACACTTTCGGCGTACAGGCACCACGTACAGAAGACTGGAGCACCACCAAAAACTACTGAACCTGCCCTGCCATCATCTGAAGCAAGAAGTGGTAACGAGGTGGAATTCAACCCTCTATATGCTTCAGAGGTTGGAGGAGCAGCAAAAGGCCATTCAAGCCTATACAATTGAGCACGATATAGGAGATGGAATGCACCTGTCTCAAGTGCAGTGGAGAATGATTTCAACGTTGTGCAAGGTTCTGATGCCCTTTGAACTTGCCACACGTGAAGTCAGTTCAGACACTGCCAGCCTGAGTCAGGTCATTCCCCTCATCAGGCTTTTGCAGAAGAAGCTGGAGGCATTGAAGAAGGAGCTAACACGGAGCGATTCCGCTAGGCATGTGGGACTTGTGGATGCAGCCCTTAATTCGCTTAACAAGGATTCACGGGTGGTCAATCTGTTGAAATCAGAGCACTACATTTTGGCCACCGTGCTCGATCCTAGATTTAAAGCCTACCTTGGATCTCTCTTTCCGGCAGACACAGGTCTGCTGGGGTTGAAAGACCTGCTGGTGACAAAATTGTCAAGTCAAGCGGAACGCGACCTGTCAACATCTCCTCCTTCACATTCTCCCGCAACTGGGGGTGCGAGGAAAAGGCTCAGAATTCCGAGCCCACCCGCTGGCGGTGATGCAGGGCAGTCTGGAGCGACTGCTGATGCTGACATCTGGTCCGGACTGAAGGACCTGACAACGATTACGGACATGTCGTCTACTGTCACTGCATATGATTCTCTCAACATTGATAGAATGGTGGAGGATTATATGAGTGACCGCATCCAAGTAGGCACGTCACACAGTCCGTACTTATACTGGCAGGAAAAAGAGGCAATTTGGAGGCCCTTGCACAAACTGGCTTTATTCTACCTAAGTTGCCCTCCCACAAGTGTGTACTCCGAAAGAGTGTTTAGTGCCGCCGCTCACCTTGTCAGCAATCGGCGTACGAGGTTACATCCAGAAAATGTGGAGAAGATGATGTTCATTAAAATGAATTATAATCAATTCCTCCGCGGAGACATTGACCAGCAGCAATTGCCTCCACAAAGTACACAGGGAGCTGAGATGGTGGATTCCAGTGGGGACGAATTGATAATCTGTGAGGAGGGGGATGTACACGGTGATATATCGGAGGGTGAAGATGAGGTGGACATCTTGCCTCTGTAGAGCCAGTTTGTGCAAGGAGAGATTAATTGCTTCTTTTTTGGGGGGGGTCCAAACCAACCCGTCATATCAGTCACAGTCGTGTGGCAGACCCTGTCACTGAAATGATGGGTTGGTTAAAGTGTGCATGTCCTGTTTTGTTTATACAACATAAGGGTGGGTGGGAGGGCCCAAGGACAATTCCATCTTGCACCTCTTTTTTCTTTTCTTTTTCTTTGCATCATGTGCTGATTGGGGAGGGTTTTTTGGAAGGGACATCCTGCGTGACACTGCAGTGCCACTCCTAGATGGGCCCGGTGTTTGTGTCGGCCACTAGGGTCGCTAATCTTACTCACACAGCTACCTCATTGCGCCTCTTTTTTTCTTTGCGTCATGTGCTGTTTGGGGAGGGTTTTTTGGAAGGGACATCCTGCGTGACACTGCAGTGCCACTCCTAGATGGGCCCGGTGTTTGTGTCGGCCACTAGGGTCGCTAATCTTACTCACACAGTCAGCTACCTCATTTCGCCTCTTTTTTTCTTTGCGTCATGTGCTGTTTGGGGAGGGTTTTTTGGAAGGGCCATCCTGCGTGACACTGCAGTGCCACTCCTAGATGGGCCCGGTGTTTGTGTCGGCCACTAGGGTCGCTAATCTTACTCACACAGCTACCTCATTGCGCCTCTTTTTTTCTTTGCGTCATGTGCTGTTTGGGGAGGGTTTTTTGGAAGGGCCATCCTGCGTGACACTGCAGTGCCACTCCTAGATGGGCCCGGTGTTTGTGTCGGCCACTAGGGTCGCTAATCTTACTCACACAGCTACCTCATTGCGCCTCTTTTTTTCTTTGCGTCATGTGCTGTTTGGGGAGGGTTTTTTGGAAGGGACATCCTGCGTGACACTGCAGTGCCACTCCTAGATGGGCCCGGTGTTTGTGTCGGCCACTAGGGTCGCTTATCTTACTCACACAGCGACCTCGGTGCAAATTTTAGGACTAAAAATAATATTGTGAGGTGTGAGGTATTCAGAATAGACTGAAAATGAGTGTAAATTATGGTTTTTGAGGTTAATAATACTTTGGGATCAAAATGACCCCCAAATTCTATGATTTAAGCTGTTTTTTAGTGTTTTTGGAAAAAAACACCCGAATCCAAAACACACCCGAATCCGACAAAAATAATTCGGTGAGGTTTTGCCAAAACGCGTTCGAACCCAAAACACGGCCGCGGAACCGAACCCAAAACCAAAACACAAAACCCGAAAAATTTCAGGCGCTCATCTCTAGTATATATACACACAAAATTCAATCATTTAAAAAAGAAACACAACCATTTCTGAGCAGTTTTGGAAAAAAAAATTGCCAGTTAAGGGGGATATCCTATTAGCCCCGGTAAAACATTGCGTGCGAACACTTATGTTTTTAATTTTTCCCCCCGATGTTTAACAGATATTTTTTTCTAACAGGCTATCCTGATTGATCGCCTGTAAAAAAATGCCCTTTCTCCCGAAAACACACAGGTTCAGTGAAACCAGTGTGTTTTTGGTAGAAACAGACCCATTTTCGCACAAAAATGTGGCTGTTTCTGGGGATTTGTTTTCGCCTGCCTGATTAGCCGCGTCTCGTGCTGGTTTATCGGGGCTAATTAGATTGCCCCCAAAGCTAGCACTAGGTACAGTATATAAGTAAGGGGTAGAGACCGACCTGCCTGCGTCCCTCTAACTCGGCTATTACCCCCCCATGAATAGACGACTCGGAGGTAGGATTTTGGATGAATAATCTGGCCACAGCTTTATTTTTCTTACATCGTTACCTATGTTGCAGGGCACCAAAAAATAAGCAGTGTGCAAGGCAAGTTTTCGTTATCCCCCTGTTTTTTTCCCGGTGGGTGTGCCCGCCTACCCGGTAGGCGCCACAGCCACACCCCTTCTAGGGAAACCCGCCCACTGTGGCGCATCTCACGCTCGCTTGGCACGCCGCCCACATGGCCCAACCGTCCAAAGCTGGTGCCGAGCGTGCGGCCATTTTCCGAGGGTGAGTCTGCAAACCTCGTCTGGTTCCCCCTTTACCTATGCCTATGCTTGTTTCCGCCGCCCACCAACTGTGACAACAGTTTGACATTCAATGGATTGACAATCCGTACCTAATATTGCAAAGCACACTTACACCTTAAAGCAACACACAGCAAACAAAGGTATACATACATATATAATTAAAAAAAAAAATTATTTTTTTTTGCACACCTAGCTGACACTTCACAACATGCGGGTTGGGTGAGTGGGTGAACTCTGCCCGTGCTGCTGTACGAATCCTCCCGTCTCTCCGCCCCCGGCTTTTAACCCCTTCTGGGCCACCCCCTCCCCTTCGGCTTCCTAATGGCCGCTCCATCCCCAGGTGTGAAAAGGGGAGTGCCGGGCATACCTGCCCGTCCCCCCCTTTCTCCCGCCGTTGGTCCGCGGGCCGCACGGCGTCCCTCCCCCTTAGCCTGCTCCGTCGCCATTTTTGGCTCCTGCGCTCTTGTAAGGGGTAGAGACCGACCTGCCTGCGTCCCTCTAACTCGGCTATTACCCCCCCCCCCCCCATGAATAGACGACTCGGAGGCAGGATTTTGGATAAATAATCTGGCCACAGCTTTATTTTTCTTACATGGTTACCTATGTTGCAGGGCACCAAAAAATAAGCAGTGGGCAAGGCAAGTTTTCGTTATCCCCCTGATTATTTCCCGGGGGGGGGGGGGCGGGGTGACAGCCACACCCCTTCTAGGGAAACCCGCCCCCTGTGGCGCATCTCATGCTCGCTTGGCACGCCGCCCACATGGCCCAACCGTCCAAAGCTGGTGCCGAGCGTGCGGCCATTTTCCGAGGGTGAGTCTGCAAACCTCGGCTGGTTCCCCCTTTACCTATGCCTTGCGCGCTGCTTGTTTCCGCCACCCGAGGATCTCAGGCCACCCTGAGAACCGAAGCCCCCACCCTGCAACTAATGCTCAACAATTGCCTCCAAAGCCTCCTGCACTGCGTTGTTAAATAAATCAATGCCTACGTCTGACAGATGCACCCCGTCCCCCCTGTACATCCCCTCCCTACAGCTCGTAATATCCCCGTGTCGTATTGTGCTGCCCCCCATCGCCGTGACCAGCTTACTCACTGCTGCGTTCACTTTTTTCCTTGCTCTATCCACATCCGCCCCCCTCCAAGCTCCATACCACGTCAGCCTGGGGATGATGCTAGACCAAACTAATTCGGCCGAGCTCCAGCGGTTCTTCACCCATGCCAAGTCTACCCCCATGGCCTTAAGCAGATCAATAGATTTTACCTTGCCTAGGTCGTTGCCCCCTAAGTGCAGCACTATCACATCTGGGCAACCCGCAAACTCTTCCGTGAGCAAAAGAGACCTTCTTAGCTCATGCCATCTCATTCCCCTCCTCCCGAACCAGAATACCTTTCCGACCCTGGCCGAAGCCCCAGCTGCCGTCCATAGGGCCTGGCAGCGGCACTGTTTGCCGCCCAATAAACGTAGGAATGCCCGACAATCCATATGCGCCTCCTTCCGCCGCGACCTGTTGGAGGGGGGGGGGGGGATACTTATGTTAGCGAAGCCGGTACACCTCCTACTATGGGCCTGATATATGTCTTATAGCTTTCGGACCGCCACCGACCTAGCGCCTTAATCTCCTCTACCGGCCGCCCCTCATTTGCTGCTGAGGTTGCAGCTCCTATCCTGAACGAGTGCGTTCCAAATTTCCGCACATCCCAGCCCAGCTTCCTAATGCATTTCTTAAATACCGCCGTGAACTGGAACTTAGTTAGCGACGTCGCATCTCCGTGAACAGGGAAATTCTTTCCCGTCATAGGCCTGACGCCCAGATACTCTCTGACTGCCATCACTGGGCACACTGCTGCTTTGTGCTGTGCCTTCAACCGAACCCATCTACCCTTGCCCCCCTAATCTGTCTTGGACTTCAGTATCTTGCACAGCACTGTGTCCTCAGTGATTGCGACGTTCTCAGTCTGCAGCCCCGAGGCGAGTGCCTGCTTGCTCTCGGCCACCAGCTCGCTCACCCTGAAAGCTCCGCTGAAAGCCATAATGAAAGCTGTTCTAAACAACATAGCCTCGTGCGTGTCCCTGCATATCAACGGCACCGCGCTGACCAGCTTTTCTAGTCTTTGTATGGTCACTGGCTCTCTACTGTCCGGTTTCTTCCCCTCCACCCGGGCCCAGCCCTTCATTATTGTGCGCACCACGAAAGTCTTGGTCTCATCCTGGCCACCCTCAAGTTTTGTAAAAAAGGAAATACCGGCGAGTGTAGTGCTAACCTTGGCCCTGGAAGCTCACTCCCTTCTTAACATACCCAGGAATGCCAGTAATCGCTGTCCTGCGGCCTCACCCTCCTGGCCTGGCGTGCTCCTAAATTGTTGCCACTTCTGCCAACCGGCCTCGTATGCTCTCCACGTTTTCGCCGCCAGTGATTGCTTGATGAGGTCACTCAAATTGGCTCGACTATCTGCCAAAGACGGGAGGGGCATGTTAAGCCTGACGTATGCGCCTGCGGCGCTAATGCCTTAAAGACCTCCCACTACTGCCTGGACAATGCATCTGCTAAAACATTTTGCTCCCCTGGTACGTGTTTTGCCCTGAATGTGATATTATGCCTGAGGCAAGCCGCAACTAGCCTCCTTACCAGCCTGATAACTGGTGGAGATGATGCACTTTGATTGTTGATAATCTGCACCACCCCTAAGTTGTCGCACCAGAACAGAATGTGCCTGTTGGCCAGCCTGTGCCCCCAGATGTCTACTGCCACTACTATTGGGAACAATTCCAAAGCTGCCAAGTTCTTGGTCAGCCCTGTGTCCGTCCACCATGCTGGCCACCGCTCGGCGCACCACTCCCCCTGCAGATAGGCCCCGAAGCCGGTGGCCCCGGCTGCGTCGATGAACAGCTGCAACGCGTGATTGTGCGAGCTTGCTGTCTGCCACATGCACACACCGTTGAAGTGTAGGATGAATTCCTCCCATACTCGCAGATCTTCTCTAAGCTCCCTGGAAATGCGGATAAAATGGTGCCTTTTTCTCACGCCTGCCATGGCTTGCTCCAGACACCTTTTAAAGATTCTTCCCATGGGGATTACCCGGCACGCAAAGTTCAACCTCCCTAACAAGGCCTGCATCTGAGCCAGCGTAACCTTCGTTGTTTTCACGCAATGCGCGACCTCCCTACCTAACCTCTCCACCTTGTCTGCCGGCAACCTACACTACCCCTTTTCTCAATTGATCTCTATGCCCAAGTATGATATTACTGCCTTTGGGCCCTCGGTTTTTTCCTGCGCAATGGGAACCCCGAATTCCCTTAGCATGCTCTGGAGCTCCTGCAACAGCTGTCCGCATTGACTCGACTGCGGTGGACCTGCCAGCAAGAAATCGTCCAAGTAGTGCACTATGGCTTACGCCCATGTGCGCTCCTCCATACACCATTGTATGAATGAGCTAAATGATTCGAAGAACGCGCATGAAATTGCGCATCCCATGGGCAAGCATTTGTCTATAAACCAGTACCCGTCAAACCGGAAACGCATGAGCCTGAAACTATCTGGGTGCAGGGGCAGGAGCCTAAAAGCGGATTCAATGTCCAGCTTTGCCATGAGCGCGCCCTTTCCCTGCTTCCTCACCATCTGTACTGCGCTATCAAACGATTGGTATTGCATTGTATTACCGAGCACTGACCCTTATCCAGCGCATCGTTTACTGATGCTCCTTCTGGATACGATAGGTGCTGTATGAGCCGGTATTTTCCCTGTACTTTTTTAGGGACCAGGCCCAGCGGTGAAATCACCAGCTCTGGTACTGGCGGGGAACTGAATGGTCCCGCCATCCTACACAGCACCAGCTCCTTTACGATTTTTTCCTGAACTACGAGCGGTTGCTCCGCAATGGACTTTAAATTTCTGCTATTAACTGTTGGTGGCACGCTTTTTGATATAGGAATCCTGAACCCCTCGGCAAACCCTGCCCGCAACAGCTTGGCTTCGTCAGGCTTGGGGTACCTGGAAAGCCACTCCAGGACCCTGCCCAAGTTGACAGGGGTAATTGCTTTTGACAGCCCCCCCTGTTGCGGGTAACTTTTGTGTGTGACTAGCCCTTTTCTTGTTGCAGTTTTTTCCCGAGTGATTCGCGTTGCAGAAATTGCAGGCATGCTTAAACTTGCACTGTGCCCGTGCGCACTGTGACTCATTGAATGCCCAGCATTTAAATTCCTGCTTCTGCTTGCTAGGCCTCCCCGCACCGGGCTTCTGCCCTGGCAGGCCTTTCTCCAATGAGCCGCTTGCTTGCGCTCTGAGCCACTCATCTAAATCCCTGATTCCAAAGTTAATGGGCTTGTCGCTTGCCACGTTCCGCCTAAATGCTTCGTCGTATGTGCGCCACACGGCACCACCGCACTCCTTGTACGCTGAATAAATAAGATCTGTATACTTCAGCATGCCCATGGCCGCTTCCGGATAGGCCTCCGTATAACAACCCATGTAGGCAAACATGCCGCTCAACCAATTCTCTATTGCCTTGTAGGAGTCTGATGGCTCGCCCCCCTTTGGCGTGGCTTTCTCTTTGTCCCTCAACCCCGCCACTGTAAGCGAGCAAATATCTACGAAAGCTCCTCTCACAATTTCTTTCTTAGCCTCCTTTGGCAAGCGCCTGGCCACTGACCCCAACTCGCATCCTACCGCCACCCCCTTCTTGCCGGAACCCCCCTGTCCTTTTATTCACGTGGCCATCTGGCTACCCGCTGCATCTACCCCTGGGTTGCTCGTCTTCTTCTTTTTACTATTCTCCCTTGCTAGCTTCAGCTGTTCCTTTAACACCTTAACTGCCTCGTCCTCTTCAGATTCTGAAGAACTACTGTCCTGCGTAATAACCCGCACTGGTGACCTACTACCGCGCACGCCTGTAAACCTAACAATAGCATTGCTAACGTCATGCACAACCCCCGCATTAACATTCACAGTATCAACATTGCAATTATTACTGATGTTCTCACCATCCTTGCGCGAAGAAGAACCGTCTGTCCCGCTGCTGGTGTTCACTGCGACTCCTGGATTGCTCACGCTGGCTGCGGCGTGAGGGAGCTGCATTGCTGTCGCTGAGACCACGCTGAACGTAGCGCTGGCCGTGCCTGTTTAACTCTTGTGCTGGGCCGCTGGGCTTGGTGACGTATGCGGCCGCTGGAGTAACCGCCAAGGTTGCTGGCTGTTGCGCTGCTGTGGTAGCCGCGCTGGGTGCGGCATGGGCCGTGCTGCGATTCCCCGACGGTGTCTGACTGGACCCTGATGGTGCTCCCCCTTGCTGATGCTCCGCCCCTTGCGCTGGCCCAGCGCCGTGATGGTGTAGCCGATTTCCTTGTTGTTCGCTCCTGCCGCTGCGTAAAAATTGATGGATGTCCTCCCGCATGTCCCTATGATAGTGTCTCTCAGAACGCTCCCAGCAGCAGCCGCAGCCGAGATGCTGCGTGCTGAACTCCTGCGCTGGTGGAAAAGCGTAGCAAGCGGCCCCGGCTGGCGACCTTTGCGCCCTAGTGTATCCGTAAGGGGAAGGGCAATGCCGTATGCTCCTGGGGGGGGGGGGAGAACTGGGGGGAGCTCTGTTGCTGATATGGTGACCTGGCTGCACGATCCTAATGCTGTCTCTGCCCCCTGCTATAACGGGCCTCAAGCTGCCTTCTGTCCCTTGGTGTAAACGGCGGTGGAGGCAAGATACACCCATGCCCCCTGAGAATCTGCCGCCGGGTCATGCTCACTGCTAGGATCTTCCGACCCCTGTTACTGCCCCCCTGTCCCACTTTGATGGACCACCCTGCCCGCTGAGTATGCCGGGGAGGGGGTATGTGACACTGTCTGTGCTGCTGGGGAGCTGGGGATAAATGGCTGTGGCTCATTACCGATCTCCTGCTCCTCCCGGCCCAGGCACGTCTGCGTCCCTAGCCACGGGCCTCTTCTCCGCTATCCCCGGGGTAGCTTAATGGTGGAGGTACCTATCAGAAATTAAAAGTAGATCCAACGGCACGTATTGCTAGGGCACTCTTGGACCTTAGCACACATGCTTTGGACAATAAGATTATTACAAAGAGTGAACACGAGTTTCTGAATATTAAGGACCCCACCACTCCTACCATGTATGTTCTCCCGAAGGTTCATAGGACCCCCTCCACCCTCCGGGTCGACCTATAGTATCTGGGTGTAATAGTCTGACTAGCAACCTCTCGGCTATGGTAGATCACTATTTACAGCCATTAGTGGTAACAACTAGATCCTTTGTGAAAGACACTGGGGATATCCTGAGGAGCCTGACAGACTATAAATGGGAAACAGGTGACTTCCTGTGTACAGCTGATGTGTGTACACTGTACACAATTATAGATCTGGAGAATGGTCTCATGGCGGTCTCTTATTTTCTGAATAGGAGCAGTTATAGTGAGCCTATAAGAACTTTCATTTTAGATAGTATTAGGTTCATTTTATTAAATAATTATTTTTTTCTTTGACGGAACGTTCTACATACAACGGATTGGCACAGCCATGGGCACCAGGTTCGCCCCCAGTTATGCCAATTTATTTATGGCATACTGGGAGGACATCCAGATTTGGCATGAGGGTGTCCTGGTGGCGGGCCTGGTGTCCTGGCGGCGCTATATCGATGACGTATTCTTCGTCTGGCGTGGGGACGAGGAGTCATTGCAATCGTTCTGCCATGAACTTAATCGAAATACTATGGATATCAAATTCACCTTTACTCAGAGTCAGAATGAGGTTTACTTTTTTGGCCTTGAGTATTTATATCCATAATGGAGAGGTTCAGTCGAAAACTTATAGGAAAAAAAACAGATTCCAGCTGTTTCATTGACAGAACAAGTCAACATCATGTGCCCTGGCTGGACGGGATACCCTTCAGCCAGTTCACACGGGTCAAGAGAAACTGTTCTGATGTAGTGGTAAGAGATCAGCAATTAGATGAACTCACAGACCGATTAGTACAAAAAGGATATACACCTAATGTCCTTGAATCGGCTAGAAAGAGGCTATATGAGGTAGATAGGTCCCAACTATTGGCAATCAAGGAAAAACCTACTAATTCGGATGATAGATTTAAGTGGGCCTTCATTAGCCAGTACAGCAGTTCCTTTAAAGGTATAGAAAAAGTGTTCACCAATAACTGGAATATTCTAAAACAGGATGTGGTGATTGGTGATCTATTACCAGATAGACCTACCTTTATTTATAGGACGTCTCAATCCCTCAAAAACCAGCTTGTCAGGAGTAGCCTGGACATGGAATTGAGACAGAGTGTGAGAACTAAAGGTTTTCACCGTTGTGGTGACTGCCTAATGTGTAGGACTGTTAAAGCCCCAGTGAGGAAATTTACGGAATATACTGTAAATGGCCATACATATCCCATTCGGGATTTTATTACGTGCCATACTAAAAACATTATATATGTGCTTGAATGTGTATGCGGCCTTGCCTATGTTGGCAAAACAGGAAGGAGTGCCAAGGTGAGGTGGGCCGAGCATATTTATAATATTCGAAAGGGCCTTGAATCGCATAATGTATCCTCACATTTTAAAAGAATACACAATTCCAATACAGGGGCATTAAAGAATTTTTGGGGGATACAAGTAGTACAACAAAAGTGGCGAACTAGGGACTTAGAAAAAAGACTCTCCCAAACAGAGATGAGGTCTATTCACCGTTTGGGTACCCTTAGTCCAAGGGGACTGAACGGTGAATTTGAACTAAAAAGCTTTCTGACCTAGTTCACTTACCCATCTAAGTATCTACTTTGTATATTGTCCTATGTTTGAACCATGTAGATAATACTGGTAATTGCTGCTATTTTTTCCTTTTTTTCTATATATATGTGTCTTATGTATGGATGTATACCAGTCCAGGACTTTATTATCATATTGAACATGAAACGTAACCACAAAGGATCAAGGATGCGGGTCAGGTGTATTTCCTGATCAGTGGAACGCATGGAAGTAATAAGGAGACTTGCGATGTAGAGTAAAAAGAAGCCGATTCTACAACTTCCGGATATGTGAAAAGCTGGTGACCCGCACAGACCATTTCCGGTTTCCGGTAATTGCTGCGCATGTGTGCCGTACGGAGCGCGATGTCTGGATCTTGAATGGAGACATCCTTTACAACTTCCGGATATGTGAAGCGCAGGCGACCCGCATAGACCACTTCCAGTTTCCGGTGATTACTGCGCATGTGCGCCGTACGGAGCGCGATGTTTGGTTTCTGATTGGAGACACCTGGGACTGGTAATTAGTTAAGTTTAAAAGCACTACCTTGGAGCCAGTAATTTACGCTTCTGATGAAGGACGTTTTCGTCCGATACGCGTTAAGTGTGGCTCTTTGTTTTTAAACCATTGTTGATCTTGGGACTTCTGGACACGATTACCCTCTGTGACCCTGCATGCTGTGTGACATCAGGAGAGACTGTGCACATCCTCCAAATACCATCTGCTGCAGCTGCAAGGCGATTTTGGGTGATATACCATCTGTGTTATCCCATGAAGTCTTACATGATATGCTCTTGTTCTTTTAACTTCTTGTAAGTTTTATCTATCCATTAAAACCAGTGCGTGTTTTTACAAAAAATACTACACTATGGCTTGTCTCTAATGGTTCCTCTTATTACATACCCATTCATATTGGGGGAGGAAGCACCTATCTTTCAGGTTACTCTGGGATACCATTTGTTCCAGTTGAATATTGACGCTGTGCTACGAGGATTATTTAGAGTGAATATCCATCGTCTTTCTGCAGCCTATGAGAAATACCTCTTTATAAAGGGTGAATGCATTTTATATCAGTTGATTATATGTATATACTTCTACATGTCACTTGTTGAGCGCTACCTTCATGTGTGAAAATTCCTCTTTTCCATTGTTACTCACCGATTGCTGCCTGGTGCTGCTGGGGGGCTTCCTTGCTTGTCCCTTCTTCCTCGCTGCCTGCGCTCCGCGCTTAACCCTAGATCTCTTCTTCTTTGAGTCCTGCCGTGGATGTTCTTCCCTCCGACCACCAGGGGGAGATCCGGTCAGCCGAGCTCCTGCTACATGCTGCTGCTGGCTCCCTCGTCTATGGTCCGCTCTGTGCTGCACGCTTTCCTGTCCGGCTGGCTCCCGAAAATGCTGGGGCAATGCTCTCCTCCTTGCTGCCCTGGCTTGTGGGATCCCTTGGGCCTCTGTGAGAGGTGAAACTGCGGTGCGTGTGGTGGTGCCTGCTGCCGTACAGGTGTAGACTCGGTACTCACCAGGCGCCGCTCTCTCTCACCTTCAGGTACCGGAACCTCCAACGGACCTGGAAATCTTCAGTCGGATCCGGACACAGCGATTCCCTCTCGGAGCTGACCGACGACCGAACTGAGGAGAGAATAATTTACCTTAAAGGGGGTATCGACCCTTCTTCCACTGGAACAGGGGATACCCCAGGGGTGACCGCGACCTTCACCGGTTGGGTGAATGGTCATCACCGGCACAAAGCCTCAGCCACCCAGATTTCACACACTTGCGCTTTCGCACGTAGTGTGATGAAAAGGATTCTCACGTCCGTGAGCAATCCCGACTCCGGCGCTTGGGGACAGACAAGGGACAAACGTACACAGATGCTACTCACCGTCACAAGTCTTGCACTCCGATCTTCTCCACTTACAGGTCCCTGTAAGGAGGCAAAGAGAAACAGCCGTGCAGGGCCAAGAACTACCCTAGTGTGCGTCCGCTACACTAGCTACATAAACAGAGCCCTCAAACTAGCTCGTGTGGGTGGTGCGACACAACTATGCACAACTTAAACAACGCATACACTTTGCCCTGCACGGTAACAACATACATCACAATATCGGTATACAAGATCACACGGTGTTGTCCCTTTAAATCCCTACCTGCCGCTGGAAGGGGGTGGGCGCCGCACGGCCTACCCACCTAAATACCTCAGGGTGGCCTGGGCATAGCGCCCAGGGCCACCTGTACTCACCTCGGGGAAACACTGATTCACTGGGCCTAGCGCCCACTAACTGCACACAGGCCGGAGGCCTGACTTCGCCCACGGGCCTAGCGCCCGCCTAACTTGCTGCCCGTTGGGTGACCTGGGCCTTGTGCCCAGGGTCACCTTATATGTACCTAATCGGCCAAAATACACCCCCCCGGCCTCATGCCCGCCCAACTGTGCCACAGGGAGGGTGGCTTGGGCCTAATGCCCAAACCACCTAATAAAATAGTGACCCCAAACTTCTATCTGCGCCCCAGGCCTAGTGCCTGAATTGTGCCCTCGGGCCTAATGCCCGTCCCTGGTGGTCGAGGGAGGAAAAGGGGAGGGGGAAGGATAGCCTCACTGAGGCCTCACCTAATCCGGGGGCCTCCGGCACCGTCTTCTGCCGCTGACCCGTCCTGGCCAGCGGCGTCGCCTCCGCTGCTCCGCGTCCAGCCGCCGCTGGACATCTTCTTCCCGGAGCCCGACCGCTGGCCTTCTCCTCGCGCTCTTCCACGCGCGCGCTGACCTCCGCTCCCGCCTGTCTTCTTCGCCGCTCTTCGGTGCGGCCTTTTCTTCAGCGCGGCCTTTTCTTCAGCGCGGCCTTTTCTTCAGGCTCCCGCCCGGCGTCTGACGTCAGATGCCGGGGGCGGGGCCTATGACGCGGCGAGCGCCGATTGGCTCGCTGCGTCCCTCTCTGATTGGCTGCTGCTCCGGGAGCCGCGATTGGCTCCCGGAGGGCGCCAAGATTCAATAGCCCCTGCAGTCTCTGGTCCGGCGCAGGGAAAAAGGTAATCCCTGCACCGGACACCCACCGCCACGCACCCAGCGCTGGGGACAGACAAGCTGCCCCAGCGCTGTCCCCAGCTAGGGACAGCCCCACTGATGTGCCCACAGGGCACATCTCTACATTTTCCCCCCCTTTTTCCTTTGTAGTTCCTACAAAGGTCTCCACGACGTCCATTGTCCGCGGGTCAGGGAATTCCGAGGTCCCTCCAGCGAGGTTGTGTTCGAGAGCCCAGCCTGGACCGGCCGTGACCCCACACCCTTCCTCCTCCAGCTCCGGGTCCCTCTTACGTCCTGACCTCCATCGGCGGATCCTCTGGGGGAGTGGCATCTCCTCACGGCCGCTCGACTTTGGCCACCATGGGGAATCTTCTTCCACGGGGACAACAGTCACCCACTCTCGACCTTCGATATCGTCTGTGGCTTCGTCCCTGTCTTCCGGGTGTGGTATCGACCACCACCCAACAGCGGAATCCTCCGGGGCATCCGTTTCCTCCCGGGCAACAGCCACCACATGTCGCATTTCCTCGTGGGGCATCTCCAAAGGTCCTGTGTCTTCCTCTGGAACGGGTCCTCCCACGGCATCATGATCCTGTCCCCGTACGTCCGTCCATTTCGGCACTCCCGGCAGGTACTCTTGCCCCAGGATTATCTCCTCCTCTTCACGGAGGGCATTCAACTGGGAGCATGACTCCACCCGATCCTGCCAGTCACTCTCGTCGGCGCTTCCGATGCCAGAGTCGTCCTCCATCTGTTCTGGGAGGGATTCGTCGGCGGACAGCTCACCGTAGTCCGAGTCCTCCTCCGATATCTGGACTGGGGTATCGTTTTCCTCCTCAGCGTACTTAGTCTCTTCCGCTGGTACCTCTGCTTCCTCAGCGTACTCCTTCGCTTCCGCTGGCATCTTTACTTCCTCAGCGTACTCCTTCGCTTCCGCTGGCATCTCTAGGTACCCAGGACACATCTGATCCGCACGTCCTGGACGTGGACGGTTCCATCGCAGGGAGATTCCGGACGTCTCAGTCACTGGGTCTTCACGCTTTTCTTCGCAGCGTGGTCTCTTCTCCTCCCAGCCGTCCACCTCTGCCTGCTGCGGGAAAGGATCCTTCGTTACTGGGGTCACTTTCTTGGGACAGAGTAGGTCCGCGGCATCTTCCCAGGGGCACTCACTGGCCGCATGTTCTGGTCGCCGACACTTCCAACAAGGAAGGGCCACTGCCACCTTCTCCAAGACGGGTTCCTGGTCCACCTCCTTCACTGGGGAATCTTCACCCGTTGGTTCCGGCTCAGAGGAAATGGGCACCTGCGAACTAACTTCAAGCAAGGCCTTCCGCTCCATTTCCCTGGTTTCCTCCTCCCATCTCTGGGCGCGACCATCCGCAATCATCCGGTCTTCATTCCACGGACAGTCGGGAAGCGCATGTCCTCTCGCCTCGCAGAGCGCACACACAGGCTCTGCAGCCACCCGGTCCCAAAGCTGCTGACGAGACTCCGTCATCTGCTTCACCGTGGCCTCGTAGTCCGTCCTGTCTTCAGTCCATGGACATTCCAGGAGCCGATGTCGGGGATCTCCACAGCTTTCACACCGGGAATCAACCTCGTCTTCGCTCAACTCTTCGTCCCAAGGACAACTGTTGTGCTCATGCCCGTAGTTTCCGCAGAGCAAACACCAGGACTCCTCCTTCGCTTGGCCCTTCTGACGTCTTTGGTCCGCTTCCTGGACCACCTTCTTTGGGGACGTCTCTCGCCAAGTACACTCGCCGGCAAAGTGCCCTGTTTGCCGACATTTCTTGCAGGGCATCACAGCGGCTTTCTTGCGCCCCTTCTCCCGGCGCTCTTCCTTTCCACGCTGGACCGACCGCTTCACCATCTTCAGGAGGTCTGCCCCAGACACCGTCACCCAGTCGCTCTGGTCCGCACACATCCGGGGGTGAGTCTTCTCCGGAGCCGTCCGCAGGGAGGTCTTCTTGGTGGCGTTCCACATCGTGTCCGCCGACTACGCCAAGTGTGAGAGGTGAATCTGCGGTGCGTGTGGTGGTGCCTGCTGCCGTGCAGGTGTAGACTCGGTACTCACCAGGCGCCGCTCTCTCTCACCTTCAGGTACCGTTCCGGACATGGCGGATCCGGACACGGCGATTCCCTCTCGGAGCTGACCGACGACCGAGCTGAGGAGAGAATATTTTACCTTAAAGGGGGTATCGACCCTTCTTCCACTGGAACAGGGGATACCCCAGGGGTGACCGCGACCTTCACCGGTTGGGTGAATGGTCATCACCAGCACAAAGCCTCAGCCACCCAGATTTCACACACTCGCGCTTTTGCACGTAGTGTGATGAAAAGGATTCTCACGTCCGTGAGCAATCCCGACTCCGGCGCTCGGGGACAGACAAGGGACAAACGTACACGGATGCTACTCACCGTCACAAGTCTTGCACTCCGATCTTCTCCACTTACAGGTCCCTGTAAGGAGGCAAAGAGAAACAGCCGTGCAGGGCCAAGAACTACCCTAGTGTGCGTCCGCTACACTAGCTACATAAACAGAGCCCTCAAACTAGCTCGTGTGGGTGGTGCGACACAACTATGCACAACTTAAACAACGCATACACTTTGCCCTGCACGGTAACAACATACATCACAATATCGGTATACAAGATCACACGGTGTTGTCCCTTTAAATCCCTACCTGCCGCTGGAAGGGGGTGGGCGCTGCACGGCCTACCCACCTAAATACCTCAGGGTGGCCTGGGCCTAGCGCCCAGGGCCACCTGTACTCACCTCGGGGAAACACTGATTCACTGGGCCTAGCGCCCACTAACTGCACACAGGCCGGAGGCCTGACTTAGCCCACGGGCCTAGCGCCCGCCTAACTTGCTGCCCATTGGGTGACCTGGGCCTTGTGCCCAGGGTCACCTTATATGTACCTAATCGGCCAAAATACACCCCCCCGGCCTCATGCCCGCCCAACTGTGCCACAGGGAGGGTGGCTTGGGCCTAATGCCCAAACCACCTAATAAAATAGTGACCCCAAACTCCTATCTGCGCCCCAGGCCTAGTGCCTGAATTGTGCCCTCTGGCCTAATGCCCGTCCCTGGTGGTCGAGGGAGGAAAAGGGGAGGGGGAAGGATAGCCTCACTGAGGCCTCACCTAATCCGGGGGCCTCCGGCACCGTCTTCTGCCGCTGACCAGTCCTGGCCAGCGGCGTCGCCTCCGCTGCGCCGCGTCCAGCCGCCGCTGGACATCTTCTTCCCGGAGCCCGACCGCTGGCCTTCTCCTCGCGTTCTTCCGCGCGCGCGCTGACCTCCGCTCCCGCCTGTCTTCTTCGCCGCTCTTCGGCGCGGCCTTTTCTTCAGGCTCCCGCCCGGCGTCTGACGTCAGATGCCGGGGGCGGGGCCTATGACGCGGCGAGCGCCGATTGGTTCGCCACGTCCCTCTTTGATTGGCTGCCGCTCCGGGAGCCGCGATTGGCTCCCGGAGGGCGCCAAGATTCAAAAGCCCCTGCAGTCTCTGGTCCGGCTCAGGGAAAAAGGTAATCCCTGCACTGGACACCCGCCGCCACGCACCAGAGAGGGGGATGAATAGAAGACTGCCTTTAATACCCACTCAGGGCATTATGAATATTTGGTGATGCCTTTTGGGCTCTCTAATGCCCCGGCAGTCTTCCAGGACTTCATGAACGATGTGCTCAGGGAATATTTGGATAGATTCTTAGTTGTATACTTAGACGACATCCTAATCTTCTCCCATTCCCTGGAGGAACATCGGAAGCATGTACACTTAGTCCTCCAGAAACTCAGAGACCACCGGCTTGGGGCGAAGCTGGAGAAGTGCGAATTTGAAGTTCAGCAAATCGCATTTCTAGGATATATTATCTCCCCAGAAGGTTTCCAAATGGAGGGTTCCAAGGTACAGGTAGTCCTGGATTGGGTGCAGCCCACTAGTTTGAAGGCGCTTCAGTGTTTTCTGGGCTTTGCGAATTTTTATAGACGATTTATCGCTGGATTTTCGTCTATAGTGGCGCCCTTGGTGGCACTCACTAAGAAAGGGGCGGATGTTGCTCACTGGTCTTGTGAGGCCAAAGCGGCTTTTGCCCGTCTCAAAAGGGCATTTGTCTCGGCCAAGGTGCTGCGACACCCAGATCCAGAGCGTCCTTTTGTGGTGGAGGTGGATGCCTCTGAGGTGGGTATTGGGGCAGTGCTCTCTCAGATGGGGGTGTCTGATAATCGCCTTCATCCCTGTGCTTACTTTTCCCGTAAATTTTCGCCTGCCGAGATGAATTATGACGTGGGTAACCGGGAATTGTTGGCTATTAAGGATGCACTCGAGGAGTAGAGACACTGACTTGAGGGGGCTAAGTTTGTGGTCTCAATTCTCACCAACCATAAGAATTTGGCATATTTAGAGTCAGCGAAGCGCCTCAATGCCAGGCAGGCACGATGGGCTTTGTTTTTTGCTAGCTTTAATTTTTTGATAACATATCGCCCTGGGTCAAAAAACATCAAGGCTGATGCGCTCTCGCGGAGTTTTGCTCCAATCAAGGAGACCACCGAGGAGCCATTGCCCATTGTGTCCCCATCATGTATTAAAGTGGGCATTACCCAGGACCTCTTGTCATTAGTCCTTAGAGCACAGGAGCAGGCTCCTCCAGACCTTCCGGTAGGTCTTTTGTTTGTGCCTCCTAGGTTAAGACAGCGAGTGTTCCTGGAATTCCATGCCAAGAAGTCGGCAGGTCACCCGGGCATTGCCAGAACTCGGGAGTTGCTATCTAGGGCGGTGTGGTGGCCATCGATGGCTAGGGATGTGGATCAGTGGGTTCGGGCATGTGACATCTGTGCCCGAAATAAGACTCCTAGAGGGGTTCCTGTTGGCCCATTACATCTACTCTCTATTCCATCTAAGCCATGGACCCACATTTCAATGGATTTTGTGGTGGACTTGCCCAAATCCTCGGGGATGACAGCCATCTGGGTTGTCGTTGACAGGTTTTCGAAGATGGCGCACTTCGTTCCACTGGTTGGGCTGCCATCGGCCAGACGCCTGTCTGAATTATTTATGCTGCATGTTGTGCACCTCCACGGGTTGCCACTTGATGTGGTCTCTGACCGCGGATCCCAGTTTGTGGCCAAATTCTGGAGGGCATTTTGTTCCGATCTCCAGATTTCTGTCAGCTTGTCGTCAGGCTACCATCCGCAGTCTAATGGGCAGACTGAAAGGGTGAACCAGACCTTGGAGCGGTTCCTCAGGTGTTATGTCAGACTGACTGGGTTGCTCATCTGTCCATGGCGGAGTTTGCCTATAACAACGCGGCTCACTCTGCTACAGGGATCTCTCCCTTCCTTTGTGTGTATGGGCATCATCCTAAGGCCAATTCTTTTGACCCCCTGGACTCCACGCCTGGTGGTTCCTCTGTGGTTTCGGTCCTTAGGGGTATTTGGAGGAAAGTGAAGAAAGCCCTTGTGTCTGTGTCATTAGTGACCAAAAGGGTTTTTGATAAGCGGAAAAGACCCTGCAGCTTCAAATTAGGAGACTTCGTCTGGTTGTCTACCAAGAATTTGAAGTTGAGACAGCCATCTCATAAGTTAGGCCCCCGGTTCATCGGCCCTTATAAGATCACTAGGGTTATCAATCTGGTGGCATTTCAGTTAGATCTGCCCCGTTCTTTGGGTATCAATAAAACATTTCATTGTTCCCTTTTAAAACGGGCGATTAGTAATCCTTCTTCCAGTGGAAGACCTTCCCCTCGTGGCCAGAGGGAGTTTGTTGTTGAAAGGATTCTTGACTCCAAGATGGTTTGGGGTCGGCTTTCATTTTTGGTGCACTGGAAGGGGTATGGCCCGGAGGAGCGGTCGTGGGTGCGCAGTTGTGATCTTCATGCCCCCAGACTGATACGCTCTTTCTTCTCGCAGTTCCCCGATAAACCCGGTCGTAGGGGTTCTTTGACCCCTCGTCAGAGGGGGGGTACTGTTAGGGTCTCCTTCCCTGTGCTGCCACGTCGTCATGGCAACCGGGAGGCAAGTGCTAGCGGAGTAACCTGAGCGCAGCTGATACTCCGGTTCGGGTCTTTTGCTGTGCAGTGGTTACAGGCTCTGTGCCCGGCAGGGGATCCGGTGCTGGTTTTTGTGCTCACAGTCTGTGAGGTCTGAGTGGGGCGTGGACAGCACCTGCTATATAAACCCTCTTCTCAGGTTAGGCAGATGCTGCTGAATCTTTGTTGGTTAGTCAGTTCCTGAAAGTTAGCTAGTACTGTGTAACTTTGTATTTGTTCGTTGCTTACTGCAAATAGGCCTTGGGATTTGGTACTACACTCTGCCAATCCAGACCTAGCAGTAAGACTGGAGTCAGTCGTTTAACCTGCTGGGGTTCTTTTGCTACTCTGTGAACCTAGCAAGTTTGCGGCTGTATTCTCAGACTTGCCTGCCAAAATCCTTTCTCACTGTGCAAGGTGTTCAGGTGTCAGTTTAGTGGCAGTAAGCTGAACCAGTGCACTACAAGTGAGGACTAGGATTGTGGAGACTCTCATTGTGTCTATTATTCCATCTCTGACCAAGGAGTTTACTGCCACACCCGTTGGTAACCCTTTAGGGTTTTGCTGTTGCCCTTAGCAACAGCATTTCGGGTTCTCTACGTATTAAATCACAACATCTCGCTTCTTTCCATCTGAGCATTCCTAATACTAGGGAGACACCCAGTTTATTAGCCTTTGGGCTTCTCTGTTCACTTTGTGTTTATTTTGTTACTCTATCACCTTCTGTGTATGTTATGTCATATTCCCCAGTCTGTCTGTGAGTTCATTTGTTTTGCATCCCTCTCCGTTCAGACACCAGTACATTCCTGCTGGCACTGGTGTGCATAACATGTATGGACTAGGAGAAAAGGATTTACCGGTAGGTATTAAAATCCTTTTTTCTCATTCGTCCTAGAGAATGCTGGAGTCCACTTCATGACCATGGGGTTTATACCAAAGCTCCAGTACGGGCGGGAGAGTGCGGATGACCCTGCAGCACCGATTGAAAGAACTTGAGGTCCTCATCGGCCAAGGAGTCAAACTTGTAGAACCTTGCAAATGTGTTTGACCCTGACCAAGTAGCTGCTCGGCAAAGTTCTAATGCCGAGACCCCCCCGGGCAGCAGCCCAGGATGAGCCCACCTTCCTAGTAGAATGGGCTTTCACCGACGTCGGTAACGGCAATCCAGCCGTAGAATGAGCATGCTGAATCGTACCTCTGATCCAGCGCGCAATAGTCTGCTTGGAAGCAGGACACCCAATCTTGTTGGGAGCATACA
The DNA here is from genome assembly GCF_028390025.1 of Pseudophryne corroboree. Lineage (NCBI taxonomy): Eukaryota > Metazoa > Chordata > Amphibia > Anura > Myobatrachidae > Pseudophryne > Pseudophryne corroboree. The sequence continues at coordinate 35,261,375 of NC_086453.1, forward strand.
GAACAAACAGAGCCTCTGTTTTCCGTATCCGAGCTGTTCTAGCTACATAAATCTTCAAAGCCCTAACCACATCCAGAGACTTTGACTCAGTGAATTTGGCAGTAGCCACTGGCACCACAATAGGTTGGTTTATGTGGAAAGACAAAACCACATTTGGAAGAAAATGTTGGCGAGTTATCAACTCTGCCCTACCTTCATGGAAGATCAGGTAAGGGTTCTTGTGAGACAAGGCCCCCAACTCCGACACCCGCCTTGCGGATGCCAAGGCCAAAAGCATCATCACTTTCCAAGCAAGAAACTTCAACTCTATCTCCTGTAGAGGCTCAAAACATTGTGATTGAAGTAACTGCAACCCCACATTAGGGTCCCATGGTGCCACTGGAGGCACAAATGGAGGCTGGATATGCAGAACCCCCTTCACGAAGGTCTGAACTTCTGGAAGAGAGGCCAATTGTTTTTGGAAGAAAACCGATAAGGCCGAAATCTGGACCTTGATTGACCCCAATCTAAGGCCCGCATCCACACCAGCCTGCAGAAAATGGAGAAAACGTCCCAACTGAAACTCTTCTGTAGGAGCCTTCTTGGATTCACACCAAGACACATATTTTCTCCAAATACGGTGGTAATGTTTAGACGTTATTACTTTCCTGGCCTGAATAAGCGTGGGGATGACTGCCTTGGGAATACCCTTTCGGGCTAGGATCCGGCGCTCAACAGCCATGCCATCAAACGTAGCCGTGGTAAGTCTTGATACACGCACAGCCCCTGCTGCAGCAGGTCTTCGCGAAGAGGAAGAGGCCGAGGATCTTCTATGAGCAACTCCTGAAGATCTGGGTACCAAGCCCTCCTTGGCCAGTCTGGGGCAATAAAGATTGCTCGAACTCTTGTTTTTCTTATTATCCTGAGAACTTTTGGGATTAGCGGAAGTGGAGGGAAGACATACACTGACCAGAATACCCACTGGACCACCAGTGCATCCACTGCTATTGCTTGAGGGTCTCTCAACCTGGAACAATATCTCTGAAGCTTCTTGTTGAGACGAGATGCCATCATGTCTACTTGAGGAACTCCCCAGAGACTTGTCACCTCTGTGAAGACTTCTTGGTGGAGGCCCCACTCTCCTGGATGGAGATCGTGTCTGCTGAGGAAGTCTGCTTCCAAGTTGTTTACTCCCAGAATGAAAATCGCTGACAGAGCCTTTACATGTTTTTCTACCCAGAGGAGGATCTTTGTCACCTCTGCCATTGCCGCTCTGCTTTTCGTTCCACCCTGCCTGTTTATGTACGTGACTGCTGTTACATTGTCCGACTGGATCTGCACGGGATGATCTTGAAGAAGATGTACCGCTTGTCGAAGGCCGTTGTAAATGGCTCTCAATTCCAGCACGTTTATGTGAAGGCAGGCCTCCTGACTTGACCATTTTCCTTGGAAGCTTTCCCCCTGAGTGACATTTCCCAGCCTCAGAGACTTGCATCCGTGGTTACCAGGAGCCAGTCCTGAATCCCTAACCTGCGTCCCTCTAGTAGGTGAGAACTGTGTAGCCACCACAGGAGCGAAATCCTGGCTTTGGAGGACAGGATTATCTTTCGGTGCATGTGTAGGTGGGAACCCGACCACTTTTCCAACAGGTCCCACTGAAATACTCTGACATGGAACCTGCCAAACTGTATTGCCTCGTGACTTTGGTAAATTTATGATCCAACCGTGTTTTTGGAGTATGGACAGGGAGAGTGTGATGTTCTGTAGCAACTGCTCCCTGGATCTCGCTTTTATCAGGAGATCGTCCAGATAGGGAATTATATTGACTCCTTTTTGACGAAGGAGGACCATCATCTCCGCCATCACCTTGGTGAATACCCTCAGCGCCGTGGAGAGACAGAAACGTAACGTCTGGAATTGGTAATGGCAATCCTGAACCGTAAATCTTATATAAGCCTGGTGAGGAGGATAAATGGGAACATGCAGGTAAGCATCCTTTATGTCTACTGACACCATATAGTCCCCCTCCTCCAGACTGGAAATCACTGCCCTCAGTGATTCCATTTTCCATCTGGAATTGGTAATGGCAATCCTGAACCATGAATCTTAGATAAGCCTGGTGAGGAGGATAAATGGGAACATGCAGGTAAGCATCCTTTATGTCTACTGACACCATATAGTCCCCCTCTTCCAGACTGGAAATCACTGCCCTCAGTGATTCCATTTTGAACTTGAACCGTTACATGTAGAGATTCAGATTTTTTAGGTTTAGGATCGGTCTGACCGAGCCGTCCGGCTTCGGAACTACAAAGAGGCTTGAATAGAAACCCTCCCCTTGTTGTGACAAAGGTACCAGGACTATGACCTGGTCCTGACATAATTTTTGAATTGCCGCTGTTACTGCCTCTCTTTCTGGAAGAGAAGCTGGCAAGGTTGATTTGAAAAATCGGTATGGGGGAACATCTTGAAACTCCAGCTTGTACCCCTGGGACACTATTTGAAACACCCAGGGGTCCAGGCCAGATTGAATCCAACCCTGGCTGAACAGTTTGAGACGTGCCCCCACCCAAGCGGACTCCCGCAAGCGAGCCCCAGCATCATGCTGAAGATTTGGCAGAAGTAGGGGTTGACTTCTGCTCCTGGGATCCTGAAGCCGCTGTGGACTTCTTTCCCTTTCCCCTTCCCCTACCAGCAAAGAAGGGGGAACCTTTCGCCTTTTTGTATTTATTGGGCAGAAAGGACTGCATGTGGGAGTGATATGTCTTTTTTGCTGGTTCAGGAGCAGAAGGCAAAAAAGTCGACTTACCTGCGGTAGCTGGCGAGACTAATGCATCCAGTCCATCACCAAATAAGGCCTCACCTTTAAATGGGAGAGCCTCCATATTCCTTTTGGAATCTGCATCTGCGTTCCACTGGCGAATCCACAATGCCCGTCGAGCCGATACTGCCATGGTAGCGGCTGTTGAACCCAAGAGTCCAATATCTTTCATCGCTTCTAGCATGTATGCTGCAGCGTCTTTGATATTCCCTAACTTAAGGAGTATCTCATCTTTATCAATCATGTAAATTTCTGATTAAAAGCTGTCTGACCATTTTTCAATAGCGCAACTCACCCACGCGCAAGCAATTGTGGGCCTGAGCAGCGTACCATTGGCCACATAAATGGATTTTAACATAGTCTCCATTTTGCGGTCTGCCGGCTCCTTTAGTGAAGCCATCCCAGGTGCAGGGAGAATCACCTTCTTTGTCAACCTGGACAGTCTAACACAGGGGGTGACTCCCATTAGTCCTGTCCACTGCTGGGAAAGGATAAGCCATCTTAATCCTCTTGGGAACTCGAAATTTCTTTTCGGGATTCACCCACACCCCTTCAAAGAGAGTATTAAGCTCATGGGAAGGAGGGAAGGTCACCTTAGATCTCTTTTCCTTATAGAAATAGGCCTTCTCCTGAGGTACAGGAGTGGCTTCCGTAACTTCCAGAACCTCCCTTATAGCAACAATCATACTGTACATTGTATATTTTTCGCCAATTTATGATATATTTCTCTGGAGTCACAATCGTCAACACAGGAATCAGTGTCCGTGTCGGTATCAGTATTTACAATATTTGCAAATGCTCTCTTATGTGACCTAGAGGGGTCGCCTGCGGATTGAAGAACAGAACCATGAAAAATAACATCTTCCACAGACTTTCTCCAGCATTCTGCATAAGATTTAGACACGTACTTCTTTCACCCATGCAGGCTCTTGGTGTGCCGGCAGCGCCACCACATTACAACTCTGTGTCCCTAAAACATACCTCCCAACATTGGAGTGCAGGATGGAGGGACATTTCCGCGCGCCGTAGGCGCGCACCCGAAACCAGGGGGCGTGGCCTGTCTGAAAGGGGGCGTGGCCTCGTGGCAAGTGCTGCGATCGCAAGCCACACCCGTTTACATCATTATGGGGGCATGAACAGCGCTGTGAGAGCTGCTGGTCATGCCCCCTGTCCCTCTCTGCCGTGAATAGACGCTGTGCGCATGTGCATAGCATCTATTCACCGCTGCTCTGCTCAGAGCAGCGAGTGACAGGGGGGATCTCCCAACTGCCCCCCCACCCGCGGGACACTGCGACCCGCGGGTGGGACAGCGGGACAGACCGTAAAAAACGGGACTGTCCCGCCAAAATCGGGACAGTTGGGAGGTATGCCTAAAATGGCTTCCTCAGGGGAAGAACTCCCTGCCTCAGACATGTCACACTCGTGCCCTACACACACACAGACACTCTGGGACTTATAGGGGACAGACAAACAGTAAAATCTGTCAGAAGGACACAGTGTATTAGCAGCCAGTTCACGACCCCAGCGTCAGCATATAATGCCTGTGAACACAAAATGCCCACTGAGATGCAGCGCTTATTTTACAATGTAAATACACCTGTAAAGCTCCATATTCGCTGTGCCCCCTCCCCCCTGTTTTGCACCCTGATACTTGTAGTCAGAAGTGGAGGAGGACCAGCATTGTCTCTGCAGCTGAGGAGAGAGAGAAAATGGCACTGAGCAGTGTGCTGGCTGACTGAGGAGGAAGCTCCGCACCCGCAATGGCGCGTCCTCTCCTCAGAGATTTTCACATAATATTTATACTGGCGGGGGAAGGGCAGTGTCTAGGCTTCTTATGCCCCCCTTTAGCCAGTTTTTTTTAAGGTATTTTGCTGCCCAGGGCACGCCCCCCCCCCCACCCTGCAGTGCCTGTGTGTGTGGGCAGCAATGGGCCGCTGCGCTCCCGCCAGCCGTGCTGTACATTAGCCGTCACTCTCTTGATTGGAGATCTATCTTCTTACACTCACCTGTCTTCTGACTTCTGGCTCTATGGGGGAGGGGGGGGGGGGTGACAGCGTGCTGTGGGAGTGAGCATATGGACACTAGTGATGAGCGGGTTCGGTTTCTCGAAAACCGAACCCCCCCGAACTTCACCCATTTTACACGGGTCCGAGGCTGGTTCGAACCTTCCCGCCTTGCTCGGCTAACCCGAGCGCGCCCGAACGTCATCATCCCACTGTCAGATTCTCGCGAGATTCGGATTCTTTATAAGCAGCCGCACGTCGCTGCCATTTTCACTCGTGCATTGGAGATGATAGGGAGAGGACGTGGCTGGCGTCCTTTCCGTTTATTCACTTTATTGTTGAACTTGATTGCTTAATTGTGGGGAGGACTGGGGAGCAGCTGTTAGGAGGAGTACAGTGCAGAGTTTTGCTGATCAGTGACCACCAGTCCGTTCTCTGCTTGAAAAAAATGCTCCATATCTGTGCTCAGTGTGCTGCATAATAATATATCTGTGCTCACACTGCTTAATTGTGGGCACTGGGGAGCAGCTGTATTATATAGCAGGAGTACAGTGCAGAGTTTTGCTGACAGTGACCACCAGTATACGTTGTCTGCCTGAAAAACACTCCATATCTGTGCTCAGTGTGCTGCTTTATTGTGGGGACTGGGGACCACCAGTATAATTAATATTATATAGGAGGAGTACAGTGCAGAGTGGCCACCAGTATACTATATATAGCAGTACGATACGGAAGGCCACTGCTGTGCCTACCTCTGTGTCGTCATTAAGTATACTATCCATCTACATTCTATACCTGTGGTGCATTTTAGTTTTTGCAGTTTGCCGACACAGTGACCACCAGTATACTATATATAGCAGTACGATACGGAAGGCCACTGCTGTGCCTAACTCTGTGTCGTCATTAAGTATACTATCCATCTACATTCTATACCTGTGGTGCATTTTAGTTTTGCAGTTTGCCGACACAGTGACCACCAGTATACTATATATAGCAGTACGATACGGAAGGCCACTGCTGTGCTTACCTCTGTGTCGTCATTAAGTATACTATCCATCTACATTCTATACCTGTGGTGCATTTTAGTTTTGCAGTTTGCCGACACAGGGGTAAATTTACTAAGATTCGTATTTTCCAGATTCAGGTCAAAGTTCAATCACGAATGACATCGACAGTGTAAAATTGCAACTTTTTGAATTGATTACGACTAATTTACTAAGCTGTCGTATTCGGGTTTTTCTTTTGTTCCGATGTCGATGTCATTCGTGGTTTTCTGCTGTAGAATGCGGCCGCGTTTGTTGTTTCGTGGCCGTGTTTTTGGGTTTTTTTACGACTGCGTCACATGTCTGTTACGGCAGTGATTTTGAAATTGCGGCCGCGTTTTTAGTCCTAAGTTTCGTTTTTGTCACGCGTCCGTGATTGGTTGTATTCGTGAAGGAGGAGTGTCTGTGCATATTACTATAAAACCGCCCCAAACACACCGCACCTCGTGGGTTTAGCTAGTGGAGAGGAGAGAGGAAGGTGTATTTGGAGTTGGTGAGTTTGGTGGAGTTTTTGGAGGATTTGGAGAGGAGTTTTGTGATTGTTGAGTGCTGTACTGTGTGTGTAAGTAGTCTTGTCATATTTGTAGTATTGTCTTTTCTCAGTTTGTCAACTTTTTTGTCCTTGTAATTTTTTTTTAGTCTTTTGTCATTGTTTGTGAGTGAGTGAGTGAGTGAGTGAGTGAGTGAGTGAGTGAGTGAGTGAGCGTGTGTGTTGGCTGTGTGGTGTGTAGTAGTAGTAGTAGTGGAGGAGTGTGTTTTGTGTTTTGATTTTTCAGTGGTTTTTGACGTTTGTCCTCATGTCAGACTCAGAGGTCAGTGTGGTGGCGGAGGTTAGTGAGGTGGAGGCTGGTAGTGAGGTGGAGGCTGTTAGTGAGGTGGAGGCTGTTAGTGAGGTGGAGGCTGTTAGTGAGGTGGAGGGGGGTAGTGAGAGGGAGGAGGTTAGTGAGGAGGAGGAGGAGGGGATGCCTGTTGCTGCATTCTCCAGTGATAGTGATGGTGTTGTGGCTCCGCAGCCACGCACCACTACCAAGACTGGCAGGAATATTAAGTTCAGCTATGCTGAAAACATGGCGTTGGTGCGTGAGCTGATGAAGCACCATCGCCAATTGTTTGGTCAGGATGCTGGCAAGGTGTCCTCCCGCAGGAAGTCTGTCCTGTGGGGGCAAGTAATAGTTGCCGTCAATAGTGAGCGTGTGGTGAGGCGGACTGAGGACACGTGTCGCAAGAGGTTCTATGACATAAAGCGGCGTGTCAAGGCCAAGATGGCCAAAGAGGCAAAATCAGCCTGAAAAACCGGAGGTGGCCCCCCTTTCCGGGCAACCTATCGGGAGTGGGAGGAGCCTGTGCGGGCATTGATTCCTGCAGAAGTGGTGTCTGCTACTCATGTCCGGGATTCGGACCGACCCACGCAGGATGGTGAGTTGGATTTGTTAAATTTATTTTTAAATGTCCTCTAAATGTTTTTTATTAAATTTTTTAAGGTTAAAGGATGCAAAAATTGTTGGTCAGATATTGTAGGCCTATGCACCCTTAAGGTGTGTTTGTGTTTAGAAATTGCATTTTCCATCTTGCCTTGGCTGTATTTTTTGTTTAATTTTGCGCAAAAACAGGTGCAATGCCTGCTGGTATGTGTATTTGCAATAATAATTTTGCGATATTGCTTGGACATCGGTGTTGTATCTAATTGTATTTTTTAATATTTGATTTATTTACTTCCAAAAAAAGGTTCTAAAAATTCAAAATTACATTTTGGTTACATTTGCAAGTAGTCAATCTATGCAATATCTGACGCATAATTCTCAAATGTAACAGATTTATTTGGTGCAACACCATGTACATTTTGATATACACCACAAATTAAGGAAGCACGAAGATCTTAAGCAGAAATTAGTTTAATTTAGAATACCTAATAGATGGTTACAGTACACTAAGGCTTTGCAGTTATAATTTTGACACAAAGCATGGTAATAATGTTTGCTCCACTTTTTCAACAGTCCGACAGTCCAGCCGGCCAGACAGGCCTCAGACAACTCAGGATGATGCTGGGATTGCAGGTAAGACTTCACTGTAGTCACATATTCTGCAAACACATAGAAGTACAAAATATTAATGTTTATATATTCTCATAGGTTCTGCTTCTGTAAGCCGACCTCCTGTAAGGCGCCCATCACAGGGCTCGGGCCACTTACCCAGGAGGCCAAGTAAGACAGTGCGTCTTGGCACGGAATCTGCGGCTCCAGCTTCCCCACCCAGGCGGCGCATTTCTGCAGTGTCACCCCAGCCACCACTGGCACTATTGGCGAGTCCACAGAGTGATGAGCCCCGATCACCTCAGTTATCTGGTGAGTCAAAACAGAAACTAAACACATAGCAAATAATCTACACAGTACAGTTACTATGTAGTGAGTTGTAGTTGAGATTACATGTTTGCCATAACAAGCAATGTGATGTTACGTCTTCAATTGGTAAAGGTGCAAATGCTTAATTTTACAATGTCTTAGTGGTTCCTATCGCCAACATCATTTTTAAAAACGAACATACATTTGTAATAATTTTGGCCACACACGTGCACATTAAAATAAATTAAAAATCAAACAAAAAACATTAAAAATAAACACGCTCCACAACATTATAGTGTTCACACATCTCCCCTGTCCGGTATGTAGACTGCTTACTTGCTCCGCTCCTCTGGACTATCCAGGTAAGCAGTCTATATCGTGGACAGGGGAGGTGACATAACACTGTAATGCTGTGGAGGGGAGGTAGTTAGGTGAGGATTACGCAAGTCTGTCTATGTGCACGCCTGTGATGGTATATATGTTTTTTGTGAAAAAACAAATTATCAGTTTTGAAAAACAACTCTAAAAACTTGAAAAAAGGAGTATTATGAATGTAGTAATGTGTAGAACTAGCAAATATATTTTAAGAAAAATAAACATTGCATGTTGGCCACCCCATACAGAGCCCAGCTTGATGGCCGACGTGGACCAGCAGGGACAAGACCAACAGGCAACTTTCACACTGCAACTAACACCTGTTGACCCGAGCCAGCCAATACAGCTGCAGGATATCCCCCAAGCCTCCATGAGTCCACAACTGGCACAAGCTCCACCCCAGCCACAAATACCAGATGACTTTTGGGCCAGTTGGACAAGCCAACAGGCACAAAGCAATGCCAGCCTGACCGCACATACCCAACACCTTGCCAGTCTGCCCCATCATCTACCGCGCATTAGTCGCAACTCGGGCAGACTGATTGTCCAAGTAGGCCGAATCGCAACATCGATGGAGCAAATACGGGCTGACAACAACCAAATGCTGGCTCATTTAACGCGCATCATTGATGAGCAACAGCGCCATCAGCAGGCACTCGTACAACTCATTCAGCACAACCAGGTTGTGAATGAGTCTTTATCCCGGATTGTAGCCAGCCACACTGCAACCAACACACAACTGAATGCTAGCATAAATAATTTGAGCAACAACATAACATTGATGGCAGCTCAACAAGTGACCTCCAGCTCTGGAACCACGACCCCTATCCAAACGCCAGTAACCTCCCCTGTTCGGCGTTCCTCCAGATCACGTGCCAGTGAGCCAGCACAAAGCACAGCACCCAGCACACACAAGCGGAAAAAATAAGACTTTTGACAAATGTGATTTACGCAATAAAAATTTTGATTTGACAAACACACAACTTCCTGTGTCCGTCTCAAACATTGTAGAAGCTGCTATGTATGTATGTATGTATGTTTTTCATGGGTAATGACAGAAAATGTATTTATAACATAAACTAAGTACAATGTACACACCACTATAAACAACAAACAGTAAGTAACAAAACACACAATTGAAAGTATTGCAAAGTGTTTAGGCAAGGATAATTACATCCTACAAAAACTTACCAGAAAAATACCGCTGGATCACTTCTTGCCGTACCTGCCTCCCTACATATGTACTCACACTGTCACCAGATGGTTCTAACTCCTCTGCTTGCTGACTGCTTTCTCCCTCATCATGTGCCAGATGTTGACTTAAACACAGATTATGGAGAAAACAGCAGCAGAACACAATTCTAGTCACCTTTGAGGGACTATACAACAAAAGGCCTGCAGATTTATCCAGACACCGAAACCGTGACTTCAGCACACCAAAACATCTTTCTATCACATTATGTGCATGATTGTAACTGTGTTCAGCAGGAGAATCAGGTTGGGACAATGGAGTAAGGAGCCAAGAGTAGCAGCCGTAACCCCCATCACCTGAAAAACAGATATAGTCAACATTAGTACATGTGTTAGATTATTCTTTCCCCTACTCAAAACTAGAGTTTGTGGTTAAAAGACATACACACAAAACATTTTAAACATACCCAACAGCCAGCCATCAGGCATTTGTCCGGCCTCAAATTTATCAAAGAGCGATGACTGACTGAGGATGAAGGAGTCATGGCAGCCACCAGGGTAACCTGCAACAACACTCATAATTTTAAAGTTTGCATCACAGACCACCTGGACATTAGTTGATTGGGCCAGATGTCTATTCGTATATATGTATTGGCGGCCCCTAGGTGATCTCAGCTGAACGTGTGTGCAATCTATGGCCCCCAGCACATTGGGCATGCCAGCAAGCTCATAGAAAGCTACCCTGACAGCACGCCACTCCGACTCCTCGGTAGGGAAGCAGATTGAGGCATTAATATGTGGATCCAAGACATCCAAAACCTGAGTGGACATTAAACAAGCTAAGGTGAGTGTCATGTTAGATATTCTATACAATACTGTGTTGTTTGTACTTACAGAAGCAACACTTAGACATAACCGCCTATGTATTTTTAGTCTCACCTGATTCAAATATCTAGAAAAGGTGGGCTGTGAGATACCAATCACGTCGCCTGCCACAGCCTGGAAGCTCCCAGTAGCCATAAAGTGTAACACAGCCAGGAGTTTGTGTAGGCCTGAGACAGAGCGAGAGCGTGCTGTCTCAGGGTCTAGGCCCAGTTTGACAAGGTCATACAGGTGGAAAATGTTGGTTCTATTTAGGCGGAACATCTGTATGACCCTATCATCGGACAATGCGTTTAAGTTTAAACGCCCTCTAAAAAAACGAGGCTGGCGCAGCCTCCGCGGCACCTGGACAACCTGTTGACCATGTTCACTTACCTGGGCCTGATTCCTGGAAGCCTCATGGAGCAGTCTAAGGTATCCCACAGCAAACATAAATTCATTGGCACACACCACAGCCGCCATTTCAGAGTGAGAGAAATTCAAAATGTGCCTGGAACACTTTTATAGGGCCAAACATTCAGGTGTGAGTAATGGATAATTGAGTACACATGTAAACACGCTTTTCAAATGCTGGCGCGTTTTTTTTTAGGAATTTTTTACGATTTGTATTTTTTCGCGGCCGCAAATGCATTTTCACGGCAGAAATTACAATTACGAATGGTTAGTAAATGACCGAGATTCATATCTAAACAGGCGTATTTTGACCGATGGTGTATTCATTCGTGATTTTTACCTTGAACTTCCAAAATATTACGAATGACCACATCACTGCCGTGATTTGAGTTTAGTAAATTACCGAGATGACACTTTGATGAAAAAACGGCATCTCGGTCAAAATCGGGAGCTTAGTAAATTTACCCCACAGTGTCCACCAGTATACTATATATAGCAGTACGAAAAGGAAGGCCACTGCTGTGCCTACCTCTGTGTCGTCATTAAGTATACTATCCATCTACATTCTATACCTGTGGTGCATTTTAGTTTTGCAGTTTGCCGACACAGTGACCACCAGTATATTATATATAGCAGTACGATACAGAAGGCCACTGCTGTGCCTACCTCTGTGTTGTCATTAAGTATACTATCCATCTACATTCTATACCTGTGGTGCATTTAGTTTTGCAGTTTGCCGACACAGTGTCCACCAGTATACTATATATAGCAGTACGATACGGAAGGCCACTGCTGTGCCTACCTCTGTGTCGTCATTAAGTATACTATCAATCTACATTCTATACCTGTGGTGCATTTTAGTTTTGCAGTTTGCCGACACAGTGAACACCAGTATACTATATATAGCAGTACGATACGGAAGGCCACTGCTGTGCCTACCTCTGTGTTGTAATTAAGTATACTATCCATCTACATTCTATACCTGTGGTGCATTTTAGTTTTGCAGTTTGCCAACACAGTGTCCACCAGTATACTATATATAGCAGTACGAAACGGAAGGCCACTGCTGTGCCTACCTCTGTGTCATCATTAAGTATACTATTCATTTACATTATATACCTGTGGTGCATTTTAGTTTTGCAGTTTGCCGACACAGTGTCCACCAGTATACTATATATAGCAGTGCGATACGGAAGGCCACTGCTGTGCCTACCTCTGTGTTGTCATTAATTATACTATCCATCTACATTCTATACCTGTGGTGCATTTTAGTTTTGCAGTTTGCCAACACAGTGTCCACCAGTATACTATATATAGCAGTACGAAACGGAAGGCCACTGCTGTGCCTACCTCTGTGTTGTCATTAAGTATACTATCCATCTACATTCTATACCTGTGGTGCATTTTAGTTTTGCAGTTTGCCGACACAGTGTCCACCAGTATACTATATATAGCAGTGCGATACGGAAGGCCACTGCTGTGCCTACCTCTGTGTTGTCATTAAGTATACTATCCATCTACATTCTATACCTGTGGTGCATTTTAGTTTTGCAGTTTGCCGACACAGTGTCCACCAGTATACTATATATAGCAGTACGATACGGAAGGCCACTGCTGTGCCTACCTCTGTGTCATCATTAAGTATACTATCCATCTACATTCTATACCTGTGGTGCATTTTAGTTGTGCGCAGTATATATAGTAGTAGGCCATTGCTATTGATACTGGCATATAATTACACACATTAAAAAATGGAGAACAAAAGTGTGGAGGTTAAAATAGTGAAAGATCAAGATCCACTTCCACCTCGTGCTGAAGCTGCTGCCACTAGTTATGGCCGAGACGATGAAATGCCATCAACGTCGTCTGCCAAAGCCGATGCCCAATGTCATAGTAGAGAGCATGTAAAATCCAAAAAACAAAAGTTCAGTAAAATGACCCAAAAATCTAAATTGAAAGCGTCTGATGAGAAGCGTAAACTTGCCAATATGCCATTTACGACACGGAGTGGCAAGGAACGGCTGAGGCCCTGGCCTATGTTCATGGCTAGTGGTTTAGCTTCACATGAGGATGGAAGCACTCATCCTCTCGCTAATAAAATGAAAAGACTTAAGCTGGTAAAAGCACAGCAAAGAACTGTGCGTTCTTCTAAATCACAAATCCCCAAGGAGAGTCCAATTTGGTTGGTTGCGATGCCTGACCTTCCCAACACTGGACGGGAAGAGCTTGCGCCTTCCACCATTTGCACGCCCCCTGCAAGTGCTGGAAGGAGCACCCGCAGTCCAGTTTCTGATAGTCAAATTGAAGATGTCACTGTTGAAGTACACCAGGATGAGGATATGGGTGTTGCTGGCGCTGGGGGGGAAATTGACAAGAAGGATTCTGATGGTGAGGTGGTTTGTTTAAGTCAGGCACCCGGGGAGACACCTGTTGTCCGTGGGACGAATATGGCCATTGACATGCCTGGTCAAAATATAAAAAAAATTAGCTCTTCGGTGTGGAATTAATTCAACACAAATGCGGACAACAGGTGTCAAGTAGAGATGAGCGGGTTCGGTTTCTTTGAATCCGAACCCGCACGAACTTCACTTTTTTTTTCACGGGTCCGAGCGACTCGGATCTTCCCGCCTTGCTCGGTTAACCCGAGCGCGCCCGAACGTCATCATGACGCTGTCGGATTCTCGCGAGACTCGGATTCTATATAAGGAGCCGCGCGTCGCCGCCATTTTCACACGTGCATTGAGATTGATAGGGAGAGGACGTGGCTGGCGTCCTCTCCATTAGAATAGATTAGAAGAGAGAGAGAGAGAGAGAGAGAGATTGTGCAGACAGAGTTTACCACAGTGACCAGTGCAGTTGTTGTTAAGTTAACTTTTATTTAATATATCCGTTCTCTGCTATATCCGTTCTCTGCCTGAAAAAAACGATACACAGCAGTCACACAGTGTGACTCAGTCTGTGTGCACTCAGCTCAGCCCAGTGTGCTGCACATCAATGTATAAAAGCTTATAATAATTGTGGGGGAGACTGGGGAGCACTGCAGGTTGTTATAGCAGGAGCCAGGAGTACATAATATTATATTAATTTAAAATTAAACAGTGCACACTTTTGCTGCAGGAGTGCCACTGCCAGTGTGACTAGTGGTGACCAGTGCCTGACCACCAGTATAGTAGTATATTGTTGTATACTATCTCTTTATCAACCAGTCTATATTAGCAGCAGACACAGTACAGTGCGGTAGTTCACGGCTGTGGCTACCTCTGTGTCGGCAGTCGGCACTCGGCAGGCAGTCCGTCCATCCATAATTGTATAATTATATACCACCTAACCGTGGTATTTTTTTTTCTTTCTTTATACCGTCGTCATAGTCATACTAGTTGTTACGAGTATACTACTATCTCTTTATCAACCAGTGTACAGTGCGGTAGTTCACGGCTGTGGCTACCTCTGTGTCGGCAGTCGGCAGGCAGTCCGTCCATCCATAATTGTATTATTATAATATATACCACCTAACCGTGGTTTTTTTTTCATTCTTTATACCGTCATAGTGTCATACTAGTTGTTACGAGTATACTACTATCTCTTTATCAACCAGTGTACAGTGCGGTAGTTCACGGCTGTGGCTACCTCTGTGTCGGCAGTCGGCAGGCAGTCCGTCCATCCATAATTGTATTATAATATATACCACCTAACCGTGGTTTTTTTTTCATTCTTTATACCGTCATAGTGTCATACTAGTTGTTACGAGTATACTACTATCTCTTTATCAACCAGTGTACAGTGCGGTAGTTCACGGCTGTGGCTACCTCTGTGTCGGCAGTCGGCAGGCAGTCCGTCCATCCATAATTGTATTATAATATATACCACCTAACCGTGGTTTTTTTTCCATTCTTTATACCGTCATAGTGTCATACTAGTTGTTACGAGTATACTACTATCTCTTTATCAACCAGTGTACAGTGCGGTAGTTCACGGCTGTGGCTACCTCTGTGTCGGCAGTCGGCAGGCAGTCCGTCCATCCATAATTGTATTATAATATATACCACCTAACCGTGGTTTTTTTTTCATTCTTTATACCGTCATAGTGTCATACTAGTTGTTACGAGTATACTACTATCTCTTTATCAACCAGTGTACAGTGCGGTAGTTCACGGCTGTGGCTACCTCTGTGTCGGCAGTCGGCAGGCAGTCCGTCCATCCATAATTGTATTATAATATATACCACCTAACCGTGGTTTTTTTTTCATTCTTTATACCGTCATAGTCAGTCATACTAGTTGTTACGAGTATACTACTATCTCTTTATCAACCAGTGTACAGTGCGGTAGTTCACGGCTGTGGCTACCTCTGTGTCGGAACTCGGCAGGCAGTCCGTCCATCCATAATTGTATTACAATATATACCACCTAACCGTGGTTTTTTTTTCATTCTTTATACCGTCATAGTCAGTCATACTAGTTGTTACGAGTATACTACTATCTCTTTATCAACCAGTGTACAGTGCGGTAGTTCACGGCTGTGGCTACCTCTGTGTCGGAACTCGGCAGGCAGTCCGTCCATCCATAATTGTATTACAATATATACCACCTAACCGTGGTTTTTTTTTCATTCTTTATACCGTCATAGTCAGTCATACTAGTTGTTACGAGTATACTACTATCTCTTTATCAACCAGTGTACAGTGCGGTAGTTCACGGCTGTGGCTACCTCTGTGTCGGCACTCGGCAGGCAGTCCGTCCATCCATAATTGTATTACAATATATACCACCTAACCGTGGTTTTTTTATACCACCTAACCGTGGCAGTCCGTCCATAATTGTATACTAGTATCCAATCCATCCATCTCCATTGTTTACCTGAGGTGCCTTTTAGTTCTGCCTATAAAATATGGAGAACAAAAAAGTTGAGGTTCCAAAATTAGGGAAAGATCAAGATCCACTTCCACCTCGTGCTGAAGCTGCTGCCACTAGTCATGGCCGAGACGATGAAATGCCAGCAACGTCGTCTGCCAAGGCCGATGCCCAATGTCATAGTACAGAGCATGTCAAATCCAAAACACCAAATATCAGAAAAAAAAGGACTCCAAAACCTAAAATAAAATTGTCGGAGGAGAAGCGTAAACTTGCCAATATGCCATTTACCACACGGAGTGGCAAGGAACGGCTGAGGCCCTGGCCTATGTTCATGGCTAGTGGTTCAGCTTCACATGAGGATGGAAGCACTCAGCCTCTCGCTAGAAAACTGAAAAGACTCAAGCTGGCAAAAGCACCGCAAAGAACTGTGCGTTCTTTGAAATCCCAAATCCACAAGGAGAGTCCAATTGTGTCGTTTGCGATGCCTGACCTTCCCAACACTGGACGTGAAGAGCATGCGCCTTCCACTATTTGCATGCCCCCTGCAAGTGCTGGAAGGAGCACCCGCAGTCCAGTTCCTGATAGTCAGATTGAAGATGTCAGTGTTGAAGTACACCAGGATGAGGAGGATATGGGTGTTGCTGGCGCTGGGGAGGAAATTGACCAGAAGGATTCTGATGGTGAGGTGGTTTGTTTAAGTCAGGCACCCGGGGAGACACCTGTTGTCCGTGGGAGGAATATGGCCGTTGACATGCCAGGTGAAAATACCAAAAAAATCAGCTCTTCGGTGTGGAGGTATTTCACCAGAAATGCGGACAACAGGTGTCAAGCCGTGTGTTCCCTTTGTCAAGCTGTAATAAGTAGGGGTAAGGACGTTAACCACCTCGGAACATCCTCCCTTATACGTCACCTGCAGCGCATTCATAATAAGTCAGTGACAAGTTCAAAAACTTTGGGTGACAGCGGAAGCAGTCCACTGACCAGTAAATCCCTTCCTCTTGTAACCAAGCTCACGCAAACCACCCCACCAACTCCCTCAGTGTCAATTTCCTCCTTCCCCAGGAATGCCAATAGTCCTGCAGGCCATGTCACTGGCAAGCCTGACGAGTCCTCTCCTGCCTGGGATTCCTCCGATGCATCCTTGCGTGTAACGCCTACTGCTGCTGGCGCTGCTGTTGTTGCCGCTGGGAGTCGATGGTCATCCCAGAGGGGAAGTCGTAAGCCCACTTGTACTACTTCCAGTAAGCAATTGACTGTTCAACAGTCCTTTGCGAGGAAGATGAAATATCACAGCAGTCATCCTACTGCAAAGCGGATAACTGAGGCCTTGGCATCCTGGGTGGTGAGAAACGTGGTTCCGGTATCCATCATTACTGCAGAGCCAACTAGAGACTTGTTGGAGGTACTGTGTCCCCGGTACCAAATACCATCTAGGTTCCATTTCTCTAGGCAGGCGATACCGAAAATGTACACAGACCTCAGAAAAAGAGTCACCAGTGTCCTAAAAAATGCAGCTGTACCCAATGTCCACTTAACCACGGACATGTGGACAAGTGGAGCAGGGCAGGGTCAGGACTATATGACTGTGACAGCCCACTGGGTAGATGTATGGACTCCCGCCGCAAGAACAGCAGCGGCGGCACCAGTAGCAGCATCTCGCAAACGCCAACTCTTTCCTAGGCAGGCTACGCTTTGTATCACCGCTTTCCAGAATACGCACACAGCTGAAAACCTCTTACGGCAACTGAGGAAGATCATCGCGGAATGGCTTACCCCAATTGGACTCTCCTGTGGATTTGTGGCATCGGACAACGCCAGCAATATTGTGTGTGCATTAAATCTGGGCCAATTCCAGCACGTCCCATGTTTTGCACATACCTTGAATTTGGTGGTGCAGAATTTTTTAAAAAACGACAGGGGCGTGCAAGAGATGCTGTCGGTGGCCAGAAGAATTGCGGGACACTTTCGGCGTACAGGCACCATGTACAGAAAACTGGAGCACCACCAAAAACTACTGAACCTGCCCTGCCATCATCTGAAGCAAGAAGTGGTAACGAGGTGGAATTCAACCCTCTATATGCTTCAGAGGTTGGAGGAGCAGCAAAAGGCCATTCAAGCCTATACAATTGAGCACGATATAGGAGATGGAATGCACCTGTCTCAAGTGCAGTGGAGAATGATTTCAACGTTGTGCAAGGTTCTGATGCCCTTTGAACTTGCCACACGTGAAGTCAGTTCAGACACTGCCAGCCTGAGTCAGGTCATTCCCCTCATCAGGCTTTTGCAGAAGAAGCTGGAGGCATTGAAGGAGGAGCTAACACGGAGCGATTCCGCTAGGCATGTGGGACTTGTGGATGCAGCCCTTAATTCGCTTAACAAGGATTCACGGGTGGTCAATCTGTTGAAATCAGAGCACTACATTTTGGCCACCGTGCTCGATCCTAGATTTAAAGCCTACCTTGGATCTCTCTTTCCGGCAGACACAGGTCTGCTGGGGTTGAAAGACCTGCTGGTGACAAAATTGTCAAGTCAAGCGGAACGCGACCTGTCAACATCTCCTCCTTCACATTCTCCCGCAACTGGGGGTGCGAGGAAAAGGCTCAGAATTCCGAGCCCACCCGCTGGCGGTGATGCAGGGCAGTCTGGAGCGACTGCTGATGCTGACATCTGGTCCGGACTGAAGGACCTGACAACGATTACGGACATGTCGTCTACTGTCACTGCATATGATTCTCTCAACATTGATAGAATGGTGGAGGATTATATGAGTGACCGCATCCAAGTAGGCACGTCACACAGTCCGTACTTATACTGGCAGGAAAAAGAGGCAATTTGGAGGCCCTTGCACAAACTGGCTTTATTCTACCTAAGTTGCCCTCCCACAAGTGTGTACTCCGAAAGAGTGTTTAGTGCCGCCGCTCACCTTGTCAGCAATCGGCGTACGAGGTTACATCCAGAAAATGTGGAGAAGATGATGTTCATTAAAATGAATTATAATCAATTCCTCCGCGGAGACATTGACCAGCAGCAATTGCCTCCACAAAGTACACAGGGAGCTGAGATGGTGGATTCCAGTGGGGACGAATTGATAATCTGTGAGGAGGGGGATGTACACGGTGATATATCGGAGGGTGAAGATGAGGTGGACATCTTGCCTCTGTAGAGCCAGTTTGTGCAAGGAGAGATTAATTGCTTCTTTTTTGGGGGGGGTCCAAACCAACCCGTCATATCAGTCACAGTCGTGTGGCAGACCCTGTCACTGAAATGATGGGTTGGTTAAAGTGTGCATGTCCTGTTTTGTTTATACAACATAAGGGTGGGTGGGAGGGCCCAAGGATAATTCCATCTTGCACCTCTTTTTTCTTTTCTTTTTCTTTGCATCATGTGCTGATTGGGGAGGGTTTTTTGGAAGGGACATCCTGCGTGACACTGCAGTGCCACTCCTAGATGGGCCCGGTGTTTGTGTCGGCCACTAGGGTCGCTAATCTTACTCACACAGCTACCTCATTGCGCCTCTTTTTTTCTTTGCGTCATGTGCTGTTTGGGGAGGGTTTTTTGGAAGGGACATCCTGCGTGACACTGCAGTGCCACTCCTAGATGTGCCCGGTGTTTGTGTCGGCCACTAGGGTCGCTAATCTTACTCACACAGTCAGCTACCTCATTGCGCCTCTTTTTTTCTTTGCGTCATGTGCTGTTTGGGGAGGGTTTTTTGGAAGGGCCATCCTGCGTGACACTGCAGTGCCACTCCTAGATGGGCCCGGTGTTTGTGTCGGCCACTAGGGTCGCTAATCTTACTCACACAGCTACCTCATTGCGCCTCTTTTTTTCTTTGCGTCATGTGCTGTTTGGGGAGGGTTTTTTGGAAGGGACATCCTGCGTGACACTGCAGTGCCACTCCTAGATGGGCCCGGTGTTTGTGTCGGCCACTAGGGTCGCTTATCTTACTCACACAGCGACCTCGGTGCAAATTTTAGGACTAAAAATAATATTGTGAGGTGTGAGGTATTCAGAATAGACTGAAAATGAGTGTAAATTATGGTTTTTGAGGTTAATAATACTTTGGGATCAAAATGACCCCCAAATTCTATGATTTAAGCTGTTTTTTAGTGTTTTTGGAAAAAAACACCCGAATCCAAAACACACCCGAATCCGACAAAAATAATTCGGTGAGGTTTTGCCAAAACGCGTTCGAACCCAAAACACGGCCGCGGAACCGAACCCAAAACCAAAACACAAAACCCGAAAAATTTCAGGCGCTCATCTCTAGTGTCAAGCCGAGTGTTGCCTTTGTCAAGCTGTAATATGTAGGGGTAAGGACGTTAACCCTATACATCACCTGCAGCACATTCATCATAAGTCAGTGACAAGTTCAAAAACTTTGGATGACAGCGGAAGCAGTTCACTGACCACTAAATCCCTTCCTCTTGTAACCAAGCTCCTGCAAACCACACCACCAACTCCCTCAGTGTCAATTTCCTCCTTACCCAGGAAAGCCAATAATCCTGCAGGCCATGTCACTGGCAAGTCTGACGAGTCCTCTCCTGCCTGGGATTCCTCCTATGCATCTTTGAGTGTAACGCCTACTGCTGCTGGCGCTGCTGTTGTTGCTGCTGGGAGTCGATCGTCATCCCAGAGGGGAAGTCGGAACACCACTTGTACTACTTCCAGTAAGCAATTGACTGTCCAACAGTCCTTTGCGAGGAAGATGAAATATCACAGCAGTCATCCTGCTGTAAAGCAGATAACTCAGGCCTTGGCAGCCTGGGCGGTGAGAAATGTGGTTCCGGTATCCATCGTTAATTCAGAGGCAACTATAGACTTGATTGAGGTACTGTGTCCCCGTTACCAAATACCATCTAGGTTCCATTTCTCTAGACAGGCGATACCGAAAATGTACACAGACCTCAGAAAAAGAGTCACCAGTGTCCTAAAAAGACTCAGGACTATATGACTGTGACAGCCCACTGGGTAGATGTATTTCCTCCCGCAGCAAGAACAGCAGCGGCGGCACCAGTAGCAGCATCTCGCAAACGCCAACTCGTTCCTAGGCAGGCTACGCTTTGTATCACCGCTTTCCATAACAGGCACACAGCTGAAAACCGCTTACGGGAACTGAGGAAGATCATCGCAGAATGGCTTACCCCAATTGGACTCTCCTGGGGATTTATGACATCGGACAACGCCAGCAATATTGTGCGTGCATTACATCTGGGAAAATTCCAGCACGTCCCATGTTTTGCACATACCTTGAATTTGGTGGTGCAGAATTATTTAAAAAACGACAGGGGCGTGCAAGAGATGCTGTCGGTGGACCGAAGAATTGCGGGCCACTTTCGGCATTCAGCCACCGCGTACAGAAGACTGGAGCACCACTAAACATTCCTGAACCTGCCCTGCCATCATCTGAAGCAAGAGGTGGTAACAAGGTGGAATTCAACCCTCTATATGCTTCAGAGGATGGAGGAGCAGCAAAAGGCCATTCAAGCCTATACATCTGCCCACGATATAGGCAAAGGAGGGGGAATGCACCTGACTCAAGCGCAGTGGAGAATGATTTCAACGTTGTGCAAAGTTCTGCAACCCTTTGAACTTGCCACACGTGAAGTCAGTTCAGACACTGCCAGCATGAGTCAGGTCATTCTTTTCATCAGGCTTTTGCAGAAGAAGCTGGAGACAGTGGCGGATCCAGGGGGGGGGCACCCAGGCACGTGCCCCCCCTGTCATTTAGGATCACTAGCTGCAAGTACCGCTGTGGTGTACATGCCGGCAGGAGGCTCAGCAGGGCTACACTAGCAGCGCGTTACCAGGCCCGGCAAAAGCAGCCGCGTTGAGCGCCGGACCTGTGAGGGCGCTGCTGAAATCAGCGTCACTCTGATGCCTGCTGGCCGCCGCTCACTACCACCCGCCGCTCACCGCCCACCTGCCCAATAAAGCTGCCAGCCCAGGTTATTACTTTCACCGCCGCTGTATCTCCGGAGCAGAAGCTGGAGCTTAGCGTAGCTGGTGTCTCCAGCGCTGCCCCCACGAGAAGCAGCGGGGAAGAAGCTGTTCGGGCTGCCTTCACCCAAGTGCTCCCCGGCCCACAGCCAGCCGGCCTCTCTGCAGCTCCCCCCTCCTAGCCCCAGGGTGCTCGGCAGGTCCGGCCACGGCAACACCTGCTTCACTAACATCACGGCCAGGACCGCAAGGAGGTGACAGAGCACTGGGCCACGATCCTGCATTCCCTCTGGACCCTGGAGTACACTCCCCAGCACAGCCGCGAGATTGAAGGTGAGAGTCGGACAGTCACAATTTTGTTTGAGGGTTATCCCAGTCTGTGGAACTACTTATCCCAGCATGGACAATGCAAACTTCCGGCTGTGATTTGTAGTTCCACAACAGGTTGGGACATATGATTGTGCTCACCCTAGGCGTGGTGTTGGCCCCTCTACAATAAAGAGCCCTACACATTTATCGATCCGCCGCCGAGCTGCCCGACAGCAGATACGGCCGACGAGCGACTCAACAGCGGGGGGGGGGGGGGGGCAGTGACGGGGGGAGTGAAGTTTCTTCACTTCCCCCGTCACACGGCTCCATAGAAGGGCAAGCAAATATGGACGTAATCGTCCATATTGGCCTGCATGCACAGCCAACGGGGGACCAGCGATGAACGAGCGCGGAGCCGCACATCGTTCATCGCTGGAGCCTCCACACTCAAAGATATGAACGGTATCTTGTTCATTAATGAACAAGATTGTTCATATGTTTGATATCGCCCAGTGTGTAGGGCCTATAAGACCGGGTGATGGCCTAGTCTGATAATTTCTGTATGCTTCATGCAAAAAATACAGGGTGTTGCTTCGGGGTTTATGTAGCAGAAGGTGCCTTGCGGAAGTCACCGTACATTGTAAATCCTGCAGCTACACATCCAAAGACCAAACCCCCACCCCCATGCCCGCCCGCCTGCCTTTCCCTATCGTGGTGCCCCCCCTGTCATTTTGTTCTAGATCCGCCCCTGGCTGGAGACATTGAAGGAGGAGCTAAAACAGAGCGATTCCGCTAGGCATATGGGACTTGTGGATGGAGCCCTTAATTCGCTTAACCAGGATTCATGGGTGGTCAATCTGTTGAAATCAGAGCACTACATTTTGGCCCCCGTGCTCAATCCTAGATTTAAAACCTACTTTCTATCTCTCTTTCCGGCAGACACAAGTCTGCAGAGGTTCAAAGACCTGCTGGTGAGAAAATTGTCAAGTCAAGCGGAACGTGACCCGTCAACATCTCCTCCTTCACATTCTCCCGCAACTGGGGGTGCAAGGAAAAGGCTAAGAATTCCGAGCCCACCCGCTGGCGGTGATGCAGGGCAGTCAGGAGCGAGTGCTGACATCTGGTCCGGACTGAAGGACCTGCCAACGATTACTGACATGTCGTCTACTGTCACTGCATATGATTCTCTCACCATTGAAAGAATGGTGGAGGATTTCATGAGTGACCGCATCCAAGTAGGCACGTCAGACAGTCCGAACGTATACTGGCAGGAACAAATAAGATTTTACTCACCGGTAAATCTATTTCTCGTAGTCCGTAGTGGATGCTGGGAACTCTGAAAGGACCATGGGGAATAGCGGCTCCGCAGGAGACTGGGCACAACTAAAGAAAGCTTTAGGTCACCTGGTGTGCACTGGCTCCTCCCACTATGACCCTCCTCCAAGCCTCAGTTAGGATACTGTGCCCGGAAGAGCTGACACAATAAGGAAGGATTTTGAATCCCGGGTAAGACTCATACCAGCCACACCAATCACACCGTATAACTCGTGATACTATACCCAGTTAACAGTATGAAAACACTGAGCCTCTCAACAGATGGCTCAACAATAACCCTTTTGTTAACAATAAATATGTACAAGTATTGCAGACAATCCGCACTTGGGATGGGCGCCCAGCATCCACTACGGACTACGAGAAATAGATTTACCGGTAAGTAAAATCTTATTTTCTCTAACGTCCTAGTGGATGCTGGGATCTCCGAAAGTACCATGGGGATTATACCAAAGCTCCCAAACGGGCGTGAGAGTGCGGATGACTCTGCAGCACCGAATGAGAGAACTCAAGGTCCTCCTCAGCCAGGGTATCAAATTTGTAGAATTTTACAAACGTGTTTGCCCCTGACCAAGTAGCAGCTCGGCAAAGTTGTAAAGCCGAGACCCCTCGGGCAGCCACCCAAGATGAGCCCACCTTCCTTGTGGAATGGGCTTTTACTGATTTAGGATGCGGCAGTCCAGCCGCAGAATGCGCCAGCTGAATTGTGCTACAAATCCAGCGAGCAATAGTCTGCTTAGAAGCAGGAGCACCCAGTTTGTTGGGTGCATACAGGATAAATAGCGAGTCAGTTTTCCTGACTCTAGCCATCCTGGAAACATACATTTTCAAGGCCCTGACTACGTCCAGTAACTTGGAATCCTCCAAGTCCCTAGTAGCCGCAGGCACCACAATAGGTTGGTTCAAGTGAAAAGCTGATACCACCTTAGGGAGAAACTGGGGACGAGTCCTCAATTCCGCCCTATCCGTATGGAAAATCAGATAAGGGCTTTTACATGACAAAGCCGCCAATTCTGACACACGCCTGGCCGAAGCCAAGGCCAATAACATGACCACTTTCCACGTGAGATATTTTAGATCCACGGTTTTAAGTGGTTCAAACCAATGTGATTTTAAGAAACTCAACACCACGTTGAGATCCCAAGGTGCCACTGGAGGCACAAAAGGGGGCTGAATATGCAGCACTCCCTTTACAAAAGTCTGAACTTCAGGCAGTGAAGCCAGATCTTTCTGAAAGAAAATCGACAGAGCCAAAATCTGGACCTTAATGGAACCCAATTTTAGGCCCATAGTCACTCCTGACTGTAGGAAGTGCAGAAATCGACCCAGCTGAAATTCCTCTGTTGGGGCCTTCCTGGCCTCACACCACGCAACATATCTTCGCCAAATACGGTGATAATGGTTTGCGGTTACTTCTTTCCTAGCTTTAATCAGCGTAGGAATTACTTCCTCCGGAATGCCCTTTTCCTTTAGGATCCGGTGTTCAACCGCCATGCCGTCAAACGCAGTCGCGGTAAGTCTTGGAACAGACAGGGCCCCTGCTGTAGCAGATCCTGTCTGAGCGGTAGAGGCCATGGGTCCTCTGATATCATTTCTTGAAGTTCTGGGTACCAAGCTCTTCTTGGCCAATCCGGAACCACGAGTATCGTTCTTACTCCTCACCTTCTTATTATTCTCAGTACCTTTGGTATGAGAGGCAGAGGGGGGAACACATAAAACGATTGGTACACCCACCGTGTCACTAAAGCATCCACAGCTATTGCCTGAGGGTCTCTTGACCTGGCGCAATATTTCTCTAGTTTTTTGTTTAAGCGGGACGCCATCATGTCCACCTGTGGCCTTTCCCAACGGTTTACCATCAGTTGGAAGACTTCTGGATGAAGTACCCACTCTCCCGGGTGTAGATCGTGTCTGCTGAGGAAGTCTGCTTCCCAGTTATCCACTCCCGGAATGAACACTGCTGACAGTGCTAACACGTGATTTTTCGCCCATCGGAGAATCCTTGTGGCTTCTGCCATCGCCATCCTGCTTCTTGTGCCGCCCTGTCTGTTTACATGGGCGACTGCCGTGATGTTGTCTGATTGGATCAGTACCGGCTGGTTTTGAAGCAGAGGCCTTGCCTGACTCAGGGCATTGTAAATGGCCCTCAGTTCCAGAATATTTATGAGTAGGGAAGTCTCCTGACTTGACCAAAGTCCCTGGAAGTTTCTTCCCTGTGTGACTGCCCCCCCAGCCTCAAAGGCTGGCATCCGTGGTCACCAGGACCCAGTCCTGTATGCCGAACCTGCGGCCCTCTTGAAGATGGGCACTCTGCAGCCACCACAGTAGAGATACCCTGGTCCTTGGAGACAGGGTTATCAGCCGATGCATCTGAAGATGCGATCCGGACCACTTGTCCAACAGGTCCCACTGAAAAGTTCTTGCATGGAACCTGCCGAATGGGATTGCTTCGTAGGAAGCTACCATTTTTCCCAGGACTCGCGTGCAATGATGCACCGATACCTGTTTCGGCTTCAGGAGGTCTCTGACTAGAGATGACAGCTCCTTGGCTTTCTCCTCCGGGAGAAACACTTTTTTCTGCTCTGTGTCCAGAACCATCCCCAGGAACAGTAGACGTGTCGTAGGAACCAGCTGTGACTTTGGAATGTTTAGAATCCAACCGTGCTGTTGTAGAACTTTCCGAGATAGTGCTACCCCGACTAACAAAAACCCCTCTGTGCCGTGTACAGTCCAAACGGCAGTGTCTGGACTTGGTAATGGCAATCCTGTACCACAAATCTGAGGTACTCCTGGTGAGGATGGTAAATGGGGACATGCAGGTAAGCATCCTTGATGTTCAGGGATACCATGTAATCCCCCTCGTCCAGGCTTGCAATAACCGCCCTGAGCGATTCCATCTTGAACTTGAATTTTTTTATTTTTTTTATTTATGTATGTGTTCAAGTATTTTAAATATAAAATGGGTCACACCGAACCGTGCGGTTTCGGTACCCCAAACAGTGTGGAATAGTAACCCCGTCCTTGTTGAAGTAGGGGCACCTTGACTATCACCTGCTGGGAATACAGCTTGTGAATTGCCTCTAGCACAGCCTCCCTGCCTGACGGAGTTGTCGGCAAGGAAGATTTGAGGAAACGACGGGGGGGAGACATCTCGAATTCCAGCTTGTACCCCTGAGATACTACTTGAAGGAAACAGGGATCCACCTGTGAGCGAGCCCACTGATCGTTGAAATTTTTGAGGCGGCCCCCCACCATACCTGGCTACGCCTGTGGAGCCCCCGCGTCATGCAGTGGACTCAGAGGAAGCGGGAGAAGAATTTTGATTCTGGGAACTGGCTGACTGGTGCAGCTTTTTCCCTCTTCCCTTGTCTCTGTGCAGAAAGGAAGCGCCTTTGACCCGCTTGCTTTTCTGAAGCCGAAAGGACTGTACCTGATAATACAGTGCTTTCTTAGTCTGTGAGAAAACCTTAGGTAAAAAATTTTCTTCCCAGCTGTTGCTGTGGATACGAGGTCCCAGAGACCATCCCCAAATAATTCCTCACCCTTATAAGGCAGAATCTCTATGCGTCTTTTAAAGTCAGCATCACCTGTCCAGTGACAGGTCTCTAATACCCTCCTGACAGAATGGACATTACATTAATTTTGGATTCCAGCCGGCAAAATATCCCTCTGTGCATCCCTCATATATAAGACGACGTCTTTAATATGTTCTTATGTTAACAAACTTGTATCCCTGTTTGACAGGGTCACCGACCACGCTGCAGCAGCACGATCTGCAGGTCTCAGTATAGTACCTAAGTGTGTAAATACAGACTTCAGGATAGCCTCCTGCTTTTTATCAACAGGTACCTTCAAAGTGGCCGTATCCTAAGACGGCAGTGTCACCTTTTTTGACAACCGTGTGAGCGCCTTATCCACCCTAGGGGATATCTCCCAGCGTAACGTATTCTCTGGCGGGAAAGGGTACGCCATCAGTAACTTTTTAGAAATTACCAGTTTCTTATCGGGGGAACCCACGCTTTATCACACACTTCATTCACTCATCTGATGGGGGAACAAAACACTGCCTGCCTTTTCTCCCCAAACATAAAACCCATTTTTAGAGGTACTTGGGTTAATGTCAGAAATGTGTAACACATTTTTTATTGCCGGGATCAAGTCACGGATGTTCCTAGTGGATTGTGTATATGTCTCAACCTTGTCGACACTGGAGTCAGACTCCGTGTCGACATCTGTGTCTCCCATCTGAGGGAGCGGGTGTTTTTGAGCCCCTGATGGCCTTTGAGACGCCTGGGCAGGCGAGGGCTGAGAAGCCGTCTGTCCCACAGCTGTTACGTCATCCAGCCTTTTATGTAAGGAGTTGACACTGTCGGTTAATACCTTCCACCTATCCATCCACTCTGGTGTCGGCCCCACAGGGGGCGACATCACATTTATCGGCATCTGCTCCGTCACCACATAAGCCTCCTCATCAAACATGTCGACACAGCCGTACCGACACACCGCACACACACAGGGAATGCTCTGACTGAGGACAGGACCCCACAAAGCCCTTTGGGGAGACAGAGAGAGAGTATGCCAGCACACACCAGAGCGCTATATAATGTGGGGATTAACACTATAACTGAGTGAATTTTCCCCAATAGCTGCTTGTATATACAATATTGCGCCTAAATTTAGTGCCCCCCCTCTCTTTTTAACCCTTTGAGCCTGAAAACTACAGGGGAGAGCCTGGGGAGCTTTCTTCCAGCTGCACTGTGAAGAGAAAATGGCGCCAGTGTGCTGAGGGAGATAGCTACGCCCCTTTTTCGCAGACTTTTCTCCCGCTTTTTTATGGATTCTGGCAGGGGTATTTATCACATATATAGCCTCTGGGACTATATATTGTGATTATTTTGCCAGCCAAGGTCTTATTATTGCTGCTAAGGGCGCCCCCCCCAGCGCCCTGCACCCTCAGTGACCGGAGTGTGAAGTGTGTATGAGGAGCAATGGCGCACAGCTGCAGTGCTGTGCGCTACCTTGGTGGAGACTGATGTCTTCTGCCGCCGATTTTCTGGACCTCTTCTTGCTTCTGGCTCTGTAAGGGGGACGGCGGCGCCGCTCCGGGACCTAACACCAAGGACGGGCCTGCGGTCGATCCCTCTGGAGCTAATGGTGTCCAGTAGCCTAAGAAGCCCAAGCTAGCTGCAAGCAGGTAGGTTCGCTTCTTCTCCCCTTAGTCCCTCGGTGCAGTGAGCCTGTTGCCAGCAGGTCACACTGTAAAATAAAAAACCTAACATATACTTTCTTTCTAGAAGCTCAGGAGAGCCCCTAGTGTGCATCCAGCTCGGCCGGGCACAAAGATCTAACTGAGGCTTGGAGGAGGGTCATGGTGGGAGGAGCCAGTGCACACCAGGTGACCTAAAGCTTTCTTTAGTTGTGCCCAGTCTCCTGCAGAGCCGCTATTCCCCATGGTCCTTTCGGAGTTCCCAGCATCCACTTGTACGTTAGAGAAAGAGGCAATTTGGAGGCCCTTGCACAAACTGGCTTTATTCTACCTAAATTGCCCTCCCTCCAGTGTGTACTCCGAAAGAGTGTTTAGTGCAGCCGCTCACCTTGTCGGCAATCGGCGTACGAGGTTACTTCCAGAAAATGTGGAGAAGATGATGTTCATTAAAATGAATTATAATCAATTCCTCCGTGGAGACATTCACCAGCAGCAATTGCCTCCAGAAAGTATACGGGGGCCTGAGATGGTGGATTCCAGTGGGGACGAATTAATAATCTGTGAGGAGGGGGATGTACACAGTGAAAGGGGTGAGGAATCGGAGGATGATGATGAGGTGGACATCTTGTCTCTGTAGAGCCAGTTTGTGCAAGGAGAGATTGATTGCTTCTTTTTTGGTGGGGGCCCAAACCAACCAGTCATTTCAGTCACAGTCGTGTGGCAGACCCTGTCACTGAAATGATGGGTTCGTTAAAGTGTGCATGTCCTGTTTATACAACATAAGGGTGGGTGGGAGGGCCCAAGGACAATTCCATCTTGCACCTCTTTTTTCTTTCATTTTTCTTTGCATCATGTGCTGTTTGGGGACTATTTTTTTGAAGTGCCATCCTGCCTGACACTGTAGTGCCACTCCTAGATGGGCCAGGTGTTTGTGTCGGCCACTTGTGTCGCTTAGCTTAGCCATCCAGCGACCTTGGTGCGCCTCTTTTTTTTCTTTGCATCATGTGCTGTTTGGGGACAATTTCTTTGAAGTGCCATCCTGCCTGACACTGCAGTGCCACTCCTAGATGGGCCAGGTGTTTGTGTCTGCCACTTGTGTCGCTTAGCTTAGTCACACAGCGACCTTGGTGCGCCTCTTTTTTTCTTTGCATCATGTGCTGTTTGTGGACTATTTTTTTGAAGTGCCATCCTGTCTGACACTGCAGTGCCACTCCTAGATGGGCCAGGTGTTTGTGTCGGCCACTTGTGTCGCTTAGCTTAGCCATCCAGCGACCTCGGTGCAAATTGTAGGACTAAAAATAATATTGTGAGGAGTGAGGTGTTCAGAATAGACTGAAAATGAGTAAATTATGGTTATTGAGGTTAATAATACTATGGGATCAAAATGACCCCCAAATTCTATGATTTAAGCTGTTTTTTAGGGTTTTTTTAAAAAAAACACCCGAATCCAAAACACACCGGAATCCGGCAAAAAAATTTCGGTGAGGTTTTGCCAAAACGCGTCCGAATCCAAAACACGGCCGCGGAACCAAACCCAAAACCAAAACACAAAACCCGAAAAAATAAGAATTTACTTACCGATAATTCTATTTCTCGTAGTCCGTAGTGGATGCTGGGAACTCCGTAAGGACCATGGGGAATAGCGGCTCCGCAGGAGACTGGGCACAAAAGTAAAGCTTTAGGACTACCTGGTGTGCACTGGCTCCTCCCCCTATGACCCTCCTCCAAGCCTCAGTTAGGATACTACGGACTACGAGAAATAGAATTATCGGTAAGTAAATTCTTATTTTCTCTGACGTCCTAGTGGATGCTGGGAACTCCGTAAGGACCATGGGGATTATACCAAAGCTCCCAAACGGGCGGGAGAGTGCGGATGACTCTGCAGCACCGAATGAGAGAACTCCAGGTCCTCCTCAGCCAGGGTATCAAATTTGTAGAATTTAGCAAACGTGTTTGCCCCTGACCAAGTAGCTGCTCGGCAAAGTTGTAAAGCCGAGACCCCTCGGGTAGCCGCCCAAGATGAGCCCACCTTCCTTGTGGAATGGGCTTTTACAGATTTTGGCTGTGGCAGGCCTGCCACAGAATGTGCAAGCTGAATTGTATTACAAATCCAATGAGCAATAGTCTGCTTAGAAGCAGGAGCACCCAGCTTGTTGGGTGCATACAGGATAAACAGCGAGTCAGATTTTCTGACTCCAGCCGTCCTGGAAACATATATTTTCAGGGCCCTGACTACGTCCAACAACTTGGAGTCCTCCAAGTCACTAGTAGCCGCAGGTACCACAATAGGTTGGTTCATATGAAACGCTGAAACCACCTTAGGGAGAAAATGAGGACGAGTCCTCAATTCCGCCCTGTCTGAATGGAAGATCAGATAAGGGCTTTTACAGGATAAAGCCGCCAATTCTGACACGCGCCTGGCCGAGGCCATGTCCAACAGCATGACCACTTTCCATGTGAGATATTTTAACTCCACAGATTCAAGTGATTCAAACCAATGTGACTTTAGGAACCCCAAAACTACATTGAGATCCCAAGGTGCCACTAGAGGCACAAAAGGAGGCTGTATATGCAGTACCCCTTTTACAAACGTCTGAACTTCAGGAACTGAAGTTAGTTCTTTCTGGAAGAAAATTGACAGGGCCGAAATTTGAACCTTAATGGACCCCAATTTTAGGCCCATAGACACTCCTGTTTTCAGGAAATGCAGGAATCGACCTAGTTGAAATTCCTCCATCGGGGCCTTACTGGCCTCGCACCACGCAACATATTTTCGCCAAATGCGGTGATAATGCTTTGCGGTTACATCCTTCCTGGCTTTGATCAGGGTAGGGATGACTTCATCCGGAATGCTTTTTTCCTTCAGGATCCGGCGTTCAACCGCCCTGCCGTCAAACGCAGCCGCGGTAAGTCTTGGAATAGACAGGGTCCTTGCTGGAGAAGGTCCCTTCTTAGAGGTAGAGGCCACATGTCCTCCGTGAGCATCTCTTGAAGTTCCGGGTACCAAGTCCTTCTTGGCCAATCCGGAGCCACGAGTATAGTTCTTACTCCCCTCCGTCTTATAATACTAAGTACTTTTGGTATGAGAGGAAGAGGAGGGAACACATACACTGACTGGTACACCCACGGTATTACCAGAGCGTCCACAGCTATTGCCTGAGGGTCCCTTGACCTGGCGCAATACCTGTCCAATTTTTTGTTTAGGCGGGACGCCATCATGTCCACCTTTGGTTTTTCCCAACGGTTTACAATCATGTGGAAGACTTCTGGGTGAAGTCCCCACTCTCCCGGGTGGAGGTCGTGCCTGCTGAGGAAGTCTGCTTCCCAGTTGTCCACTTCCGGAATGAACACTGCTGACAATGCTATCACATGATTTTCCGCCCAGCGAAAAATCCTTGCAGCTTCTGCCATTGCCCTCCTGCTTCTTGTGTTTACGTGAGTGACTGCCGTGATGTTGTCCGACTGGATCAGCACCGGCTGACCTTGAAGCAGAGGTCTTGCTTGGCTTAGGGCATTGTAAATGGCCCTTAGCTCCAAGATATTTATGTGAAGTGATGTCTTCAGGCTTGACTACAAGCCCTGGAAATTCCTTCCCTGTGTGACTGCTCCCCAGCCTCGCAGGCTGGCATCCGTGGTCACCAGGACCCAGTCCTGAATGCCCAATCTGCGGCCCTCTAAAAGATGAGCACTCTGCAACCACCACAGGAGAGACACCCTTGTCTTTGGTGACAGGGTTATCCGCGGATGCATCTGGAGATGCGATCCGGACCATTTGTCCAGCAGGTCCCACTGGAAAGTTCTTGCGTGGAATCTGCCGAATGGAATTGCTTCGTAGGAAGCCACCATTTTTCCCAGGACCCTTGTGCACTGATGCACTGACACTTGGCCTGGTTTTAGGAGGTTTCTGACTAGTTCGGATAACTCCCTGGCTTTCTCCTCCGGGAGAAACACCTTTTTTCTGGACTGTGTCCAGGATCATCCCTAGGTGTCGTCGGGATCAGCTGCGATTTTGGAATATTGAGAATCCAACCGTGCTGCCGCAACACTACTTGAGATAGTGCTACCCCGACTACCAACTGTTCCCTGGATCTTGCCCTTATCAGGAGATCGTCCAAGTAAGGGATAACTAAAACTCCCTTCCTTCGAAGGAGTATCATCATTTCGGCCATTACTTTGGTAAAGACCCGGGGTGCCGTGGACAAGCCAAACGGCAGCGTCTGAAACTGATAGTGACAGTTCTGTACCACAAACCTGAGGTACCCTTGGTGAGAAGGGTAAATTGGGACATGGAGATAAGCATCCTTGATGTCCAGAGACACCATATAATCCCCTTCTTCCAGGTTCGCAATCACCGCTCTGAGTGACTCCATCTTGAATTTGAACCTTTGTATGTAAGTGTTCAAGGATTTCAGATTTAACATAGGTCTCACCGAGCCGTCCGGCTTCGGTACCACAAACAGCGTGGAATAATACCCCTTTCCCTGTTGTAGAAGGGGTACCTTGATTATCACCTGCTGGGAATACAGCTTGTGAATGGCTTCCAATACCGCCTCCCTGTCGGAGGGAGACGTCGGTAAAGTAGACTTTAGGAAACGGCGAAGGGGAGACGTCTCGAATTCTAATTTGTACCCCTGAGATACCACCTGAAGGATCCAAGGGTCCACCTGTGAGTGAGCCCACTGCACGCTGAAATTTTTGAGACGGGCCCCCACCGTGCCTGAGTCCGCTTGTGACGCCCCAGCGTCATGCTGAGGACTTGGCAGAAACGGGAGAGGGTTTCTGTTCCTGGGAACTGGCTGTTTGCTGCAGCCTTTTTCCTCTCCCTCTGCCACGGGGCAGAAATGAGGAGCCTTTTGCCCGCTTGCCCTTATGGGGCCGAAAGGACTGCGCCTGATAATACGGCGTCTTCTTATGTTGAGAGGCTACCTGGGGTAAAAATGTGGATTTCCCAGCCGTTGCCGTGGCCACCAGGTCTGTTAGACCTACCCCAAATAACTCCTCCCTTTTATAAGGCGATACTTCCATATGCCTTTTGGAATCAGCATTACCTGACCACTGTCTTGTCCATAACCCTCTTCTGGCAGAAATGGACAGCGCACTTACTCTTGATGCCAGTCGGCAAATATCCCTCTGTGCATCACGCATATATAGAAATGCATCTTTTAAATACTCTATATCTAGGGTATCAATATTGTCAGTCAGGGAATCCGACCAAGCCACCCCAGCACTGCACATCCAGGCTGAGGCGATTGCTGGTCGCAGTATCACACCCGTGTGAGTGTATATACATTTTAGGATATTTTCCTGCTTTCTGTCAGCAGGTTCCTTAAGGGCGGCCGTATCCGGGGACGGTAGTGTCACCTGTTTAGACAAGCGTGTGAGCGCTTTATCCACCCTAGGGGGTGTTTCCCAACGTGCCCTATCCTCTGGCGGGAAGGGGTATGATGCTAATAACTTTTTAGGAATTAACAGTTTTTATCGGGGGAAACCCACGCATCATCACACACTTCATTTAATTCCTCAGATGCAGGAAAAACTACAGGCAGTTTTTTCTCACCCAACATAATACCCTTTCTAGTGGTACTGGTATTATCAGAAATATGTAAAACATTTTCCATAGCCTCAATCATGTAACGTGTGGCCCTACTGGAAGTCACATTCGTCTCTTAATCGTCGACACTGGAGTCAGTATCCGTGTCGGCGTCTGTATCATGCCATCTGAGGTAACGGGCGTTTTAGAGCCCCTGATGGCTTTTGAGACACCTGGACAGGCACAGGCTGAGTAGCCGGCTGTCTCATGTCATCAATCTTTTGTAAAGAGCTGACACTGTCACTTAATTCCTTCCATAAGCTCAGCCACTCAGGTGTCAACTCCCTAGGGGGTGACATCTCCATTACAGGCAATTGCTCCTCCTCCACATCATTTTCCTCCTCATACATGTCGACACAATCGTACCGACACACAGCACACACACAGGGAATGCTCTGATAGAGGACAGGACCCCACTAGCCCTTTGGGGAGACAGAGGGAGAGTATGCCAGCACACACCAGAGCGCTATATATATACAGGGCATACTTGCCTACCCTCCCGGAATGGCCGGGAGGCTCCCGAAAAACGGGTGACCCTCCCGGCCCCCCGGAAGCGCAGGCAAGTCTCCCGATTTCTGCGGGTCACCCCCTGCCCGCCGCCCACTTCACGAGTAAAGTGGGCGGTCCGGGCAGGCGGTGACGCGATTCTTGTTGAATCGCGTCATCTTAACCACGCCCCCTGCTGTATAATGCCGGTAATCGCGGCATTACACAGCGGGGGGCGTGGCTTAAATGACGCGATCTGAAAGCCACGCCCCGTCCCGTCTCTGATCCGCCCCCGTCCTGCCCCCCTGCCACGTCACTTCACTGCCCGCCCGCCTTCTGCTGAGCCGACGGGCTGCTCTCTCCCGGAGAGAGCAGCCCAGAAGTCGGCAAGTCTGATACAGAGATAACCTTATAGAAGTGTTTTTCCCCTTATAGCTGCTGTTTTATTAATACTGCGCCTAATTAGTGCCCCCCTCTCTTTTTTAACCCCTTTCTGTAGTGTAGTAACTGCAGGGGAGAGCCAGGGAGCTTCCCTCCAACGGAGCTGTGAGAGAAAATGGCGCCAGTGTGCTGAGGAGATAGGCTCCGCCCCTTTTTCGCGGACTTTTCTCCTGCATTTTTATGGATTCTGGCAGGGGTTAAAATACATCCATATAGCCCTGGGGGTTATATGTGATGTATGTTTGCCAGCCAAGGTGTTTTTATTGCTGCTCAGGGCGCCCCCCCCCCAGCGCCCTGCACCCTCAGTGACCACAGTGTGAGGTGTGTATGAGGAGCAATGGCGCACAGCTGCAGTGCTGTGCGCTACCTTGGTGAAGACTGATGTCTTCTGCCGCCGATTTTCCGGACCTCTTCTTGCTTCTGGCTCTGTAAGGGGGCCGGCGGCGTGGCTCTGGGACCGGACTCCGAGGCTGGGCCTGTGTTCGGTCCCTCTGGAGCTAATGGTGTCCAGTAGCCAAGAAGCCCAAGCTGGCTGCAAGCAGGCAGGTTCGCTTCTTCTCCCCTTAGTCCCTCGATGCAGTGAGCCTGTTGCCAGCAGGTCTCACTGAAAATAAAAAACCTAAAACTAAACTTTCACTAAGAAGCTCAGGAGAGCCCCTAGTGTGCACCCTTCTCGGCCGGGCACAAAAATATAACTGAGGCTTGGAGGAGGGTCATAGGGGGAGGAGCCAGTGCACACCAGGTAGTCCTAAAGCTTTACTTTTGTGCCCAGTCTCCTGCGGAGCCGCTATTCCCCATGGTCCTTACGGAGTTCCCAGCATCCACTAGGACGTCAGAGAAATGTCCGGTGCACATCACTAATAGACACGGCTAGTGTTCAGTACCCTTCAGGAGCTAATGGTGTCCTGTCAGCCAGAAGCAGACCCATGAAACTCTTCAGGAAGTTGGTTCCTACTTCTGCCCCCTCAGTCCCATGAAGCAGGGAGTACTCCCTGAAAATAAAAAACATAACATAAGTCTTTTCAGAGAAACTCAGTAGAGTTCCCCTGGAGTGCATCCAGTCTGCCTGGGCACATTTCTAAAACTGAGGTCTGGAGGAGGGGCATAGAGGGAGGAGCCAGTTCACACTCTTTGAAAAGTCTTAAAGTGCCTATGGCTCCTGCGGAACCGTCTATACCCCATGGTCATGAAGTGGACCCCAGCATCCCCTAGGACGTATGAGAAAACTAATAACTGCAGCCCTCCTGAAAGGGTAATGTAGTATTTTCCCACCAGCTCCTGTGCACTGCAGCTGTGTCCTGTCCTCTGTTTGCAGCTGCAAGACACTGACTGGGGGTCATTCCGAGTTGATCGCTCTCTACGGATTTTCACAGCACAGCGATCATGGCAGAATGAGGCTAATCTGTGCATGCGTATGCACCGCAATGCGCACGCGCGTCATACAAATTCAAAGAGCTTTGTGGTTTTGCACAGGTTCTAGCGACGCTTTCAGTCGCACTGGCGGACGCAAGGAGATTGACAGGAAGTGGAAGTTTCTGGGTAAAATGCAAGTGTGGCCGGGCGTTTGCTGGGCGGGTATCTGATGTCATTACCGTGTCATTCGTCGCAGGAATCACACAGAATAAGTAATTACAGGGCTGGTCTTGTTCTGCACAAAATGTGTTTGCTGCCGCGTGGCTGCACAGGCATTCGCACTCCTGCAAAGCGAAAATACACTCCCCGGTGGGCGGCGACTATGTGCGTTTGCACGGCTGCTAAAAGTAGCTAGCGAGCGAGCAACTCGGAATGAGGGCCACTGTCTCTGCTCCTCCCACCGTCTGTTACTTCAAAGCAGAGCTACCTCCAGGGCTGTCCTTCAAAAGGAAGGGTAGGCTGCGTGGCCTATTTCCCAGCTACATAGTCAGTAGAGCCCATTACTGTTCTGCTCTGTCAGATGCTTGTGAGACAGCACCATTGGAAGCAATGGGATCCCCACAGGAGTTTGGTCACGGGTCAATGAGGATCTCCGGTCACATGAATCGAAACTGGCTTTACATAAGCTATACAGCACTCCTGTCACACACCAGCAGCTGCCTCTGCGCCAAGTTCCTGCTCTCAGTCCCTCCAAGATGGCTGCTGCCCAACTGCCAACTGTCTCTGAAGACAGCTGCAACTGCCACTGCACAAGCTGTCTCTCACTCTCTGGGATCAATACGCCTGTTGCTTATTGGTCAGTGTCCCCATGCCAGACACAGGCATAGGTAGCCCTATCCCTGCTGCGAGTTTAATAGTGTCCAGTTGTAATAGTACCCCGGTGTGTGAGTGAAATTGTACCTGCTTTCTTCAGGCGACTCTTGCGGCTTTGAGACCTCTCCCGACTTCTTCCTCAGGAGCCTGGGGCAGAAGAATAATCACCCCAAGGAGGACCCCACGGA
Source organism: Pseudophryne corroboree (assembly GCF_028390025.1). Taxonomy (NCBI): domain Eukaryota; kingdom Metazoa; phylum Chordata; class Amphibia; order Anura; family Myobatrachidae; genus Pseudophryne; species Pseudophryne corroboree. The sequence continues at coordinate 35,298,966 of NC_086453.1, forward strand.
TAAAGGAAATGCAAATGGGTGGTGACCATACTTACCTACTCTCCCGGATTCTGCGGGAGACACCCGGTTTCTCTGACGTCCTAGTGGATGCTGGGAACTCCGAAAGGACCATGGGGAATAGCGGCTCCGCAGGAGACTGGGCACAACTAAAGAAAGCTTTAGGTCACCTGGTGTGCACTGGCTCCTCCCACTATGACCCTCCTCCAAGCCTCAGTTAGATTTTGTGCCCTGCCGAGTTGGATGCACACTAGGGGCTCTCCTGAGCTTCTAAAAAGAAAGTATAGAATTAAGTTTTTTATTTTACAGTGAGACCTGCTGGCAACAGGCTCACTGCAGTGAGGGACTAAGGGGAGAAGAAGCGAACCTACCTGCTTGCAGCTAGCTTGGGCTTCTTAGGCTACTGGACACCATTAGCTCCAGAGGGATCGACCGCAGGCCCGTCCTTGGTGTTTGGTCCCGGAGCCGCGCCGCCGGCCCCCTTACAGAGCCAGAAGCAAGAAGAGGGCCGGAAAATCGGGGGCAGAAGACATCAGTCTTCACCAAGGTAGCGCACAGCACTGCAGCTGTGCGCCATTGCCCCTCATACACACTTCACACTCCGGTCACTGAGGGTGCAGGGCGCTGGGGGGGGGGGGGGGGGGGGGCGCCCTGAGAAGCAATAAAAACACCTTGGCTGGCAAAACAATCACAATATATAGCCCCAGAGGTTATATATGTGATAAATACCCCTGCCAGAATCCATAAAAAAGCGGGAGAAAAGTCCGCGAAAAAGGGGCGGAGCTATCTCCCTCAGCACACTGGCGCCATTTTCTCTTCACAGTGCAGCTGGAAGAAAGCTCCCCAGGCTCTCCCCTGTAGTTTTCAGGCTCAAAGGGTTAAAAAGAGAGGGGGGGCACTAAATTTAGGTGCAATATTGTATATACAAGCAGCTATTGGGGAAAATTCACTCAGTTATAGTGTTAATCCCCACATTATATAGCGCTCTGGTGTGTGCTGGCATACTCTCTCTCTGTCTCTCCAAAGGGCTTTATGGGGTCCTGTCCTCAGTCAGAGCATTCCCTGTGTGTGTGCGGTGTGTCGGTACGGCTGTGTCGACATGTTTGATGAGGAGGCTTATATGGTGACGGAGCAGATGCCGATAAATGTGATGTTGCCCCTGTGGGGCCGACACCAGAGTGGATGGATAGGTGGAAGGTATTAACCGACAGTGTCAACTCCTTACATAAAAGGGTGGATGACGTAACAGCTGTGGGACAGCCGGCTTCTCAGCCCGCTCCTGCCCAGGCATCTCAAAGGCCATCAGGGGCTCAAAACCGCCCGCTCCCTCAGATAGCAGACACAGATGTCGACACGGAGTCTGACTCCAGTGTCGACAAGGTTGAGACATATACACAATCCACTAGGAACATCCGTGACTTGATCCCGGCAATAAAAAATGTGTTACACATTTCTGACATTAACCCAAGTACCTCTAAAAATGGGTTTTATGTTTGGGGAGAAAAAGCAGGCAGTGTTTTGTTCCCCCATCAGATGAATGAGTGAAGTGTGTGAAAAGCGTGGGTTCCCCCGATAAGAAACTGGTAATTTCTAAAAAGTTACTGATGGCGTACCATTTCCCGCCAGAGGATAAGTTACGCTGGGAAATATCCCCTAGGGTGGATAAGGCGCTCACACGGTTGTCAAAAAAGGTGGCACTGCCGTCTTAGGAACGGCCACTTTGAAGGTACCTGTTGATAAAAAGCAGGAGGCTATCCTGAAGTCTGTATTTACACACTCAGGTACTAGACTGAGACCTGCAGATCGTGCTGCTGCAGCGTGGTCGGTGACCCTGTCAAACATACTAGTTTGCTAACATGAGAACATATTAAAGACATCGTCTTATATATGAGGGATGCACAGAGGGATATTTTGCCGGCTGGCATCCAAAATTAATGTAATGTCCATTCTGTCAGGAGGGTATTAGAGACCTGTCACTGGACAGGTGATGCTGACTTTAAAAGGCGCATAGAGATTCTGCCTTATAAGGGTGAGGAATTATTTGGGGATGGTCTCTGGGACCTCGTATCCACAGCAACAGCTGGGAAGAAATATTGTTACCTCAGGTTTCCTCACAGACTAAGAAAGCACTGTATTATCAGTTCTGCACAGAGACAAGGGAAGAGGCAAAAAGCTGCACCAGTCAGCCAGTTCCCAGAATCAAAATTCTTCTCCCGCTTCCTGTGAGTCCACAGCATGACGCGGGGGCTCCACAGGTGTAGCCAGGTACGGTGGGGGGCCGCCTCAAAAATTTCAGCGATCCGTGGGCTCGCTCACAGGTGGATCCCTGTTTCATTCAAGTAGTATTTCAGGGGTACAAGCTGGAATTCGAGATGTCTACCCCCCGCCATTTCCTCAAATCTGCCTTGCCGACAACTCCCTCAGGCAGGGAGGCTGTGCTAGAGGCAATTAACAAGCTGTATTCCCAGCAGGTAATACTCAAGGTGCCCCTACTTCAACAAGGACGGGGTTACTATTCCACACACCTTGGGGTACCGAAACCGCATGATTCGGTGTGACCCATTTTATATTTAAAATCCTTGAACACATACATAAAAAAATTCAAGTTCAAGATGGAATCGCTCAGGGCGGTTATTGCAAGCCTGGACGAGGGGGATTACATGGTATCCCTGGACATCAAGGATGCTTACCTGCATGTCCCCATTTACCATCCTCACCAGGAGTACCTCAGATTTGTGCTACAGGATTGCCATTACCAAGTCCAGACACTGCCGTTTGGACTGTACATGGCACCGAGGGTGTTTACCAAGGTAATGGCCGAAATGATGATACTCCTTCGGAAAAAGGGAGTTTTAATTATCCCGTACTTGGACAATCTCCTTATAAAGGCGAGGTCCAAGGAGCAGTTGTTAGTCGGGGTAGCACTATCTCGGAAAGTGCTACAACAGCACGGTTGGATTCTAAACAGTCCAAAGTCACAGCTGGTTCCTACGACACGTCTACTGTTCCTGGGGATCGTTCTGGACACAGACCAGAAAAAAGTGTTTCTCCCGGAGGAGAAAGCCAAGGAGCTGTCATCTCTAGTCAGAGACCTCCTGAAGTCGAAACAGGTATCGGTGCATCATTGCACGCGAGTCCTGGGAAAAATGGTAGCTTCCTACGAAGCAATCCCATTCGGCAGGTTCCATGCAAGAACTTTTCAGCGGGACCTGTTGGACAAGTGGTCCGGATCGCATCTTCAGATGCATCGGCTGATAACCCTGTCTCCAAGGACCGGGGTATCTCTACTGTGGTGGCTGCAGAGTGCCCATCTTCAGGAGGGCCGCAGGTTCGGCATACAGGACTAGGTCCTGGTGACCATGGATGCCAGCCTTTGAGGCTGGGGGGCAGTCACACAGGGAAGAAACTTCCAGGGACTTTGGTCAAGTCAGGAGACTTCCCTACACATAAATATTCTGGAACTGAGGGCCATTTACAAGGCCCTGAGTCAGGCAAGACCTCTGCTTCAAAACCAGCCGGTACTGATCCAATCAGACAACATCACGGCAGTCGCCCATGTAAACCGACAGGGCGGCACAAGAAGCAGGATGGCAATGGCAAAAGCCACAAGGATTCTCCTATGGGCGAAAAATCACGTGTTAGCACTGTCAGCAGTGTTCATTCCGGGAGTGGATAACTGGGAAGCAGACTTCCTCAGCAGGCACGACCTCCACCCGGGAGAGTGGGGACTTCATCCAGAAGTCTTCCAACTGATGGTAAACCGTTGGGAAAGACCACAGGTGGCCCGCTTAAACAAAAAAAATAGAGAAATATTGCGTCAGGTCAAGAGACCCTCAGGCAATAGCTGTGGACGCTCTAGTGACACCGTGGGTGTACCAGTCGGTTTATGTGTTCCCCCTTCTGCCTCTCATACCAATGGTACGGAGAATAATAAGAAGGAAAGGAGTAAGAACGATACTCGTGGTTCCGGATTGACCAAGAAGGGCTTGGTACCCAGAACTTCAAGAAATTATATCAGAGGACCCATGGCCTCTGCCACTCAGACCGGACCTGCTGCAGCAGGGGTCCTGTCTGTTCCAAGACTTACCGCGGCTGCGTTTGACGGCAAGGCGGTTGAACTCCGGATCCTAAAGGAAAAGGGCATTCCGGAGGAAGTCATTCCTACGCTGATTAAAGCCAGGAAAGATGTAACTGCAAAACATTATCACCGCATATGGCGGAAATATGTTGCTTGGTGTGAGGCCAAAAAGGCCTCAACAGAGGAATTTCAACTAGGTCGATTTCTGCACTTCCTACAAGCAGGAGTGACTATGGGCCAGAAATTAGGCTCCATTAAGGTACAGATCTCGGCTCTGTCGATTTTCTTCCAGAAAGAACTAGCTTCACTACCTGAAGTTCAGACGTTTGTGAAAGGGGTGCTGCATATTCAGCCCCGTTTGTGCCTCCAGTGGCATCTTGGGATCTCAACGTGATGTTGAGTTTCTTAAAATCACATTCGCTTGAGCCACTTAAAACCGTGGATCTAAAATATCTCACGTGGAAAGTGGTCATGTTATTGGCCTTGGCTTCGGCCAGTCGTGTGTCAGAATTGGCGGCTTTGTCATGTAAAAGCCCTTATCTGATTTTCCATATGGATAGGGCGAAATTGAGGACTCGTCCCCAGTTTCTCCCTAAGGTGGTATCAGCTTTTCACTTGAACCAACCTATTGTGGTGCCTGCGGCTACTAGGGACTTGGAGGATTCCAAGCTACTGGACGTAGTCAGGGCCTTGAAAATTTATGTTTCCAGGCCGGCTAGAGTCAGGAAAACTGACTCGCTATTTATCCTGTATGCACCCAACAAACTGGGTGCTCCTTCTTCTAAGCAGACTATTGCTCGCTGGAGTTGTAGCACAATTCAGCTGGCGCATTCTGCGGCTGGACTGCCGCATCCTAAATCAAAAAAGCCCATTCCACAAGGAAGGTGGGCTCATCTTGGGCGGCTGCCCGAGGGGTCTCGGCTTTACAACTTTGCCGAGCTGCTACTTGGTCAGGGGCAAACACGTTTGCTAAATTCTACAAAATTGATACCCTGGCTTGGACTTGGAGTTCTCTCATTCTGTGCTGCAGAGTCATCCGCACTCTCCCGCCCGTTTGGGAGCTTTGGTATAATCCCCATGGTCCTTTCGGAGTTCCCAGCATCCACTAGGACGTCAGAGAAAATAAGATTTTACTCACCGGTAAATCTATTTCTCGTAGTCCGTAGTGGATGCTGGGCGCCCATCCCAAGTGCGGATTGTCTGCAATACTTGTACATGGCTATTGTTAACTAAAGGGTTATTGTTGAGCCATCTGTTGAGAGGCTCAGTTGTTTTCATACTGCTAAACTGGGTATAGTATCACGAGTTATACGGTGTGATTGGTGTGGCTGGTATGAGTCTTACCCGGGATTCAAAATCCTTCCTTATTATGTCAGCTCGTCCGGGCACAGTGTCCTAACTGAGGCTTGGAGGAGGGTCATAGTAGGAGGAGCCACTGCACACCAGGTGACCTAAAGCTTTCTTTAGTTGTGCCCAGTCTCCTGCGGAGCCGCTATTCCCCATGGTCCTTTCGGAGTTCCCAGTATCCACTACGGACTACGAGAAATAGATTTACCGGTGAGTAAAATCTTATTTTTAGGGTAGTCCCCCGCAGCCCCCGGAGGAGTGGGCACCCCTCCCGCATTCTGCCCACTCCCTAGTGAAGTGGGCATAATAGGGAGAATAACACAGTAAAATCACGGACCCTGTGGGGGGGCGGAGCCTAATTACGCGATCAGATGCTAATCGTGTCATTTTAGCCCCGCCCCTAGCCATATTTCATCCAGTTACAGTTGTTTACTGGTGAGTGGGCGGAGCCTACTGATGTAATCAGCTTGGCTCCTCCCTCATCCCTGCCCACCTGCTTCTCCTCTCCGGTCATCTCCCGGAGAGTAGATTTAAAATTTCGGTAAGTATGGTGGTGACAACACGTTTATTAAATCAGGGGAGAGAAACGTCACCGTTTAATATACTCAAATGATGACGACTAAAAAGTTAACGCCACCTCAGAGGCACGGGGTGGAATATCCGGTATCATCTGTATCATAAGCATAAGTGTCATCACATATTATTTGCATAATAAGCATAAAAGTTGTCACATATCATTTGCATAATAGGTATAGGCGTTATCACATATAATTTGCATAACAGACATAAATGTTGTCACAACCTCAACATATGTGTTGTTCAGAACATAGGGGGTAATTCCAAGTTGATCGCAGCATGAAATTTTTTAGCAATTGGGCAAAACCATGTGCACTGCAGGGGAGGCAGATATAACATGTGCAGAGAGAGTTAGATTTGGGTGTGCAATCTAATTTGCAGTGTAAAAATAAAGCAGCCAGTATTTACCCTGCACAGAAATAAAATAACCCACCCAAATCTAACTCTCTCTGCATATGTTATATCTGCCAGACCTGCAGTGCACATGGGCCCTCATTCCGAGTTGTTCGCTCGCAAGCCGATTTTAGCAGCATTGCACACGCTAAGCCGCCGCCTACTGGGAGTGAATCTTAGCTTCTTAAAATTGCAAATGAAAGAATCGCAATATTGCGATTACAAACTTCTTAGCAGTTTCAGAGTAGCTTCACACTTACTCGGCATCTGCGATCAGTTCAGTGCTTGTCGTTCCTGGTTTGACGTCACAAACACACCCAGCGTTCGCCCAGACACTCCTCCGTTTCTCCAGCCACTCCCGCGTTTTTCCCAGAAACGGTAGCGTTTTTTCCCACACGCCCATAAAATGGCCTGTTTCCGCCCAGAAACACCCACTTCCTGTCAATCACACTACGATCGCCGTGAGTAAAAATACTATCTACATTGTAAAATTACTTGGCGCAGTCGCAGTGTGGACATTACGCATGCGCACTAAGCGGAAAATCACTGCGATGCGAAGAAATTTACCGAGCGAACGACTCGGAATGAGGGCCATGGTTTTTCCCAATTGCTAACTTTCTTGCTGCTGCGATCAACTCAGAATTACCACCATAGAAAGAAAACAAAGGTCTTTCAACCAGGAGAGTTCAGGATAATTCAACCAGTATACTAACGCGCCACTAGATGGCGACAGAAACTTAAATAAAAGAAAGTCTTTAACGTGATACACAATCCGGAAAAGTCTATAAGGAACGGTCTAAGCGGATTACAAAGGTCAGCTGATATGTAGGACCCAGCTGCAGAGGAAACAACGTGGTGAGAGTAAATAGGCCTCTATGTGAAGTTATTGTGGCAATCCTCTCCAGAAGTCGGGTATGAATTATCAAGTGTCTTAGTAATAGACAGGGCCAGCCTTTCACGTAAACCTGCATTAGGTGCTGTGGGATATAACTGGTAAGGTCCAACAGAGTATAAGGATATATACTATTTCACGCACTTGTGCTTCATCCCCGGGATTCGTCCAGACAGTACCATGTGAGCCTAATACTGTGGGGCAGCCTTGCGGGCTGGTCGGAGCCGGGATAAAATGCCCCCTGGAGTGTCTCTCTTTGTATCAGTGTGCCCTAAATTTCAATCAGGCCAGAAGTCTTGGGCTTAATTAGGCTGACAGGCAGGGAGGTGAGGGCTGAGTGATCCCAGTGTCTGCTGCATGGGGTGCTCCCCGAGGCTCACCCTGGGTCTCAGGCAGGATGGCGACGGTGGATGGCTCTTCATGCGTGGTGCTGGGGCAGCCGGATGTCCCGATCTCCCTTCTCTGCTGTCCTTGGCTCTCCCCAGCGGTTGGCGGGCAAATCACGGCTGGCGGGTCCCTGCTCTTCCTCTCTGCGACTGCTGGGCAGGTTGCGACTGGCGGCTTCCTTTCAGGCGCGGGGATCACATCTCCTCCACCCGCACTGCGGCTCTCTCCTCGGTGTGCTGTGCCTGGTGGCGATGATCAGCGGTCCTTTCCCCGGCAGCTTACAGTGCGATCGCGGCACTCCCTTCAGTGCAGCCGTGTCCCCTCCACTCTCCGCAGTGGCGTCTCTTCTCAGAGGCAGAACTCTGGGAGGCAATGGAAAAAAGCATAAATAAACATGTTTGTTTATGCTTTTTTTCCACGTTGCATTTTATAGCATAGCAGCTTGACAAAAACGCCGGTCGGGTGTTGAAACGTTGGTGGCTTGCACTATGCCTGTTTGAAATATTTTGCACCTTTATCTAATACAGTTTTTTTGGCTTTAACCAAATTCCTGGAGTGCTGCCTGGTTCCTTTCATGCAGCTTGGGGACATGCTGTTATAGCTGAAGGAACCCTCCATTGTTCTATATATATATATATATATATACAGGTTGAGTATCCCTTATCCAAAATGCTTGGGACCAGAGGTATTTTGGATATCGGATTTTTCCGTATTTTGGAATAATTGCATACCATAATGAGATATCATGGCGATGGGACCTAAATCTAAGCACAGATTGCATATATGTTACATATACACCTTGTACACACAGCCTGAAAGTAATTTTAGCCAATATTTTTTATAACATTGTGCATTAAACAAAGTGTGTCTACATTCACACAATTCATTTATATTTCATATACACCTTATACACACAGCCTGAAGGTCATGTAATACAATATTTTTAATAACATTGTGTATTAAACAAAGTTTGTGTACATTGAGCCATCAAAAAACAAAAGTTTCACTATCTCACTCTCGCTCAAAAAAGTCCGTATTTCGGAATATTCCATAGTTAGGATATTTGGATATGGGATACTCAACCTGTATATATATATATATATATATATATATATATATATATATATACACACGCACACATACATACATATATTTATCTTAATATAGGAAATAGGGGGGCACAACATCAGATTAATTATCCCCACAGGGTTCATCGTTCAGCGGTCTCTATAGTTGCAAATAATTTCTTAATATCGTCACTCTCAAAGGTACAAGTCATAGATCTCAGTGAGTAAAAGTGTTGCCTCTATGACTTGAACCTTTGATAGTGACGATATTAAGAAATTATTTGCAACTATAGAGACCGCTGAACGATGAACCCTGTGGGGATAATTAATCTGTCTTGTGATTATTGGGTATAGACAGTGACATTCGAGTAATTATTTATTAAGTCAAATATTTTCACCTGGGCAGTTATTCACTATCACATACAACTCCATTTATGGGGTGTCAATTATGCAAAATAAAAATGGTAATTTGCATATATACATAAAATAACTCTTTGAAGTTGTGTGCTACTTAATCTTATTATTTAAATATTGAATTGAAAGTTAAGTTTTATTGTCTAACTACAATCATAAGAGTGCCCCAACACAGAGTCTTTCTTTTTTCTCTTTGTTTTTTGCTATACATTTACTAACAGCCAAACTGAAATCTAATGCCTCAGGAGTAACATATCATTCATACGCCAAAGAAAGAGATTTCATGCTGCTTTAGGTACCTGTACTGTTAACACCAGACTATTATTAAATACTGGACTTAGGGGGAGATGTACTAAGCAGTGTTAAAAGCGGAGAAGTAAACCAGTGGAGAAGTTGCCCATGGCAACCAATCAGCATTGATGTAACATTTATAATTTGAATACTATAAAAGTATACAGAGCAGCTGATTTGTTGCCATGGGCAACTTCTCCACTGGCTCACTTCTCCACTAATATCACTGCTTAGTACATGCAGGGCCGGTTTTACGCATACGCTGGTTACGCAGCTGAGTAAGGCGCAGCATACTCAGCTGCACCAGCAACATGTGTAACGCTGGCCCTACCTGATATGCCCCCTGTGCACTGCTGTGACTGCCCAGGTCCTCACCGAGCAGGCATTGATGTTGGCGCCGCCACGCCGTGTCTGGCAATGCACCCGGCTACGGTTACGTGAAGAATCCCAAAACCAACTACCACTCCCAGAAGTCCTCTCGGAGGGACAGCATGGGCTGCTGGGAGTGGTATTTTATTTTTAGATTCTTCACATTACTGAACATGCAAAATAAACTACCACTCCCAGAAGCCCTTGCTTCTTCATAGTACTACAGTGCGGTGCGGTGGCAGGTTTATGGTACAGCGTGGCCACGGCGGCGCCAGCACCATTGCCTGCTCAGCGAATCTCCGGGCAGGAGCTGGCAGGCTGCACAGGGGGCATATTTGCTGACTGTGTTGATGAGGCTGGGGAGTGACCCTGTGCCGGAATCACCGCGCTCCTCACTCTTGTCTATGGCTGCGCGCCGGGTAACAGCCACTGAGCTGCGGGTGCCTGCTGGCTCCTCCCTGGGAGTAAGGTCTATGACGTCTGCCTGCAGCTTTGTCATGGTGCAACTGCGCAGGGAGAGATTTCTGCTTCTCTGGCACCGACATCAAGGAGGACTAGGACGTACCACCGCACCGTCACTCTGACAATGCCCTCCGCTGGCTGGAACAGTATTATGTGGGATAGCTGGAGCCGGAGGAGAGGGTAGAAGCGGCACAACAGGTGAGACGGTTTTGAGGATTATGTGTGGTGGGCTGCACCCAGCATGCATAGACAGGCGTACTTATAATATGCTGCCCATTTAGAGAGGGGTTGCCTGTTACCCACCTAGTGCAGGTGTGGTGCTGTGCTATAAAGTGTACATCAGCAGGACACCCACAGGGCAGAGGTACTTTAATCTGGGGTTGGGTGGGTGTGCGCGTATAAGGGGCTCTACTGTGGGGTAACATGTATAAGCGACTCTACTATGTGGTGTAACATGTATAAGACGATGTACTGTGTAGTGTATTGTGAATAACAGACACTACTGTGCGGTGTAATGTGAATTAGTACTATTCTGTGACCACACCCCTCCCCCATGAAGCCACTAAGGGGCACCAAAATATATATTCGCTTACCAGAATAATTTGTCTCGGGCCAGCCCTGAGTACATGTCCCCCTTAGTCATAGAACATAACCATAAAGTGCACCACCTAGTACTCATTTGATTAAAGGATTCTTGCAGAAGAGGACCTTTTCCACAATTGATCCAGAGTATTAAACTAATGTTACCAGTTTCTCTGCAAAGACAAACATTCTCTAATGGGAAAGAAGTGTCTATGCATTTAAAGAACTAAAATCCCTGAATTAGGGACCAGAAAAGTGCACCAACGATTGCCTGTCCTATTTTTAAATTAAGAAAAGAGGAGAACTCTTAAGGTGGGTACACACTGATATATATCTGCACATCAATTGATCTGCAGATATATCTATGGACGGATCGGGCAGTGTGCTGTGCATACACACTGCCCGATCCGTCAGGGACTGACGTCATGAACTGGGCGGGCGTGTACACACGCCCGCCCAGTTCAGCTGTCAATCACCGCCGACTGCCGCAGCATGTGTACGGGCGGCCAGCTGGTCACCCGTACACACACAGCGATGTGCCAATATATCGGTAGATATATTGGCCGTCGGCTGTGCTGCGGGGCCGACGAGATATGTCTGTGAACGACGGAGTTCACAGACATATCGCCCGTACACACTGGCCGACGGACCCGCGATATATCGGCCAGTGTGTACCCACCTTTAGACCCAGAAAACTGTTAACCATTAGATGAATATTTTCTTACATAAAGTTATATAATTAATACCATAATAATACATTGTATGAGGAACAGTGGCTGTGTGTTGTTATAAATGAAAGTAGACAAATGTTAAAAGGTGAATATATATTTCTGTTGATGTTTATGCACAAGCTACTCCCTGAGTATATATAAAACAAGGTAGTGTGACCAGTGTGTATTAAGAGGGTCATTCACATGTGATTGCTGTGCTGCTAATTTTGCTGTCCTGCGTTCAGATAGTCGCCGCCGTGTATTTTTGACGTGCAAGTGTGCGATGCTAGGTGTACGCGGAGCTGCAAAAATTCACGTTGTGCAGTCTCTGCGCAGCCCAGGACTTACTCCTACAGTGCGATCACATCAGGCTGATCGGGGCCGAATCCGACGTCAGACACCCTCCCTGAAAACGCTTGGGCACGCCTGCGTTTTTCCGATCACTCCCAGAAAACGGTCAGTTGCCACCCACAAATGGCTTCCTCCTGTCAATCACCTTGCAAACGTCCGTACGAATGGAATTTTCGCACCATCCCATCGCTGGATGGCGATGCCCGTTGTTGTTGTCCGTCGTGCGTGCGCATTGTGGTGCAAATGCATGCGCAGTTAGTACCTGATCGCCCGCTGTGTGAAAACGCACAGCAGCAATCAGATCTGAATGACCCCCCCCCCAAGTTTTTTGTGTTTGATTTCCTATACTGTGCAGAATATGCTTATATGCACTACAAACCATTGCTTAGTCATAGCTGCTCATTAGGGCAGTGTAATGGTTGGCCGAAGATAAATCTTGGGAGGGACTACCCCTAGTTTAGCCTGTATAATCTCTATCTGACATATGACTTGTGGCTTCATCTACGAGTAGCATTTTAGTGCCCAGAATCGCTATGAAAGGCTGTCAGTATACTGTATGTGCTTGAGTTTTCATCAATAGACCAATATACTTTACCAAACACCTTACTTGTGCACCGCACCTGTTTAAGGTATTAACATACACTATTAGAAAACTTTTTAACAATTATCGGCATTTTTATTGTATAATCTGTTTTTGGTTGCTTAGTGACAACATTCCCAAGAGAGATTACAGAAACAAATTATCCTCAGTTCAAGCGCATATATTTTTTTGTAATATTTTTTTATTTAGTCCTAAATTATTAAATAGCCATGTGTGTATAAATGAAAATAAAACTGTAATTCAATCTCTTCTTTGACTCTAGAGCCATAGTTACATTCAGAATTATCAATCCCATTAATTTTGAATAAACTACAAAAAAGACAAAATATTTTTAAACTTTTTTAAATTGTTCTATACTTTTAACTCAATAAGTTTCTATTGAAAAACAACGAACATTACAAGTTATGTACACTCACATGGATAGGCGGTAGCTTTTACAGAAGATTGATGAACAAAAAAGAAAAATACAAAATGCAGGAGAACAAGGAGGAGAGGAAGGAGGAAGGAAACCAGAAGCAAAAATCACCAAAATACAAATGTAGGGGTAAATTTACTAACACTTCTAAAATTTAAGTGCTGATATTGCCCATAGCAACCAATCAGATTCTGATTGGTTGCTATGGGCAACAACACCACTTTTCAATTTTAGAAGCTTTAGTATATATACCATGGAGACGGAGGCATTGCAAGGCATCACAATCCATGTTACTCCTTAAAACATGGGCCAGCACAACCAACAGCCATATCTAAAGAACGAGAACATATCCAGTCCAAGCCAACCTAGTGAGACAGAGGTCAATTGGGAGTGGAATGATGGGAGATATACTTTTAGGGACAGAACATGAAGCTAGATGTGGGATGATTGCACTTATCTATTTAACAAAAACAGCTATTACAATTCCAAGAATAAAGGAAAAAATTGGACTACTGCGCAGAGCAAATGTTCCGCTGCTGCACGAAAATGACGTTTTCATGACCAAGTTTTCCAATTTTGCAGACTAGGTGCCAAGTGAGCAGACACTTTTAGTGGCACATCCCCGAATCGCCACAGATTGTTTTGCAGGAGCTGTGAAGAACAAACATTAGAAGTATCAGTGAAGAATTCTTGTAACTTTTTTTAAAGAGAAATAGTACATACTGTAGTAACCACTTTTTCAGTACATAGGCCCTCATTCCGAGTCGTTCGCTCTGTATTTTTCATCGCATCGCAGTGAAAATCCGCTTAGTACGCATGCGCAATATTCGCACTGCGACTGCGCCAAGTAATTTTACAATGAAGATAGTATTTTTACTCACGGCTTTTTCATCGCTCCGGCGATCGTAGTGTGATTGACAGGAAATGGGTGTTACTGGGCGGAAACACAGCGTTTTAGGGGCGTGTGGATAAAAACGCTACCGTTTCCGGAAAGAACGCAGGAGTGGCCGGAGAAACGGGGGAGTGTCTGGGCGAACGCTGGGTGTGTTTATGACGTCAAACCAGGAACGACAAGCACTGAACTGATCGCACAGGCAGAGTAAGTGTGGAGCTACTCTAAAACTGCTAAGTAGTTTGTAATCGCAATATTGCGAATACATCGTTCGCAATTTTAAGAAGCTAAGATTCACTCCCAGTAGGCGTAGGCTTAGCGTGAGCAACTCTGCTAAATTCGCCTTGCGAGCGATCAACTCGGAATGAGGGCCATAGGGAGATTTTCTCAGTACATAGTAAGAGGTGGTGACCTTTGCCTATGAGATCAGGGAGGTGCAGCTTCCATTCAGCAGGAGACACCAGAATAAACCTATCTATGGCTAAAATAGAATCTAAGGGGGTCATACTGAGTTGATCGCAAGCTGCCGATTTTCGCAGCACAGCGATCAGGTGAAAAATTGGCATTCCTGTGCATGCATATGGGCCGCAATGCGCACGCGCGTCGTACGGGTACAAAGCCCGTTGTGGTTGTGCACAGGTTCTAGCGAAGTTTTCAGTCGCACTGGGGGCCACAAGAAGATTGACAGGAAGGGGGCGTTTCTGGGTGTCTTCTGACCGTTTTCAGGGAGTGTTTGCAAAAACGCAGGCGTGTCTGAAAAAATGCAGGCGTGGCTGGGCATTCGCTGGGCGGGTGTATGACGTCAAATCCGGACACGAATAGGCTGAAGTGATCGCAAGCGCTGAGTAGGTTCAGACTGCACAAACTGTTTTTGCAGAGCTCGGCTGCACAAGCGTTCGCACTTCTGCTAAGCTAAAATACACTTCCCAGTGGGCGGCGGCATAGCGTTTGCATGACTGCTAAAACTAGCTAGCGAGCGATCAACTCGGAATGACCCCTTAAATTAGTAGGAGTGATGTGCATAGGAGGCTGCCTTGCGAGCAGGGTCTTCCTCCCTCTATGTCTGTCTGTTTTTGCCCAGTTTCGTTCTATTACTGTTGTAAAGCGCAACGGAATATACTGCGCTATATAAGAAACTGTTAATAGTATACAGTAAATAAATAATGAATGTCGAGAGTCACAATATTTACAGTTATGATGTCATCATCTCCACCATACTAATGTTAGGGTTAGGCTACAGAAGTGGATGGATAAGGTTAGTCTGTGGGAGAATTAGGCTATGTACACATTAAGACTACATCACAAACTATGCAATGTCGTCCGCAACGGGACCCGACATCGGCAAGTGCATACACACTCGCTGATGTCCGGTGCATTCGGCAGTATGGCCCTCGTAAGCATCATTGCACGTCGGACCTTCATGTGGGTCCGACATGTGATGCAGCGTACAACCCGCGGGAGCACGCATCGTACAGTATATATCGAGAATACACACTATACCATATTGCTACTAAGAACTGGCTTATATCATGTATGCGATATTACATAATGTGTACGCACCATCAGGGTTAGGCCGTGGGAGGGGAGGATTAGCGTTTGGCTGTGGGAGCTGTAGCGTAGGGGTAGGCTGAGGGAGCAGATCTGAGGAGGCGTGTCCCCCTTAGCATATGACCCAGGACAATAAAACTTAACCGGGTGAAGTGTTTCCTCTGGCTGTGGCATTACCCCCCCTGCTAGTGGAGGTAGAGTAGGTTTGAACTTGGTCAGAGCTGGATTAAGGGCTTCATAGGCCCGAGGGTGAAAATTATGAAGAACTTTCTGTGAGTAGCGGAAACAGTGGGGCCAGTTCTGTGCGAGTATGGCCATCTCTGTGTAGGTGTGGCCAATGCTGTGTGGGTGTGACCATCACTGTGTGGGTGTGGCAAGTTGTGTGTGGTAGTGGTCAGTGCCATGTGGGTGTGTCTAGTGCCCTGTGGGTGTATTCATCCCCTACACTATAAGCTCCAATGAAGCAGAGGAGATGAGTATCTCAGGCTAGTAAATATATACGTTATGGTAAGAACTTACAGTTGATAACGTGATTTCTCTTATGTCCACAGGTATCCACAGGATAACATTGGGATATTGTCGAGCGACAGCGAAAATGGCACCAACACGGTCACAAGCTTTTTGGCCTCCCAGGAAGCATTGGGGCCTCCACTATATAGTCCCGCCCAATGACTCAGTCAGATCAGTTCTTTCCACAGCGATTTTAGGCAGGAACATTAGGTAGAGACCTGTACAGGCAATACAAAACTGATCTGACTGAGTCAGTGGGCGGGACTATATAGTGGAGGCCCCAATACATCCTGGGAGGACAGAAAGCTTGTGACCGTGTTGGTGCCATTTTCGCTGTCGCTCGACAATATCCCAATGTTATCCTGTGGATAATCCTGTGGACCCAGCCAGAGAAATTTCTGGGTTACTCAAAGTTCCACTTCTAAGATCTTGGTAAATTTGGAAATTGACTGCATAATGACAATTCCTCCCATTCTTCATATCACGCAGTAGTTGGTAGAGAACAGAAACATAATATTATTACACTTACCATTTATATAAGTACTTTGGAAGACACAGATTTTTTCTTGTACATTACATGGTGTCCTCAATGTAACACAAACCATTTTTAGTCGACATGCCAGATGAACAGGTGATTCCGTTTGGCTGAGACTTATCGCCGGGAACTGTAAGATATTAGTTGCACAAAATTAAATGGACAAGGCAACAAGTCATCAAACCTCTTGGTGATTCCTATTATCATTTTAGTTTCTCTTGCGTCCTAGGGGATGCTGGGGTCCATTTTAGTACCATGGGGTATAGACGGTTCCGCAGGAGTCTCTGGCACTTTAAGACTTTTCAACAGTGTGAACTGGCTCCTCCCTCTATGTCCCTCTACCAGACCTCAGTTAAGAAAATGTGCCCGGAAGACTGGCTGCACACCAGTGGAGCGCTACAGAGTTCTGCTGGAATAGACAATGGCCCTCATTGCGAGTTGATCGCTCGCTAGCTACTTTTAGCAGCAGTGCAAACGCTAGGCCGCCGCCCTCTGGGAGTGTATCTTAGCTTAGCAGAAGTGCGAACGAAAGGGTAGCAGAATAGTGTTGAAATTTTTTCATGCAGTTTCAGAGTAGCTGGAAACCTACTCCTTCCTTGCGATCACTTCACACTGTTTGGTTCCTGGTTTGACCGCTTCAGACTGTTTGGTTCCTGGTTTGACGTCACAAACACGCCCTGCATTTGGCCAGCCACTTCCCCGTTTCCCCAGGCACGCTAGCGTTTTTACCTGACATGCCTGCGTTTTTTAGCACACTCCCGGAAAACGGCCAGTTACCTCCCAGAAACACCCACTTCCTGTCAATCACTCACCGATCAACAGAGCGACTGAAAAGAGTTGCTCGGACTTGTGTAAAACTGCATAGTTTTGTGTGAAAGTACTTGGTGTGTGCGTACTGCAGCCCATACGCATGCGCAGAAATGCCGATTTTTAGCCTGATTGCTACGCTGCAAACAACGGCAGCTAGCGATCAACTCGGAATGACCCCCTTTGTTAGATTTTTTATTTTACTGCTGGCAACAGTTCCCTGCTTCGTAGGACTTAGGGGGGGGGGGGGGGGGGGGAGTAGGAACCAACTTCTCCATTAGTTAAATGGCTCTGCTTCCGCTGACAGGACACCATTAGCTCCTGAAGGGTACTGTGAACACAGCCCTTGCCTGGCTGCTGCTCACTCCTACAGCGCTGCCGCCACCCCATAACACAGCTAAGAAGTCAGAAGGCTGGTGAGTATTAACCGGAGACCTGCAGAGAGGGGTTCTCCAGTCATCATGGCGGCATAAAGGTACCAGCGCAGCGCGGGATGCTGCGCAAAACATGCCTCTCAGCACAGGGTGCAGTGTGCGCAGGTGGGTGGGGGGGGGGGCGCACCCTGAAGGACATGGTTAAATCCTTACTCTCACTGGCACTAAAGTACACACATGGGAGCCGCTGGTGTACATACCCCAGCCAGTATAAATATTGTATTGCTGTGGCTGAACAGCGCCATTACAGGGGGCGGGGCTTCTCAGATTTGTTAGTCACACTCAATTGGCGCCATTTTCTCCTCACAGAGACGCCGGAGCGCTGATCCTGAGCGCTGCTTCTCCTCACATCGCTGATACAAGTAACAGGGTGTTATACAGGGAGGGGAGCACATAATATTGAGGTCTGCGGACTTCATATTGGATATAAAGTGCTGTGATATAGATATATATATATAGATATATATATACACACACACACACATCTTTCTTGTATGCAATACATATAGGGCGCGTGGTGTGGATTGGCAAATCCCTCTGGGTCTCTCTGACAGACTTCAGGTAGATCTGTTCCCAATAGCTCCCCTGTGTGTGAGTAGTGTGACTGTACACGTGTGTACCATCTCTAGAAAAAGTTCTTCCCCAGAGGAACCGATTTTGGAGGCACAAGAGTGTTCTGAGCCTGTGTGGGTGAGAAAGTTGCAGAGTGATAGGTCTAAACTGGCAAAGAAATTCTCTGAGTCTGAACAGCAGGCAAAGTATTGGAGACAGTCTGTGGAGGATGCATTGTTTACTGATTCCTCCACGTCACCCACTCGGGACCCCTCCAGTTCCCAGAAAAGGTCTCTGGCCCAAATTATACAAAGGAACACTGACACTGATTCTGACGCGGAGGTCGACACTGGGGATTTGAGAGGGGTAGATCACAAACTGGCTAAGAGCATTTAATGTATGAAGTCGCTATAAAAGAGGTGTTAGAATTTACTGACACAACACCTGCCCCTGAGGAAAAAGATGATCTTAAATTAAATAAAAAACAGGTGGTGACTTTTCCTCCGTCTAACCCGGAAAAGAACTTTGCTATTCCTAGAAGGTTGCGGGTAGCGTACCCTTTCCCTGAAGAGGACAGGCATAAGTGGGAGTCACCCCCAATGGTAGACACATCAGTCTCAAGGCTGTCGAAGAAAATCATTTTGCCTACCCAAGGGTCAGCTTCCTTAAAAGAACCTGCTGACCGCATGCTAGAGACGACTTTAAAGTCTATATATGTACTACGGTTACGTTACTCAGGCCCACAATTGCGTCTGCGTGGGTAGGTAACGCAGTGGAAAAATGGGCAGACAACTTGATTGTTAATATTGACA
Source organism: Pseudophryne corroboree (assembly GCF_028390025.1). Taxonomy (NCBI): domain Eukaryota; kingdom Metazoa; phylum Chordata; class Amphibia; order Anura; family Myobatrachidae; genus Pseudophryne; species Pseudophryne corroboree. The sequence goes on from NC_086453.1 coordinate 35,317,988, forward strand.
CTGTCGATAAAGATGATATGCTTCTAATTCTAGGTCATATCAAAGACTCTGAAGGTTACTTGGTTGAGGCTATGAAGGACGTAGGCTTACTGGGCTCAAGGGCCTCTGCTATGGCGATTTCAGCCTGCAGGGCACTCTGGATACACCAATGAAATGCTGACGCAGAATCCAAAAGAAATATTGAGGCGCTCCCTTGCAATGGAGAGGCCCTCTTTGGTGAAAAGCTGGATGCCATGATATCAACTACTACATCGGGCAAGTCAGCTTTTCTGGCGTCAGCAGCTGCGCCGCCTAAAAAAGTATATCATTCTCATACTATGCAATCCTATCGGCCCAACAAGTACAAAAAGAATCAGAATCAGCTTTATTGGTCAGGTATACTTGCGTATACTAGGAATTTGTCTTCGGTTTGCTATACACCAGCCAAGTAGGTAACAGATAAGCAGGTGGAGGGAGGGGGGGGGGGGCAAGTAGAGTCACACAGATAAGTATACGGTAGGGACACAAGTTAGTTACATGTACGTCTAGTCAGTCAATGTTCAGGAGTTCAGCAGACGGACCACTTGGGGAAAGAAACTTTTGAGGCTTCTGGTGGACCTGGCAGTGATGGTCCTGTAACGCCTGCCTGAAGGAAGCAAGTTAAACATGCTGTGGCCGGGGTGTAGCTGGTCTTTTACCATCTTCATTGCCTGCTTTTTAGCTCTGGACAGGTACAGGTCCTGGACTGAGGGAAGGTCAGCCCCGATGATCTTCTTTGCGGTTCTGACCACCTTTTGGAGCCTGCATCTGTCCCTAGCGCTGGCGGAGCTGTACCATACGAGTATCGAGGAGCACAGTACCGACTCCACAATCGCGGAGTAGAAGAGGAGCAGAAGCTTCTGTGGGATGTTGAACTTCCTTAGTTGCCTGAGGAAGAACAACCTCTGCTGTGCTTTCTCAACAGTGGCGTCAGCGTTGGACCCCCATTTAAGGTCCCGGGAGATTTTGGTCCCTAGAAACTTGAAGGAGTCCACTAGTGATACCATATTGTCAGCAATAGTTAGCGGAGGTGCACTAGATGACTTCTTCCTGAAGTCCACTATCATCTCAACAGTTTTGAGTGGGTTGAGCTCAAGGTTGTTGTGGATGCACCACTGGGCCAGCCGGTCTACTTCCCGTCTATAGGCCGATTCGTCTCCGTCCTTGATGAGGCCGATGATGGTGGTGTCATCGGCAAATTTGATGATCTTTACTGATTGCGCCTCTGAGGTACAGTCATTTGTGTACAGGGAGAAGAGCAGGGGTGAGAGGACACAGCCCTGAGGGGCCCCTGTACTAATGGACCGCGCTTGAGAGGTGAATTCCCCCGCTTTCACCACCTGTGTCCTATCTGTCAGGAAGTCTACTATCCAGGAACAGGTAGCTTCTGGGACACCTAGGCGAAGCAATTTGGGGTGGAGGATGCTGGGCACGATTGTATTGAAGGCCGAGCTGAAATCGACAAAACAGGACCCTCGCGTAGGTACCGGGAATGTCTAGGTGCTGTAAAATATAGTGCAGGCCCAGGTTGACTGCATCCTCGACACACCGATTCGATCAATAGGCGAACTGCAGGGAGTCCAGTTGGGGGACAGTCACAGTTTTCAGGTGATTCAAAATCAGACGCTCAAACGTTTTCATGACCACAGACGTCAGTGCTATCGGCCTGTAGTCGTTCAGGTTCGTGATAGAGGGTTTCTTGGGGACCGGGACGATAGTAGACCTTTTGAGGCAGGAAGGGACTTTCTGTAGCTCCAGCGATTTGTTGAAGATATTGGTGAATATGGGGCAAGCTGACCCGCACATGCTCTTAGGGCAGATGGTAACAGTCCATCAGGACCCGGAGCTTTCCTGAGTTTGGCCCTTTTGAACAATGCCTCCACCTCTTCTTGGGCGACTTGCAGTGCCTGGGGTTGGCCGTCAGTGTTCGGGGCATCGTAGAAGTGATTGTTTGGGTTGCAGGGTACTTCTTTTGCGAACCTGCAGTAAAAGTGGTTCAGTTCGTCTGGTAGGTGCATGGTGGTGGACTTTGATGTTTTCCTATAGTTGGTTATGGATTGCATTCCTTTCCATACAGATATGGGTTCATTGGTGGAGAGATCGTTTGTCAGCTTGTCCGAGAACCGCTTTTTTGCTAGCCTGATTCCTTTATTCAGAGAGTTCTTAGTACGGTTGTATAGTGCTCTGTCACCGCTGCTATAGGCCTCCTCTTTGGCTCAACGAAGTTGCCTGAGCTGGGCATTGAACCAGGGCTTGTTGTTGTTGTAAATGCGGTAAGTCTTGGTAGGTATACACATGTCCTCACAGTAGCTGATGTAGGATGTGACAGTGTCTGTCAGGTCATTCAGGTCGGTTGCCGAGGCTTCGAAGACCCCCCATTCCGTGCAGTCAAAGCAGGCCTGGAGCTTCATCTTGGCCACAATGGTCCATTTCTTAACAGTCTTGAAGACAGGCTTAACCACTCTCAGCTTCTGTGCATAGGTAGGGAGTAGGTGGACGAGGCAGTGGTCAGATAGGCAGAGTGCAAAGAGTACCCCCTTCTTTGCAGGAAGAGGTAGAGGAAGAGGTAGGAAATCTACAACACCATCAGGCTCCCAGGAGCAGAAGTCCGCAACTACTTCTGCAAAAGTCGCAGCATGACGCTGGGGCTCCCCAATGGGAGTGCGATCGGGTGGGGGCACGTCTGTTTTTCAGCCAGGTCTAGGTTCACTCAGATCTGGATCCTTGGGTATTACAGATACATTCCCAAGGTTACAGGTCGGAATTTCAAGACCTTCCCCATGCCGATTTCTCAAATCAGCCTTGCCAGTTTCTGCTCAGGACAGCGCAAATGTCCTGAACGCAATACACAAATTATGCCAAGACAAGGTAATTTCCTTGGTTCCTGACGAACAAAAGAACCAAGGTTTTTATTCAAGCCTGTTTGTGGTGCCAAAGCCGGATGGCTCGATCAAACCTATTTTAAACCTAAAATCTCTGTATCTTTATTTAAAAAGGTTCAAGTTCAAGATGGAGTCCCTGAGGGCGGTGATCTCCAGCTTGGAAGAAAAGGAATTTCTGGTGTCAGTGGACATCAAGGATGCTTACTTGCATGTCCCCATTTACCCGCCACATCAAGCATACCTGAGGTTTGCGGTTCAGGATTGTCATTACCAATTCCAGACATTACCGTTCAGGCTCTCCATGGCTCCGAGAATATTCACCAACGTGATGGCGGAGATGATGGTTCTCCTCCGCAAGCAAGGAGTCAACATAATTCCATACTTGGACGATCTCCTCATAAAAGTGAGGTCCAGGGACAAGTTACTCCAGAACATACCATAGTCCCTGACGGTGCTTCAGCAGCACGGTTGGATCATCAACTTTCCAAAATCACAATTGGAACCGACAATGAGGTTATCATTTCTGGGAATAATACTGGACACCGAGGTACAGAGAGTATTTCTACCTGTGGAAAAGGCTCATGAAATCCAGAGCATGGTCAATCAAATTTTGAGACCACGAAAAGTATCGATTCACCAGTGCATTCGCCTGCTGTGAAAATTATAGCAGCTTACGAGGCACTACAATATGGCCGATTCCATGCCAGAGTTTTCCAGTGGGACCTACTGGACAAGTGGTCCGGGTCACATCTCCACATGCATCAAAGGATTATCTTGTCGGCGAAAGCCAGAGTTTCGCTCATGTGGTGGCTACAAATTTCTCACCTCCTGGAGGGCCGCAGGTTCGGGATTCAGAACTGGATCCTTTTGACCACGGATGCAAGTCTCCGAGGTTGGGGAGCAGTCACGCAAGGGGAAAGCTTCCAGGGAAGATGGTCAAGTCAGGAAACTCTTCTTCACATAAACATTCTGCAATTGAGAGCTGTGTACAATAGCCTTCATCAAGCGGCACACCTTCTGCAAGGTCGTCCCATTCAGGTCCAGTCAGACAATGTAACAACTGTAGCGTACATTATCTGTCAAGGCAGAACAAAAAGCAGAGCGGCAATGGCAGAGGTGACAAAGATACTCCTCTGGGCAGAGAGACATGCAAAAGCTCCGTCTGCAATTTTCATTCTGGGAGTGGACAACTGGGAAGCAGACTTCCTCAGCAGACACGATTTTCATCCACGGGAATGTGGCCTCCACCCAGAAGTCTTTGCAGAGGTAGCAAGTCGTTGGGGCGTTCCTCAAGTAGATATGATGGCTTCACATCTCAACAAGAAGCTTCAGAAATATTGTTCCAGGTCGAGAGACCCACAAACAAGAGCGGTGGACGAACTGGTGACCCAGTGGGTGTTTCAGTCAGTGTATCTGTTCCCTCCACTTCCACTAATTCCAAAAGTTCTCAAGCTTGTCAGAAGAACAGACGTTTGAGCAATCCTCATTTCCCCAGACTGCCCAAGGAGGGCCTGGTATCCAGATCTTCAGGAGTTATTGCTGGAAGATCCTCAGCCACTGCCTCTTCACGTGGACCTGCTTCAGCAGGGGCCGTTAGTTTATCAAGACTTACCGTGGCTGCGTTTGACGGCATGGCTGTTGAGCGCCAGATCCTAGCCTGTAAGGGTATTCCTACTGAAGTTATTCCCACACTTATTCTGGCCAGGAAAGGGGTAATGTCCAAACATTATCATCGTATTTGGAGAAAATATGTCTCTTGGTGTGAATCCAAGAAGTCTCCTGCGGTGGAGTTTCAATTGGGATGGCTTCTCCTATTTCTACAGGCGGGTGTGGATGCTGTCTTGAGATTAGGGTCTATCAAGGTCCAAATTTCGGCCTTGTCCATTTTCTTTCAGAAACAAATAGCTTCTCTTCCTGAAGTACAGACGTTTGTAAAGGGGGTTCTGCACATCAAACCTCCCTTTGTGCCTCCTGCGGTGCCATGGGATCTTAATGTAATGTTGCAGTTCCTTAAATTGGACTGGTTTGAGCCTCTACATGAGGTTATGTTGAAGTTTTTAACTTGGAAAGTGGTCATGTTGTTGGCCTTGGCATCAGGCAGGCGTGTGTCTGAATTAGGAGCTCTGTAACACAAGAGTCCTTATTAGATCTTTCATGAAGATAGAGCTGAACTGAGAACACGTCAGCACTTTCTTCCTAAGGTTGTGTCTTCATTCCATATCAACCAACCAGTGGTGGTGCCAGTGGCTTCTGACACCTCAGCCGTTTCCAAGTCCCTGGATGTCGTCAGGGCGTTGAGGATTTATGTTACAAGAATGGCTCAAATACGGAAAACAGAATCTTTGTTTGTCCTCTATGACCCCAACAAGATTGGGGGTCCTGCTTCTAAGCAGACTATTGCGTGCTGGATCAGAGGTACCATTCAGCACGCTCATTCCACGGCAGGATTGCCGTTACCGACTTCGGTAAAAGCCCACTCTAATAGGAAGGTGGGTTCGTCCTGGGCGGCTGCCCGGTGGGTCTCGGCATTACAAATCTGCCAAGCTGCTACTTGGTCAGGGGCAAACACGTTTGCTAAGTTTTACAAGTTTAACACCTTGGCTGCTGACGAACTTAAGTTTGGTCAGTCAGTTCTGCAGGAACATTAGCACTTTCCCGCCTGTACTGGGAGCTTTGGTACATCCCCATAGCACTAAAATGGACCCCAGCATCCTCTAGGACGTAAGAGAAAATAGGATTTTAATAACCTGCCGGTAAATAATTTTCTCGTAGTCCATAGAGGATGCTGGGCACCCGCCCAGTGCTCATTTTCGCCTGCAGTTTTTACATTTTATCTTTTTACACAGGATCTCATGTGTTAAGATGTTTTACAGCAGTTGCTGTTATGTTAGGCATGCACGTTAGCATGGGTTGTGTTGTAGGCCACGTTTGGCGGCATGTTTTGTTGTATGGTGTGAGCTGGTGTGAATCTCACCACTAGTTTAATATGAATTCTTCTCTCAAAGATGTCCGTCTCCTCGGGCACAGTTCCTATACTGAGGTCTGGAGGAGGGGCATAGAGGGAAGAGCCAGTTCACACTGTTGAAAAGTCTTAAAGTGCCAGAGGCTCCTGCAGAACAGTCTATACTCCATGGTACTAAAATGGACCCCAGCATCCTCTACGGACTACGAGAAAAAGATTTACTGGCAGGTAATTAATATCCTATTTTTACATTAGGGTGCACATTACTCTTCATATTACTCAGGTTGGAACATGAAATACAGCTGGTGGGGCAGATTTTGCTTGTGTAAAATGTGCAACTTTATGCTAATACCACAGAAGCCATTCCTTGGTGTACAGCTGTATGTGCGAGGACAGGGAACGCCAATGGGTGTCGTACTGTATATAAGATTCACAGTAAAAAGATAGACATTAGGTGAACCCAACATGGTTGACATGGAAAATGTAGACAGAACAAAAGGCTGACAGGGTGAAATGGTTGACACACAATGGTCAATGCAAGTTTTTTTTTATTTTTGGGTGTCATTTTATATCTTTAACCATATGAGACCCCAATTAATGGAAATATGTACAAGCATGGGCTCGCTCCGCTCTCCAACTTTGGGAGAGGGGGCTCACTACCGCTACACTCAGCACATTACTATTCCCAATCGTAGTCCTCGTGGACAGTAAATCAAGCCAAAGTTTAAAAAAACATGTAAAAAGCCCCAAAACATGTGTCAACCATATGTGTCGACAATTGACATGACAACCTTTTGAACCTGTCGACCATAAGCATGTTTGTACGTGTCGACCATATGGTTTCGACCTATTGAATGTCAGCCTATACATTGAAACCCATTTTCAAGGCACTTCGGAGACCATGGGGTATATTTACTAAGGTCCCGAGTCCATTCGAAACCATTCGAGTTTATATTTTTTTTTCTAAATGACATCTCAGTAATTTACTAAACATTAAACTCGGCAGTGTATGGGCCATTCATATTTTTTTCACGCCCGTCTACACTAATACGAATCAAATATGAATGAATAGACCATCGGTAAAATACGGTTGTAATTTCATACAACATGGTAATTTACCAAGGATTCGTAGTTATGAATGCAGTTGGAAATACCTTCAACTCGGCCGAAAAAGGCCTCGATTTGTAGAAATGAAGACTTTTCAAATAGAACTGCTTTTGACTGGCGTGTTTCACATCTCACACTACTGGCCAATTGCTAAGGTACCGTATATACTCGTGTATAAGCCGAGTTTTTCAGCACCTTTTTCTGTGCTGAAAAAGCCTCTTCGGCTTATACACGAGTGAGTATTTAGGAGGGACATGGGAGGGCACAACACGCGGCTCTCCTGTGTCCCTCCGGCGGCAGCGGCGTGTGTGTGTTAGAGGAGGGACACGGAGGGCACAGCGCACGGCTCTCCTGTGTCCCTCCTGTGTCTCCAGCAGCAGCGGTGTGTGTGTCTTAAAGGAAGTGCCAGAAACCGGCACTTCCTTTAACACACAGACGCCGCTGCTGCCGGAGACACAGGAGGGACACAGGAGAGCCGTGCGCTGTGCTCTCCGTGTCCCTCCTTCAGAAGACAGCGCGGGAGCGACGGGACAGCGCGGGAGCGACGGAGGGTAAGTAACAAACTGGCACTGTGGGGCATATCTGGCACTGTGGGGTATATCTGGCACTGTGGGGCACATCTGGCACTGTGGGGCACATCTGGCACTGTGGGGCACACCTGGCACTGGGGTATATCTTGTCAGCATGAGGGTATATCTGGCACTGTGGGGCACATCTGGCACTGTGGGGTATATCTGGCACTGGGGTATATCTGTCAGCATGAGGGCACATCTGGCACTGTGGGGCACATCTGGCACTGTGGGGCACATCTGGCACTGTGGGGCACACCTGGCACTGGGGTATATCTGTCAGCATGAGGGCATATCTGGCACTGTGGGGCATATCTGGCACTGTGGGGCATATCTGTCAGCATGAGGGCATATCTGGCACTGTGGGGCATATCTGGCACTGTGGGGCATATCTGGCAGCATGAGGGTATATCTGGCACTGTGCGGCATATCTGGCAGCATGAGGGCATATCTGGCAGCATGAGGGCATATCTGGCACTATGAGGGCATATCTGGCACTATCTGGCAGCATGAGGGCATATCTGGCACTATGAGGGCATATCTGGCACTATGAGGGCATATCTGGCACTATGAGGGCATATCTGGCACTATGAGGGCTGTGTACGGCTAGAGCTGCATTTCCCACCCTAGGCTTATACTCGAGTCAAAAAGTTTTCCCTGGTTTTTGTGGTAAAATTAGGTGCCTCGGCTTATATTCGGGTCGACTTATACTTGAGTATATACGGTAAGTGTTATAATATCCCTGTATGGTTTTAAAGATAGCGTTTATGTTTTATTGTGTTCTTGAAAGGTTTAAAACAACATAACACTTTTTTCTGTATGCATTATACATTTATATATTAAAAACATTGCAAGCAGATTTGGTAAAAACATTATAGTAGCACACTATTCTATGTGGATTTGTGTTAGATTTGTGTATGTTTGTCCATGCTTTCACATCTCCCTATGGTAATTGTTTAAAATAGAATTAACTGTTATTAAGGACACTCTTCTCTATATCAATACTTAACCACTGCTGCATGTGTAAGCTATGTTGCTTGAATGTCACCATGCATATTATATACTTAAACCACTGTACTCTAAATTACTGTAGAAATAATTGACAGACACCATTTTTTTTTTTAGCATTGGTTTTAGTTTTGGATATGGAAATAATAAACCATGGCCTTAATTTTGCCAAGAACATCTAAAATGCTACTTGCATACAAATACCAATGTCCAATTCAAACACATGATTTTGATTATTTATTTTGCGGGTCTTCCTCTGGATCTGGATGGTCCTTTGCCACTTGTGTCTGGTCGTGTTCGGCGAGAACGTCTTGGTGGTGAGGTTACAGGTGACACTAAGGGGGTTGTGGCTGTTGAGCTGGTACTTGTTTGCTGGTACTTGTTTGCTCAAATTGATGACTGAGATGCTGGGTTAGGGAAGTCTCTAGTGGCTGTCATGTGGCTTTCCATTATTCGGACCATGCTCTCTTGTGTGGTTTGTGTGGCAGTTAATATCTGCAGGTATGATTGATGGAGCCTGTGATTTTAATCCATGATTCTTTGGTATGTGTCTAGCATACTATTATTATCTGCCCTCATTAATTCCATGGTGTTAGCCATTCTGGTGAGTTCTGTGGTTTGTCTAGTGTTGCTTCTACATAAGCTTGGGATGTGATGGGCCAGACTAGCAATTAATTGTGTTTGCATACGCAAGCACTCTAAATTATTGGCTTGCTAAGTGGTCCAGCTGTCCCAGAAAGCCTGTTTCTGAGACTGTGGTTGTTGTTTGGTCGGGCTTATGTCCGTTTGTGGTGTCCTTTGACTGGTCGGAGTAGACCAATGTGTAGTTGTTGGGTCAGGCGGTGGTATTGTTGTGAGATGTAAAGTGAATGTCTCTTCATTGTCAGGTTCCGGCACTTGGGCTGGTTGAGTTGGCTGAAGAATGGGTTCCCCTGAAATGAGAGACCAGTTGTGCGCCAGTGTAAGCTTATTAACTAATCAAGAATTGTCACGGCTGAGTTTGTTTGTGAACCCGGACTAGAACTGGACACTTGGTTCGGTCTTGAGCACAGTGGACAGAATTGGGCAGGCTTAATGAATGATCTGCTCATCCAGACGTGGAAGTCAGGCAGTATACTCTATGAGGAAGGTGACCAGCTATGAGTACTGGAACACTGGTGGTGGAAGCCACCAGTGCAATGGGCAGCTGGGTTGTCACCTAATGGAGAGTCACGTGAGAACTGGTGAGTTGACGGAATGCTGGGAGGATCAGCAATGCAGGAAAGTCACAGATCACTGGCTGGAACCAGTGTGATAGCTATCGATGAGACTAAGGACAACAGCAATGACTGCAGACGAAGCTGAGAGCATCAGCAGTAACTGTAGACATAGATGAGGACATCAGCAATGACTGTAGAGGAAGCTGAGGGCATCAGCAATAATTGTAGATGAGGCTATGGACATCAGCAATGACTGTAGAGGAAGCTGAGGGCATCGGCAATACTTGTAGACGAGGCTGAGGAGGTCAGCAATACTTGTAGGTGAAGCTGAGGATGTCAGTAATACTTGTAACCAGAGCCGAGGACGGCAGCAATACTTGTACACAAAGCCGAGGATGTTGGCAATGCTTGTAACCTAAGCTGAGGACGTCGGCAATACTTGTACATGAAGCCGAGGGACATCGGCAATGCTTGTACACGAAGCCGAGGATGTCAGCAATACTTGTACACGAAGCCGAGGATGTCGGCAATGCTTGTAGATGAAGCTGAGGATGTCAGCGATACTTGTACACGAAGCTGAGGACATCGGCAATGCTCATAGACGAAGATGGAGATGTCAGCAACACGGGTTTCCGGATGCTGGGCAGCTGAGGTAGCGTAATGGGGATTCCATATGCTGTGCAGTGCAGTGCAGGCACTGCTGGTTTCCCAGTAGCTGTGACGCGGTGGTTCTGCACAATGGATACTGCAATGTAGTAGAGAGCAGTGGCAGATTTTCCGGATACTATGGTGCGCTACCTTGCAGTGGTGAACTGGAAGCTGGCAAGAACCAGCAGAGTCTCTAATGCCGCTAGGGATATAGGGTAGTCCCACTGGATGCCAGGATGCAGTGGTGGTGATGGCCCCAGGGAGTCAGGCAGTGCGGGGGATGGTAACTTGCACTGAGTCTATTACCAGCAGGAGATTCTGGAGCTCACTCCAGGCTGAGAGACACCAAAGCACTGACAGCTTGTTAGTGCTGAGAGCTGGAACTTATACCCAGTGCTTGCAGCTGAGTGGATGAACGGCACACATGATGCGGAAGTGAATCCGGATTGGCTCCTGGAAGATTAGCTGACTGGAGACAGTCATGGCGATGTCTATAGCTGGTTTTGGATGGAACTTCAGTGTTGTGGGACCACATGAAAGTAGTAATGGCCGCAGAGTCAGCGGAGACTGTATCTGGTGACCACTGGAGTCAGGAAGGCATGTAGTAAAATGATAACATGTACAATGCAGTGTAGGCACAGCATGGAGAGACTTGCTGAATTCAGTATTCACACAGAAGGTTAATCAGCACAGATGCAGGCTCGTTAGCAAGCCTCAGTTCCCAGGCACCCTTATGGGTGGACTCCGGACACCCTTGTATGGACTAGAAGAATAACTTGCACACAGAAATTCAGAATAGTGGAAACCAGGTGAACTCAAAACAATATCTAAGCTGGAGTCCTTAGATTTCTTCCTGATCATCTTCTGAACAGGTAGACCATCCATCATTGACAAAATCTGAATCTGCAGAGGGATCCTTCCCTGGATATTAAGTGCAAAAAGATTGGGCTTTTGAAGCTAGCACTCCACTAAGGCTTAAATTAAATCTTGTCCTAAAGCGGGGTCCTTTCATACAGAGGCCTGTAGACTTTGTTGGTATCTCTGAAACTTCCTCATGCGAAAAAGCGTAAGTGGGGAGAACAGGACCTGACAAAACATAATCTGAGTCATCAAGAAATTCACTACCAGAGTCCAAGGTAAGCATAGGTAACTTCTGCTTAGGAATAATGACATCCGTGGCACCTGATGGTTCAGGGAACTTGGAGCTATTCAAGGATTCAGGAATAGAGTCAAAGGATGCATAACCAATTTTTAAATCAACAGCTTGATGTCTTTGAGCTGTCTTTGAAGTCCTCTGAGCCTTGGAATTCTTGAAATCTTTAATGTATTGATCCATCAGAGCTTGATCTTGCTTAGAGAGCGATGGATCGGAGAACTGACTAATGTGTGAACTTTCTCTAGGCTGCGTAATTGATGAACTCAAGCGGACTGTCTTTGAAGCAAATTCTTGTCGAAATGCATCTAGGAAAGCTGAAAGATCAGTTAATATTGGATCATGGGACTCTATATGAGGATTAGCCCATTCCAAAGCTTTGCCTCTAAAGAAGATAAGTAAATATTGAATTGCGTTAGCAGGAGTTATACTTATCGAAGATGCTGACTCAGTCTCAGTGAGGTATTGGCGTGCTAATGCACGGAACTGAGGATAATTGACATCAAGGCAAATGGGTGCTGGAGTATCTAATGAACGGATTGACAGGAGTCCATTACTTGAATCATTAGATTGTACCAGATCGGGTTCGCAGGAACTGGAATCGGTAGGAACTGAAGGAGACTTTGGGCAGATGGGTGGGACTGGTATGGGTCCGGAGATGATCGCATCAGTAGAAGTGGAATCTGGGTGTTCAGGCAGCTCACCTTGAAGCTGGACTGTGCTGGATGCACTCTGAGAAGATGATGGATGGAAGTTCATGTCTATATCTGAGGCCATGTCTATATCTGATTCCTCCATTGGGGCTGAAACGCTGGAAATCTCCTTTGGAGCATGCAAATCCAGTGCCCCTCCTGGGGTTAACAGACTAGATGCTTCTCTTGAGGTAGCAAACTCCAATGCCACTTCTTGAGCTTTAACAATGGATACCCATGTGTATTCAATGTAAGTGATTTCTCATTGATGATCCCTACGTCTCTGTGCATTCAGCCACACACACCCTCAGTTGTGTATTCAATGTATGTGATTTCTCATTGATGAACCCTGCAAACTACAACTCTTAATCTGAATTCACACTAATGTATAATTTAGCAGTGTATGTAAATGTATTTGGATAATTTTAGTACTTGCTTATAGCTGATATTATCTCTTGTGTAGATGTTGGTCAGTGGAGTGGAGTTTATTAGCATACATGGACAGGTGTTTACTTAACACATGGTAATTTAAGCCCTTTGATTAGCTGTTCAGTTGGCTTTGTTAATTAGACCTAGTATATGTTTGCATTCAGTTATGGGGTAGTTGTCTGAGTTTAGAAATATATACGAAGTTTGGAAATTACAAAGTTAGGAAATTTTTAAAAGAACAGTTAAACCAACAGTTGAACAAACATTGAAAAACATTGGAAACCAGGTAAAATCACCATTTAACTTGCATTTTCCTTAAGCACTTTCCTATCTATAATTTTTTTTTTTTAAAACACCATGTTCCACAAACTGTTTTTCCTAACAGCACTTCATGGTATCCTCTCTAAAATGAAATCACCCTTCACTATTCCTGTTATTTATCGTTCTGTACACATTGCAGCCTCATTAATCTACTCCCCTCTTATTAACACTCATGAGCTTTTAACCTAACTATGTACACTAACTGTAACATCCTCAACCTGTCACCATAAGAAACTATCACACACCTCCCCCAACTACACCTACCTCTCTCTTCTTCTGCTTCTACTAGCTGGTGACATATGCCCAAATCCAGCTCTTATCCACATACCACGCTCACATTCAGCTGATTCACAACGGAATATAAATCCAACAAACCTTATCAACATCACGTCTCCCATCTCTCTCCAAGTCACTAAAATGTGCTTTATAGAATGCAAGCTCTGTTTGCAATAAATTAACATCTATTCATGACCTTTTCATTGCAAAAAAACTCAATATGCTAGTTATAACATAAACATGGCTCACACAATCAGACACTGCCTCCCCTGCAGCACTGTCACATGGTGGCCTCCACTTCACATACACCCCCAGGCCTGGTAACATTAAAGGAGGTGGGGTTGAAATATTACTGTCCAAATCTAACACACACATCGTTTTACCACCTGTTCCCTCATTCTCATTTACATCATTTGAAGTACACTCTATTAGGATTTTCACCCCTGTCTCTCTGCATGTTGCAGCTATCTATCGCCCACCTGGGCAACCCAAAAAGTTTCTGGAAGATTTTTCTGCTTGGCTCCTTCACTTTTTATCCTCTGACATCTCCACCATCATATGGGCAATTTCAATATCTCTATTGACAGTCCACAATCTCCCCATGCCTCTAAACTACTCTCTCTAGCCTTCTCTCTTGGCTTCTCCCAATGGACTTACTCCCCTTCTCATTAGGAGGGCCACTGCCTTGATCTTGTATTCACCAGACTATGCTCTGTTTCTGAACTTCCTAACACTCCTTTACCTCTCTCAGATCACAACCTTATCACCTGCATGCTCTCCTCCATTACTTCAAACTCAATGTCCCTGAAGTCTACCAAGCCGCCTCTAACCTGCAGAAATATGAACACTATTAATTTTCAACAACTATCTACCTCACTGCAACCACTGATTTCACCAATTTCTACATTCACCTCTCCTGAGACTGCTGTATCACACCTTAACCAAACTCTAGAAACTGCACTTGATGAAGTGGCTCCAGCTACGCATCACACTCCACATAGACTTAGATATCAATCGTGGCACTCTAAATACACAAGACACCTACAAAAACTCTCAGGTAAAGTAGAATGCCAGTGGCGTAAATCTCGTGGCTCAAGTGACTTTATCATATATAAGACCGTGTAGTACTCTTATCGTAATCCTCTGGACACTGCCAAACAAACATATTTTCAATCTCTCATCTCTGCTCAAGCCTCTAACCCAGGCATGTCCAAACTGCGGCCCTCCAGCTGTTGTGAAACTACATATCCCAGCATGCCCTGACACAGATTTGCTGTCAGAGAATGCTAAAGCTGTGTCAGGGCATGCTGGGATATGTAGTTTCTCAACAGCTGGAGGGACGCAGTTTGGACATGCCTGCTCTAACCCCAAGAGACTTTTTAATACATTTAAATCACTTCTTGTCCCTCCCTCACCCAACCCACCAGCCACTGTCAGTGCGCAGGATCTTGCTTCCTATTTCAAGGGCAAGATTGAGACGATCCGAAATGAAATGGTATGCTCTTCCACAGCCAGTGACCTGCTCAATTCCCTGCCTGAACCCTCTAATATCTTCTCTTCATTTGATCCTACAAATGAAGATGAAGTATCTGCACTCTTTTCATCTGCCTACTCTACTACCTCTCCCCTTGACTCGATACCCTCACAAATATTAAAGCTCTGTTTGCTGTGCTCATCCCACCCTTAACTGACATCTGTAATCTCTCTGTGTCTACTGGTATCTTTCCTTCTCTATACAAGCATGCAGTGATTACTCCCATTCTGAAAAAACAAAACTCTGACCATAACTCTCTTTCAAACTACCGTCCCATCTCTCAGCTCCCATGCTCATCCAAGCTACTTGAGAGACTTGCCTACACTCGCCTCACACTTTAACTCACACAGCCTACGGGACCCACTTCAGTCGGGATTTCATGCCCAACACTCCACAGAGACAGCACTGACTAAGGTAGTGAATGATTTGGTCACTGCTAAATCTAAATGCCTTTGCTTACTACTTATTCTCCTTGATCTCTCTGCTGCTTTTGACAATGTTGACCACTCTCTTCTCATACAAACACTACAATCCCTAGGTATTCAGGACATATCCCTTTTTTGGTTCTCATCCTGTCCATCTAATCGCTCCTTCAGAGTTCGTTTCTCTGATTCCATCTCCTCTTCGCTACCTCTCTCAGTTGGAGTACCGCAAGGCTCAGTCTTAGGTCCTCTGCTTTTCTCTATATATATCACATCTCTTGGCAAACTAATCAACTCTTTCGGATTTCAGTACCATCTGTATGCGGATGATACTCAAATCTACCTATCCTCCCCAGATTTGTTACCATCTGTATTGGGCCGTGTCACTGAATGCATTTCTGCCATTTCATCTTGGATGACATCTTGCCACCTCAAACTTAATATTTCCAAAACAGAATTAATTATATTTCCACCGGCCAATAGTAGGTACCAACTTGATATCTCTATCACTGTTGATAACTCAGCAATCTACCCTACCCCACAAGCTCGCTGCATAGGTGTCATTCTTGACTTTGTTCCCCATATTCAATCTGTCTCAAGATCATGTTACATTAATCTAAGAAACATATCCAAAATACAACCACATCTTGCACAAGACACAGCAAAAACTGTAATCCATGCTCTCATTATCTCCCGCATTGATTATTGTAATAGTCTCCTGACCGGTCTTCCCAAACATAGGCTCTCACCACTACAATCCATTTTGAATGCAGCTGCAAGGCTAATCTTTCTCGCTAGACGTTCATCGTCTGCAGATCCGCTCTGTCAGTCCCTCCATTGGTTTCCGGTATTCTACCATATTAAATATAAAATACATTTACTTACATACAGTACAAGGCCATTAACCAAACTGCACCAACATACATCTCTTCACTCATCTCAAAATATCTCCCTACCCAACCTCTCCACTCTGCACAAGATCTGCGTCTCTCATCCACACGCATTATTTGTTCACCCTCACAATTACAGGACTTTATCCGGGCTTCACCCACTCTGTGGAATGCCCTCCCACGCACAATAAGACTTACCTCTAGTCTCCAAACCTTTAAACGTTCCCTGAAAACTCACCTCTTCAGACAAGCCTATCAAATTATAGACCCACCCACATAACCTTCAGTGCTTCCCTATCTAATTACATCCTCTCTGTACAGTACACATAACATCACATATCTTGTCTTTCTTTACTCTCACACCCTTCTGACACTTGGCCAATATCATATCGTACAACCCATTAAGAACCTAGCAATCTGATGGACTATTATGCAATAGGTAGCATC
This sequence comes from Pseudophryne corroboree, assembly GCF_028390025.1. Classification (NCBI taxonomy): domain Eukaryota; kingdom Metazoa; phylum Chordata; class Amphibia; order Anura; family Myobatrachidae; genus Pseudophryne; species Pseudophryne corroboree. The sequence goes on from NC_086453.1 coordinate 35,334,545, forward strand.
TATCCTTGTGTATCTATGCCTATTTCCCTATAGATTGTAAACTTGCGAGCAGGGCCTTCCTACCTCTATGTCTGTCTGTCTTTACCCAGTTTTGGTCTATTACTGTTGTTCCCCAGTTTTGTAATTGTAAAGCACAACCGAATATGCTGCGCTATATAAGAAACTGTTAATAAATAAATAATAAATACCCCACCAGGGGGCAGCTGAATGGATACTTCTTCAGAAGCTACTGGATCGGATGCCCCTTCTGGGGCTAAACCATGGAACACCCCTTCTGGGGTTAGAATATCGGATGCCTCTCTTGAGGCTACAGAGTCTATCACCCTTCTGGGTGCAGAAAGCTCAGATGCCCCTCCTTGGGCTGAACCCTTGGATACCTCTCCAGGGGCTGCAGGAACAGATGCCCCACTTGGGGCAAGGGAGTTAGAGAACTCTTTAATGAGAAAAGTTTTTAATGACTTCCTTCGGTTTCCGAATTCAAAATTGGGTCTTATTGTCCTAGGACTCCAATCATAGATTTGAGCCTCTTTATGGATGTCTTTCTTAAATTCACTGTCCAGAACGGAGGACACTATAGACAAAGAGGGGGAAATTCAAATGTTTGAAAAGTCGGTTAGGTGTCTGTTTTTTGCTATCTAATAGACAGGAAAAAACAAACACCCAACTGACATTTCAAACATTTGAATTCCCCCCAGAGAGTGCTTGAACTGATTTGTGGATATGGACACAGCGAGATTGGGATGTGACCTCTTTCTTAGGCTTGTGAAGAGAACAGTCTCTTATGAAGTAATCAGAACTCCCACAATAGAAACAAAGATGGAGCTCCCTGCGATGTTTGTGTTCCTCTTCGTAAAGTTTAGGCCGCGGGTTAGACTGGGACTTTTTACTCAATGCAGGTGGTGAAGACTTAGTTCTTCCAGAGGGAATGGCAGCTGTTTCCTCTGTGTGAGGGAGCAAAGAAGATGTTACAGTGAGGCGGGTGTGGGGAGTGTTTTACCATATCTGAAGGGTCACCAAGAAGTTCCAAAATATTCTGAACAAAACTGAAGAGAAGGTCTTTTAACTGCTTCAATGGTGGAAAAAGAGATTTTAATTGTTCATATTTATGGGCAAAAGAATCCGGGTGGGCAGAGAATAATCAAACGAAGTTGACCTCTCTGAAGGAATGCTTCTAACATCAGCACTATAAAGTTCATTCAGATCGGGTATCTGGATAAGAGGTTCAGATGATGCACCTGGAGTTGATGCTGGAGAATTCGGACTATAACTTTTGGATGAGGTGGGAGGAAATGACGGAGAGCCTCGAACTGCAGACTGTGGTGGCGACAAAGCCAGTATGCTGTGCAGTGCAGTGGCGACACTGCTGGTTTCCCAGTAGCTGTGATGCGGTGGTTCTGCACAACCACATCAACCACCTTCTTCCAGATACCTTGGCAGCCTCGGGCCAAAAAAGCTGCCAATGATACCTCATAATCACCCACACCAGGGCTATATTTTCAGCAAAAGTGAACTTTACATTGTGCCATGACTTGGTCCTGGTGCTTGGCTGCAGAGCCACATCACTCTTACTAGAGGACTCAGGCGCATCCTCTGCCAACTCCTCCCCCTCACCCTCCTCACTAACCTCCTCCACCTCACCTCCCTTACTAACCTCCTCCACCTCACTAACCTCTGCATGTAACATATTTAAGACAAACAACACAGATCACAAAAAAATAGGAATTTAATGAATACCTACTGGTAATTCCTTTTCTCGTAGTCCGTAGTGGATACTGGGGATCTGTACTTTAGTACCATGGGGTATAGATCGGGTCCACTGGAGCCTGGCACTATAAAACCTTTAGTGTGTGTATGCGTGTGCTGGCTCCTCCCCTCTGTGCCCCTCCTACCAGACTCAGTCTAGGAAAACAGTGCCTGAGGAGACAGGCATATCACGAGAGAAGAAGCAGGTACAACAGCGGTGAGGCACTAAGCCAACACACAAACATAACCGAAAGAAAGGTGCTAACCAGAACAGAGGATAGTAACACCAACCTAACCCAGATAGTACAGCTATCCCAACAACCTAATGTGACTGCAACGACGGTCCAACCAAACACTTACTCAGGTAAGCAGGAATCGAAGCACCGAGGCAGGCGTCCAGTATGCACTATGGACTACGAGAAAAGGAATTACCGGTAGGTATTCAATTCCTATTTTCTCTTACGTCCTAGTGGATACTGGGGATCTGTACTTTAGTACCATGGGGAAGTCCCAAAGCTCCCAAACGGGTGAGAGAGTAATGACACCCCTGTAAAACCACATGACCACACTGAAGGTCATTCTTGGCCAAGGTGTCAAACCGATAGAATTTCACAAAACTGTTCAAACCAGACCAAGTAGCAGCGCGGCACAACTGTAAGGCCGAGACCCCACGGGCAGCCGCCCAGGAAGAGCCCACAGATCTTGTTAAGTGGGCCTGAATAGACGTCCGCAAAGGCAGAGCTGCCGAAGTATAGGCTTGTTGAATGGTCAACCTATGCTAACGAGCACTAGATTGCTTAGAAGCCGGCCAACCAATCTTGGTGGCATCATAAAGGGCAAGCAGCGAATCAGATTTCCGATGATGAGCAGTCCTTTTGACATAAATCTTCAGAGCCCTCACCACCTTCAAGGACTCTAGGCCAACAGAAGCGTCAGACAACACTGGAATCACAATGGGTTGGTTCACGTGAAAAGCTGAAGCAACTTTTGGCAAAAACTGAGGTCGGGTCCTGAGTTTCGCCCTATCAGCATGAAAAACCAATTAAGGGCTCTTACAGGATAAGGCCACCAATTCAGAGACACGTCTGGCAGACGCCAATGCTAATAACATCACGGTCTTCCAGGTAAGAAATTTCAACTCCACCCTATGCAAGGGTTCAAACTAGAGATGAGCGGGTTCAGTTCCTCGGGATCCGAACCCGCCCCAAACTTCACCCATTTTACACGGTTCCGAGGCAGCCTCGGATCTTCCCGCCTTGCTCGGTTAACCCGAGCGCACGCTAACGTCATCATTCCGCTGTGTATTCTCGTGCGATTCGTATTGCATATAAAGAGCCGCACGTTGCCGCCATTTTCACTCGTGCACTGGAGATGATAGCGAGAGGACGTGGCTGCGTTTCTCAGTTTCTGTGTTCAGTGTGCTGCAAATATCTGTGCTCAGTGTGCTGCAAATATCTGTGCTCAGTGTGCTGCAAATATCTGTGCTCGGTGTGCTGAAAATATCTACGTTCTCTGCCTGAAAAACGCTCCATATCTGTGCTGCATTGTAGTATATAGTAGGAGGACAGTGCAGAATTTTGCTGACCACCAGTATATATATATATAGTAGAACGGTACAGTAGTCCATTGCTCTACCTCTGTGTCGTCAAGTATACTATCCATCCATACCTGTGCTGCATTTTAGTTGTGCGCAGTATATACAGGTTGAGTATCCCTTATCCAAAATGCTTGGGACCAGACGTATTGTGGATATCGGATTTTTCCGTATTTTGGAATAATTGCATACCATAATGAGATATTATGGCGATGGGACCTAAATCTAAGCACAGAATGCATTTATGTTTCATATACACCTTATACACACAGCCTGAAGGTCATTTTAGCCAATATTTTTTATAACTCTGTGCATTAAACAAAGTGTGTGTACATTCACACAATTCATTTGTTTCATATACACCTTATACACACAGCCTGAAGGTCATTTAATACAATATTTTTAACAACTTTGTGTATTAAACAAAGTTTGTGTACATTGAGCCATCAAAAAACAAAGATTTCACTATCTCAGTCTCACTCCAAAAATTCCGTATTTCGGAATATTCCGTATTTCGGAATATTTGGATATGGGATACTCAACCTGTAGTAGGAGGACAGTGCAGAATTTTGCTGACCACCAGTATATATATAGCAGTACGGTACAGTAGTCCATTGCTCTACCTCTGTGTCGTCAAGTATACAATCCATATGTGTGCTGCATTGTAGTTGTGCGCAGTATATAGTAGGAAGACAGTGCAGAATTTTGCTGCCCACCAGTATATATATTTAGCAGTATGGTACAGTAGTCCATTGCTCTACCTCTGTGTCGTCAAGTATACAATCCATATGTGTGCTGCATTGTAGTTGTGCACAGTATATAGTAGGACGACAGTGCAGAATTTTGCTGACCACCAGTATATTTATATAGCAGTACGGTACAGTAGTCCATTGCTCTAACTCTGTGTCGTCAAGTACACTATCCATCCATACTGTACCTTTGCTGCATTTTAGTTGTGCGCAGTATATAGTAGGAGGACAGTGCAGAATTTTGCTGACCACCAGTATATATATAGCAGTACGGTACAGTAGTCCATTGCTCTACCTCTGTGTCATCAAGTATACTATCCATATGTGTGCTGCATGTGCTGTTTGGGGACTATTTTTTAAATATGCCATCCTGTCTGACACTGCAGTGCCACTCCTAGATGGGCCAGGTGTTTGTGTTGGCCACTTGGGTCGCTTAGCTTAGTCATACAGCGACCTTGGTGCAAATTTTAGGACTAAAAATAATATTGTGAGGTGTTCAGAATAGACTGGAAATGAGTGGAAATTATGGTCATTGAGGTTAATAATACTATGGGATCAAAATGACCCCCAAATTCTATCATTTAAGCTGTTTTTGAGGGTTTTTTGTAAAAAAAACACCCGAATCCAAAACACACCCGACAAAACACACCCGAATCCAACAAAAAAATTTCAGGGAGGTTTTGCCAAAATGCGTCCGAATCCAAAACACGGCCACGGAACCGAATCCAAAACCAAAACACGAAACCCGAAAAATTTCCGGTGCACATCACTAGTTCTAACCAGTCCGATTGAAAAAAAGGACAGAATCACATTGAGATCCCACGGAGCCGTAGGAGGTACGAAAGGCGGTTGCATATGAAGAACTCCTTTCAGGAAAGTTTGTACTTCCGGCAACATGGCAAGTTGTTTCTGGAAGAAAATAGAGAGCGCTGAAATCTGGACTTTGATGGACCCAAAACGTAGGCCCATATCGACTCCCGCTTGCAGAAAAAGTAGAAAATGACCAATTCTAAATTCCACAGGAGAAACCTTTCTACTTTCACACCAGGAAACATACTTTTTCCAGAAACGATGATAATGTTTTGACATAACCATCTTCCGAGCCTGGACCAATGGTGGAAATATCCCGCGAGGGAAGACCTTTTCTAGCTAGAATCTCCCTCTTAACTTCCAAGCCATCAAACGTAGCCGCTGTAAGTCTGCATAAATGAATGGACCTTGTTGAAGAAGATCCTTTTGGAGCGGCAGAGGCCAGGGATCCTCCAGAGCCAAGGTTAGGAGGTCCGAGTACCACGCCCCTCGAGGCCAATCCGATGCAATAAGAATTGCTTGAACTCTTTCCCATCTTAGACTTTTTAGAACCCTTGGGATTAGCGGTAGAGGAGGGAACAGGTACACAAACTGGAACGTCCAAGGTGTCGTTAGCGCGTCCACTGCTACAGCCTGTGGATCCCTCATCCTGGAACAGTAACAACAAAGCTTTTTGTTGAGATGAGAAGCCCTCAGATCTATCTGCGGACAGCCCCACCGGTGAATTAACTGTTGAAACACCTGGGGATGTAGGCCGTGCCTGCTGAGGAAGTCGGCTTCCCAGTTGTCCACTCCTGGAATGAATATGGCTGAGATGGCCCTTGCGTTGGCCTCCACCCAAAGAAGTATTCTTGACACTTCTCGCAATGCCGCTCTGCTTCTTGTTCCCCCTTGTCGGTTTATGTACGCCACCGCCGTAGCGTTGTTCAATTGAACCTGGATCTCCTGATCCTTCAGGAGATGAGAAGCTTGCAGAAGAGCATTGAAAATTATTGGTAGAGCCGATTCCTGAACTGACCAAATCCCCTGGAACTGGGCCCCTTGGGTCACAGCCCCCCAACCCCGGAGGCTGGCATCTGTTGTGAGAAGAATCCACGAGTTGATATTGAAATTCCTGCCTTCCACCAGGTGAGGAACTTGTAACCACCACAATAGAGAAATCTGGGCTTTTGGAGATAAGGCCACTTCCTGATGCATGTGAAGGTGAGACCCCGACCACTGGTCCAGCAGATCTAGCTGAAATGGCCAGGCATGAAATCTGCCATATTGGATCGCCTCATAAGCAGCAACCATCCTGCCCAGCAAGCAGATGCAAAGATGTATGGACACCTTGCGAGTGTGTAGCACTGAGCGGGCCATAGCCTGGATAGCCAAGGCCTTATCCATCGGAAGAAATACCTTTTGAGACACTGTATCCAATATCATTCCCAGGAACTGAAGATGTTGGGTCGGTTCCAAGTAAGATTTCTGGAAATTTAGGATCTACCCATGATCCGTAAGCAGTCGAGTTGTCTGATCGATGCTGTGCAATAGACGCTCCCTGGACATAACTTTTATCAGAAGATCGTCCAAGTAGGAGACTATGTTGATTCCCATCATGCGCAGTTGCAGCATCATCTCCACCATGACCTTGGTGAAGACCCTCAGAGCTGTGGACAGACCAAAGGGTAAGGCCTGGAACTGGAAGTGGTAATCCAGTACAGCGAACTGAAGGTAAGCCTGATGGGGTGGCCATATTGGGATATGAAGGTATGCATCCTTGATATCCAGAGATACCAGGAACTCCCCCTCCTCCAGACTGGAGATCACTGCCCTTAGGGATTCCATCTTGAATTTGAACATGTAAAGATACGGGTTCAGGGATTAGAGGTTCAAGATCGGCTGTGTTGAGCTATTCGGCTTCGGAACCACAAAGAGGCTTTGTAAGGCCTCAAACTGGAAATGGTCGTCCAAGATGGCAAACCTGAGGTAAGCCTGATGAGGGGCCACATAGGAATGTGTAGGTAAGCATCCTTGACATCTAGAGATAGCAGGAATTCCCCCTCCTCCAGACCGGACACCACTGCCTGCAGGGATTCCATCCTGAATTTGAACAACCGCAAATACGGGTTTAGAGACTTCAGGTTTAAGATGGGTTGCACCGAACCGTCTGGTTTCGTAACGACAAAAAGACTGGAGTAAAAACCCTTGTTGTGTAATGGAGGAGGTACCGGAAACCACAACCCCGTCCGCAAAAGATTTTGAATGGCCTCTTGCAAGGTAACTTTTGCTGCGGGCAAAACTGGCAAGCCCGATTTGAAAAATCTGTGAGGAGGAAGTGCTTGAAATTCCAGCCGATATCCCTGGGAAATGAGGTCCCTCACCCAAGGATCCCGACAAGACTTTACCCACACATGAGCAAAGTTTGAAGGCGAGCACCTACCTGAAAGTTGCCTTTCTGCTGGGGCCAACCATCACGCGGAAGGCTTAGCTGCAGGGGATCCAGTGGTCTGGTCCAGGGATACAGCCATTGCAGGTTTACGGGACTTACCACGAGATCATCCCCGGCCCCTGCCTCTGAACCATGCCACACGAAAGGACAGCAAGGAGGGTCCTGTGTAAGAATGTCTAGCAGGTGGCGCAGCCAATGGCAGATAGGTAGACTTACCCGCCGTTGCCTGGAAATCCATTTATTTATTTCGTCCCCAAACAAGGCATCACCTGTAAAAGGAAGATTTTCTACATCCTTTTTGGACTCAGCGTCCGCTGACCATTGAGGTAACCACAGAGCTCTGAATGCCGAAACAGCTATAGCAGTAGTGCGCCCATTTATCTTACACAATTCCTTAATAAATAAATAAATTTGCAGCATCCTGTATGTGTTGCAGTAGAGTAATGACCTCATCCTGGGGCAGAGAGTCTAATCCATTAATATTATTATCGGACCACTTGACTACTGCCCTGGAAATCCACCTGCAAACTATAGTGGGGCGCTGTGCTATGCCTGCTGCCGTATATATTCCCTTGAGAGTGGTCTCAATCTTACGGTCAGCCGGTTTCCTTAGGGATATCGCCCCTGGTACCAGCAGTACCAATGTCTTAGACAGTCTGGATAGAGACGTATCGACTGACGGGGGGTTTTTCCCATACCTTTAAGTCCTCAGCAAGGAGGGGAAAAGTAGCTAAAAACTTCTGAGGAATTTTACATTTTTTATCAGGGTTTAACCACGCCTCCCTTGCCAGGGAGTTTAATTCTTTAGACACAGGAAAAGTGACTCAGGTCTTTGGTTAAAGTACAACTCCTCATCTGGTTCTGCCTCCTGATCCGGTATGTGAAGAACATCTCTTACCGCAAAAATGAGGGCCCCCAACCCTGGGGACATAGAGCTGTCCTCATCCATATCATCATTATCTACATCAGGCTGATCAGAATCAGACTGGAGCACCTGTGGCAGTGAGCGTTTATGTGAAACCAACAGAGGGGGCTGAGAAGCCTTTCTGGTATTTGCTGCTTTTGCCATACAATCCATAGACTGTTTTAACACCTGTCTCTCCTTTTTTGCTGCAGCTAATTCTGAATTAACACTCTGAATCATGCTTTTAAAATTATCCAGCTAGTCAGGTGCCTGTGAACGGTGTTCCTGAAGAGACAATGAGCACTGTTCACACATGAGAGACCCAGCTGAAGAAGGGGTAGCGTTACAGGCAGCACACATAACCATGTACACAGACATCTTGAAACAAATGTAATAAAGCGCAGCTCACTGGAAAACACCCCCACACAGACTCTAAAGAGCCCCTGGAGTGACACTGAGGAGCGGAGACCTGCACACAGAACACAGCAGCACAGTGTGTGAAATAATGTGTATAACTTGATAAAAGTGCAGCGGTGCTACCGCTGGTGTGCTCCCCCACTGCTATGATCCCCTGGTACCAGTACAGAGACTGTAACAGTGTGGGTCCGTGGAGGAGCAGCGTGCATGCAGCCTTGATGATCCGCAGCAGCAGGAAATGGTGCCTTACCGACTCTGGTCCCACTTCGGGAAGCCCCGCCCACAGCAATGTCGCGCGGACCCTCACAGTATTATCCTGGCTATGAGTAAATTTCACACATATAACAGCACAGACAAGACCTAAGGGGCAGTGAGCACTGCGGGGCAAGAGCCCTGAGACAGTTTTGTCCGCGGCGGGCACCGAAGCTTGTGGCCCATGACCGCCGCGCGACCTGCCGCCAAACTGCACCGGGACCCCGGTGTAATACTCACCGCACCTCGATCTTCAGCATCTGTTAGAGGGTGGCGGCTAGCTGCTGGCATGGGCACACGTACTAACAATGGGGGTAATTCCAAGTTGATCGTAGCAGGATTTTTTTTAGCAATTGGGCAAAACCATGTGCACTGCAGGGGAGGCAGATATAACATGTGCAAAGAGAGTTAGATTTGAGTGGGTTATTTTGTTTCTGTGCAGGGTAAATACTGGCTGCTTTATTTTTACACTGCAAATTAGATTGCAGATTGAACACACCACACCCAAATCTACTTTCTCTGCACATGTTATATCTGCCTCCCCTGCAGTGCACATGGTTTTGCCCAATTGCTAACAAAAATCCTGCTGCGATCAACTTGGAATTACCCCCAATGTGTGATCAGCACCTCAGGAGCTCAGTGTTCTGTCAGCTGGGATTATGAACCATTAACCCTCAGGAGGTTGGTTCGGTCCCCCCTCTAAGTCCCACGAAGCAGGTAGTCCTGGTTGCCAACCAGGGCTACCTGAAAACAATAAACTAAAACAAAAATTAAAGGAAACTCTCTGGAGCTCCAGAGTAATGCTCCCGGCTCCTTGGGCACATTTTTCTAAACGGAGTCTGGTAGGAGGGGCATAGAGGGGAGGAGCCAGCTCACACATACATACTCTAAAGGTTTTAAAGTGCCAGGCTCCAGTGGACCCTATCTATACCCCATGGTACTAAAGTACAGATCCCCAGTATCCACCAGGACGTAAGAGAAAATAAAGACAAATAAAACACACTCATCCTCTACCTCTACACAGCACACACACAAACAGTGACAGGAGACTAAATGAAAAAAACACTGACAAAAAATATGACAAACTAATAACTAACAAAACAACAATAAAGACAAGACAACTTTCAAACACAATACAGCAATCAGAACTCGTAATATATAACAACACTGCACTCACCAACTCCTCAGACCACTATCTCTCTCCTCTGCACTAACTAAACCCACGAGGTGCGGACGGTTTGGGGCATATTTATATGGCTGCGCTTTGACACTCCCTCGTAGTCTACACAGCCAATCACGCATCACCTTCAAAATCGAAAGTAAATATAAAATTGCGGCCGCACTGTCCTTAAAACACTGTCGCACTTGAAAATTACGAATCATGCATCCAAATATCTATGTTCGGCCGGACACAAACACATGTGGCCAGAAAACACACCAGAAATACGAAAGCATACCTCCCAACATGACCTTCTCCAGGAGGGACAGAATGATCTGCTCCTGGACTTCTCTCTTGATTTCTGATTGCCATCACCTGTGCTGAAACACCTTTCTTATCCATGAACCTATTCAAAACAGGTGCCGGCAATCATAAATTAAGAGATAAATCCAGAAGCAGAGCATTCTGTCCCTCCTGGAGAGTGTCATGTAGGGAGGTATGCGAATGACATCAACATCGGAAAATACGAATATGACAAACACGGTAGTTTAGTAAATTACAGATTTCAAAATAAAAAAGTAGCAATTTTGCACGGCCGATGTAAATCGACATAAATTTCGAATGAAATCGTCAGAAACACGAATCTTAGTAAATATACCCCCATGTGTCTCAATCACTTCTGCACCTCTGTGTGCGCACCGTGGGACACTTAAGGCCCGTACACACTGGTCGATATATCGGCCGTTCTCTTGAACGGCCGATATATCGCGGGACCGCCGGCCAGTGTATATGGGCGATACGTCTGTGAACTCAGTCGTTCACAGACGTATCGCGTCGGCTGCGCAACACAGCCGACGGCAAATATATCTAACGATATATTGGCGCGTCGCTGTTTGTGTACGGGGCGGTCGGCCGACCGCCTGTACACATGCTGCGGCGGCCGGCGGTGATTGACATCTGACGTCAGTCCCCCGACGGATCGGGCAGTGTGTATGCTGAACACACTGCCCGATCCGTACATAGATATATCTGCAGATCAATTGATCTGCAGATATATCTATTAGTGTGTACCCACCTTTACACTGTGCGACTCTTTAGAGACTTGAGATGTACTAAGCCAGGGATAGCCAACCCTGGTTCTTGAAAGCTACCAACAGTTCACATTTTCCAAACCACCTAGCTGGTGCACAGGTGTATTCATTACTCACTGACACATTGTAAGATATCCACAGGTGGAGCTAATTACTTCACTTTCTGTGAGGAGACCTGGAAAATGTTACTGTTGGTCGTTCTCGAGGACCATGGTTCGCTACTATTGTACTAAACAGTGATAAGAGTGGAGAAGTGAGCCAGTGGAGAAGTTGCCAAATGGCAATCAATCAGCTGCTTTGTATAATTTTATAGTATGCAAATTATAAATGTTAGGTCAATGCTGATTGGTTGCCATGGGCAACTTCTCCACTGAAGCTCTCAACCGCTAACAATTACACATCCCTCAGTGACACATCCACAAATGACCTTGCTTCTCTACATCTACTGTATAAGATTAGGATAATTATTTAAAAAACAAATATGCATTACAAATATACTATATATAATTCAGTTATAGACCAGAGGAATGTAATTGAATACTTACATGTAGGTGTTGGTGGAATACAGATATCAGTGTAACAACAGGTAGTGATTATCTTAATATTAGCAATATTGCCACCGGGCAATTCGATAGTTCTGTCACACCGATTTTTAGGTAAACAATTTATTTCAAAATAGTCTTTTATTGCAGTTCCATCTGTACAAACAGAATGACAAAACAAAGAAAAAAATAAGATTTTACTCACCGGTAAATCTATTTCTCGTAGTCCGTAGTGGATGCTGGGGACTCCGTAAGGACCATGGGGAATAGACGGACTCCGCAGGAGACTGGGCACTCTAAAGAAATATTAGGTGCTATCTGGTGTGCACTGGCTCCTCCCTCTATGCCCCTCCTCCAGACCTCAGTTAAGGAAACTGTGCCCGGAAGAGCTGACATTACAAGGAAAGGATTTTTGGAATCCAGGGTAAGATTCATACCAGCCACACCAATCACACCGTATAACATGTGATAAACTTACCCAGTTAACAGTATGAACAACAACTGAGCCTCACTCAACGGATGGCTCATAACAATAACCCTTTATTAAGCAATAACTATATACACGTATTGCAGAAAGTCCGCACTTGGGACGGGCGCCCAGCATCCACTACGGACTACGAGAAATAGATTTACCGGTGAGTAAATTCTTATTTTCTCTAACGTCCTAGTGGATGCTGGGAAATCCGTAAGGACCATGGGGATTATACCAAAGCTCCCAAACGGGCGGGAGAGTGCGCATGACTCTGCAGCACCGAATGAGCAAACACAAGGTCCTCCTCAGCCAGGGTATCAAACTTGTAGAATTTTGCAAAAGTGTTTGAACCCGACCAAGTAGCTGCTCGTCCAAGCTGTAATGCCGAGACCCCTCGGGCAGCCGCAGAAGAAGAACCCACCTTTCTTGTGGAGTGGGCTGTCACTGATTTTGGATGCGGCAATCCTGCCGCAGAATGAGCCTGCTGAATCGTGTTACAGATCCAGCGCGCAATAGTTTGCTTTGAAGCAGGAGCACCCAGCTTGTTGGATGAATACAGGATAAACAGCGAGTCAGTCTTCCTGACTCCAGCCGTTCTGTTAACATAAATCTTCAAAGCCCGGACCACGTCCAGCAACTTGGAATCCTCCAAGTCACGAGTAGCCGCAGGCACCACAATAGGTTGGTTCAAATGAAACGAAGACACAACCTTTGGTAGAAATTGCGGACGAGTCCGCAATTCTGCCCTGTCCATATGGAAAACCAGATAGGGGCTTTTACATGACAAAGCCGCCAATTCTGACACTCGCCTAGCCGAAGCTAAGGCCAACAGCATGACCACTTTCCACGTGAGATACTTCAGCTCCACGGTCTTAAGTGGCTCAAACCAGTGGGATTTCAGGAAACCCAACACCACGTTGAGATCCGAAGGTGCCACTGGTGGCACAAAAGGGGGCTGAATATGCAGCACTCCCTTAACAAAAGTCTGAACCTCAGGCAGTGAAGCCAGTTCCTACTGAAAGAAAATAGATAGGGCCGAAATCTGGACCTTTATGGATCATAATTTTAGGCCCATAGTCACTCCTGACTGTAGGAGGTGCAAGAATCGACCCAGCTGGAATTCCTCTGTTGGGGCCCTCCTGGCCTCACACCAAGCAACATATTTTCGCCATATACGGTGATGCTTTGCTGTCACGTCCTTCCTAGCCTTTATCAGCGTAGGAATAACTTCATCCGGAATGCCTTTTTCCGCTAGGGTCCGGCGTTCAACCGCCATGCCGTCAAATGCAGCCGCGGTAAGTCTTGGAACAGACAGGGTCCTTGTTGTAACAGGTCCTGTCTGAGAGGCAGAGGCCATGGATCCTCTGTGAGCATTTCTTGCAATTCTGGGTACCAAGTCCTTCTTGGCCAATCCGGAGCGATGAATATCGTTCTCACTCTTCTTTTTTCTTACAATTCTCAGCCCCTTTGGTATGAGAGGAAGAGGAGGAAACACATAGACCGACTGGAACACCCACGGTGTTACCAGTGCATCCACAGCTATCGCCTGAGGGTCCCTTGACCTGGCGCAATAACTGTTTAGCTTTTTGTTGAGGCGTGACGCCATCATATCCACCTGTGGGAGTTCCCATCGCTTTGCCAGCAGCGTGAAGACTTCTTGATGAAGTCCCCACTCTCCCGGGTGGAGGTCGTGTCTGCTGAGGAAGTCTGCTTCCCAGTTGTCGACCCCCGGAATGAACACTGCTGACAGTGCTTGCACGTGATTCTCCGCCCACCGAAGAATCCTGGTGGCTTCTGCCATCGCCACCCTGCTTCTTGTGCCGCCCTGTCGGTTGACATGGGCCACTGCAGTGATGTTGTCTGACTGAATCAGCACTGGTTGGTCTCGAAGCAGAGGCTCCGCTTGGCTTAGGGCGTTGTATATGGCCCTTAGTTCTAGGATATTTATGTGCAGACAAGTCTCCTGACTTGACCACAACCCTTGGAAGTTTCTTCCCTGAGTGACTGCTCCCCATCCACGGAGGCTTGCATCCGTGGTCACCAGGACCCAGTCCTGTATGCCGAACCTGCGGCCCTCGAGGAGGTGAGCACTCTGCAGCCACCACAGAAGAGAAACCCTGGCCCTGGGGGACAGGGTCATCAGCCGATGCATCTGAAGATGCGATCCGGACCACTTGTCCAACAGATCCCACTGAAAGATCCTGGCATGGAACCTGCCGAAGGGAATTGCTTCGTATGATGCCACCATCTTTCCAGGACTCGCGTGCAGTGATGCACCGACACCTGTTTTGGTTTCAGAAGGCCCCTGACTAAAGTCACAAGCTCCTGAGCCTTCTCCTCCAGGAGAAATTCCTTCCTCTGGTCTGTATCCAGAATCATGCCCAGGAAGGGTAGACGCGTCGTAGGGATCAGCTGCGACTTTGGAATATTCAGAATCCAGCCGTGCTGCCGCAACACTTCCTGAGAGTGTGCTACGCTGATCAGTAACTGCTCCCTGGACCTCGCCTTTATGAGGAGATCGTCCAAGTATGGGATAATTGTATCTCCTTGCTTCCTAAGGAGCACCATCATCTCCGCCATCACCTTGGTAAATATTCTCGGTGCCGTAGACAGGCCAAACGGCAACGTCTGGAATTGGTAATGATAGTCCTGTACCACAAACCTGAGGTACTCTTGATGAGGCGGATAAATGGGGACATGCAAGTAAGCATCTTCGATGTCCAGCGACACCATGAAATCCCCCTCTTCCAGGCTTGCAATGACCGCTCTGAGCGATTCCATTTTGAACTTGAATTTCTTCAGATAAATGTTCAGGGATTTTAAATTCAAGATGGGCCTGACCGAACCGTCCGGTTTCGGTACCACAAACATAGTGCAATAGTAACCCCTTCCCTGTTGAATGAGCGGAACCTTTACCACCACTTGCTGGAGATATAGTTTGTGAATGGCCGCCAATACTACCTCCCTTTCCATGGGGGAAACTGGTAATGCCGATTTTAGGAAACGGTGAGGGGGCGTCACCTCGAATTCCAGCTTGTATCCATGATACACAATTTGTACAGCCCAAGGATCCACCTGTGAGAGAACCCATTGGTGGCTGAAATTTCGGAGACGCGCCCCCACCGCACCTGGCTCCGCCTGTGGAGCCCCAGCGTCATGCGGTGGATTTAGTGGAAGCCGGGGAGGACTTTGGTTCCTGGGAACTAGCTGTATGGTGTAGCTTTTTCCCTCTACCCCTGCCTCTGGCAAGAAAGGATGCACCTCTGACTCTCTTGCTTTTTTGTGAATGAAAGGACTGCATTTGGTAATACGGTGCTTTCTTCGGTTGAGAAGGAATATATGGCAAGAAATTTGACCTCCCAGCTGTAGCTGTGGAAACTAGGTCCGAGAGACCATCCCCAAATAATTCCTCACCCTTATAAGGCAAAACCTCCATGGGTTTTTTCGAGTCGGCATCCCCTGTCCATTGCAGAGTCCATAAGACCCTTCTGGCCGAAATGGACATTGCGTTTATTCTAGAGCCCAGCAGGCAAATGTCCCTCTGGGCATCCCGCACATATAGGACAGCGTCTTTGATATGCCCCAGGGTCAGTAGAACAGTATCCCTGTCCAGAGTATCTATCTCCTCCGAGAGATTATCAGTCCAAGCTGCTACCACACTACACATCCAGGCCGAAGCAATTGCTGGCCTCAGTACCAGAATGTGTATAAACAGACTTCAGGATAGCTTCCTGCTTTCTATCTGCAGGATCCTTCCGGGCAGCCGTATCCTGAGACGGCAGAGCCACCCTCTTAGATAAGCGTGTGCAGTGGCGGAACAAGCAAGCGGTGGGCCCAGGTGCGACAAAATGCTTTGGGCCCCCCCCCCCCATCCAAGTCCACCCCAGGGGCAGTGCGCGCCGTAGGCGCGTGCAAAAATACATAGTGTCGTGGCTTCATGGGGAAGGGGTGTGGCCACAAAATAATACCAACACAGTAGTCTCCATTATTCAAATTACGCCGCACAGTAGCACCACTACACCAGGTAGAGACCCTTTTACACCTTACAGCGAACAGATTCCTCTTTTTACACATTACAGCAGACAGCGTGCCCTTTTTACACATAACGGCAGACAGCGTGCCCTTTTTACACATAACGGCAGACCGCGTGCCTTTGTTACACATTACGGCAGACAGCGTGCCCTTTTTACACATTACGGCAGACAGCGTGCCCTTGTTACACATTACGCAGACAGCGTGCCCTTGTTACACATTACGGCAGACAGCGTCCCCATTTTTACACATTACGTCAGGCAGATTCCTCCTTTTTACACATAGCAGCAGGCAGATTCCCCATTTTTACACATAGCGTCAGGCAGTCCCCCTTTTTTACACATTACGGCAGGCAGATTACCCCTTTTTACACATAGCGGCAGGCAGTCCCCCATTTTTACACATGGTGGCAGGCTGATTCCCCCTTTTTACACATTACGGCAGGCAGTCCCCCCTTTTTACACATTACGGCAGGCTGATTCCCCCTTTTTACACATAGTGGCAGGAGGTCCCCCCTTTTTACACATTGCGGCAGGCAGTCCCCCCTTTTTACACATTGCGGCAGGCAAGCACAAGTAAGAAAGAAGGAAAGAAAGAAAGAAAGAAAGAAAGAAAGAAAGAAAGAAAGAAAGAAAGAAAGAAAGAAGAATTATACTTACCCTCTCCGCCGGCTCAGGCTCCTCGGTGCAGCGTCAGAGACCGTCGATTCCCGGGCAGTAGAGGAGGTGGTGGACGGAGGTGAAGGAGGTAGCCGCAGCAGCGCTTTGTTACTGGTGGAGGCGCTGCTGCTGCTGCCCCTCTGCTTCCCTATAGGCTGTTCTCGGAAGACAGCCTACAGGGAAGCAGAGGGGCAGCAGCAGCAGCGCCTCCACCAGTAACAAAGCGCTGCTGCGGCTCCCTTCTCCGCCACCCTCCTCCTCCTTCCCCCGTCTGTACCGCTGCTTCTCTCATCGCCAGGCGGCTGTGCGCTGTGGGCAGCGGTTGCCCGCAGCGCACAGCGGCATGTAATGAGTCAGTTTGACTCATTACATGCTTGGGCCCCTGGACAGAGGCGGGCCCCAGTGCAGTGCACTGCTTGCACTGCCGGTAGTTCCGCCTCTGAGCGTGTGAACGCCTTGTCCACCCTAGGGGAGGATTCCCAGCGTAACCTGTCCGTTGGCGGGAAAGGATACGCCATCAGTAATCTCTTGGAAATTACTACCTTCCTATCAGGGGAATCCCACGCTTTTTCACATAATTCATTTAATTCATGTGAAGGGGGAAAAGTCACCTCTTGCTTTTTCTCCCCATACATATAAACCCTCTTGTCAGGGACAGGGTTTTCCTCAGAAATGTGTAATACATCCTTCATTGCTACAATCATGTAGCGGATGGCTTTAGTCATTTTAGGCTGCAACTTTGCATCATCGTCATCGACACTGGAGTCAGACTCCGTATCGGCATCTGTGTCCACCATCTGGGACAGTGGGCGCTTATGAGACCCTGACGGTTCTGAGCTGTGGGATCCGACATGGGTTGAGACCCTGACTGTCCCAATACATCAGCTTTTTCCAACCTTTTATGCAAGGAGCTTACATTATCATTTAACACCTTCCACATATCCATCCAATCAGGTGTCGGCACCGTCGGCTGCGACACCACATTCATCTGCACTTGTTCTGCCTCCACGTATCCTTCCTCATCAAACATGTCAACACTGACGTACCGACACACCGCACACACACAGGGAATGCTCTGAGGACAGGACCCCACAAAGGCTTTTGGGGAGACAGAGAGAGAGTATGCCAGCACACACCCCAGTACTATATAACCCAGGGATTACACAGTAACTTAGTGTTTACCCAGTAGCTGCTGTTTTATATAAAATGCGCCTAAATTTATGTGCACCCCCTCTCTTTTTCACCCATTTTCTACCTTGATACTGCAGGGGAGAGCCTGGGGAGCTTCTTTCCAGCGGAGCTGTGGAGAGAAAATGGCGCTGGTGTGCTGAGGAAGAAGGCCCCGCACCCTCAGCGGCGGGCTTCTGTCCCGCTTCTATGTGTAAAAAATGGCGGGGGCTTACACATATATACAGTGCCTGGCTGTATATATGTGTTATTTTGCCAAAGGTACTCTAATTGCTGCCCAGGGCGCCCCTTCCTGCGCCCTGCACCCTACAGTGACCGGAGTGTGCGGGTGTGCTGTGGGAGCAATGGCGCACAGCTGCAGTGCTGTGCGCTACCTTAAGTGAAGACAGGAGTCTTCTGCCGCCGATTTCGATGTCTTCTTGCTTCTGCCGGCTTCTGTACTTCTGGCTCTGCGAGGGGGACGGCGGCGCGGCTTCGGGAACGGACGATCAAGGTCAGGTCCTGTGTTTGATCCCTCTGGAGGTAATGGTGTCCAGTAGCCTAAGAAGCGCAACCTAGCCGCAGTTAGTAGGTTTGCTTCTCTCCCCTCAGTCCCTTGTAGCAGAGAGTCTGTTGCCAGCAGAAGCTCTCTGAAAATAAAAAACCTAACTAAAATACTTTCTTCTTAGCAAGCTCAGGAGAGCCCACTAAAAGCACCCAGCTCTGGCCGGGCACAGATTCTAACTGAGGTCTGGAGGAGGGGCATAGAGGGAGGAGCCAGTGCACACCAGTAGTACAAAATCTTTATTTAGAGTGCCCAGCCCGTCTGTTCCCCATGCGGAGCCCGTCTATTCCCCATGGTCGCACCATGGCGGGCCGCCCAAGAAGGTCCAACAGACCGAGTAGAATGGGCTTTGATGGTAGCAGGAGCTGGAAGACTGTACAAAAGCATGTGCAATTACCATTCTAATCCATATGGCCAAGGTCTGCTTATTAGCAGGCCAGCCACATTTGTGAAAACCAAAAAGGACAAAGAGGGAATCAGATCTCCGAAGAGAAGCTGTTCTTTTCACATAAATACGGAAAGCCCGTACCACATCCGAAGAACGCTCTTTGGAGGATAAACCTGGAAAGGTAAATGCCGGAACCACAATTTCCTGGTTAAGGTGGAAAGATGACACCACCTTAGGCAAATAACCAGGACGAGTTCTAAGAACCATCCGGTCACAGCGAAAAATCAGACAGGGAGACCTACAGGACAAGGCACCCAAGTCTGAAACCCGTCTAGCAGAGACAATAGCCAGCAAGAACAAGAACTTAAGAGTAAGCCACTTAAGGTCCACAGACTCAAGAGGTTAAAATGGAGACTCTTGAAAGGCGTCCAGAACAACCGACAAATACCAAGGAGCCAAAGGCGGGACATAGGGAGGTTGAATCCCTAAAACACCCTGAGTGAATGTATGAACATCAGGCAGAGTCACAATTTTTCTCTGAAACCATATCGACAAGGCAGAAATTTGAACCTTGAGGGAGGTCAGATGAAGGCCTAAGTCCAGGCCCTGTTGCAGGAAAGCCAAAATCTTGGCAGTGCTGAACTTATATGCGTCATAATGGTTAGTCGCACCCCAGGCGAAGGAAGAATTCCAGACCCTATAATAAATCCGAGCAGACGCCGGTTTACGGGCCTTCAACGTAGTTTGAACGACCGTCTCTGAAAGTTCAGTACGGAAGCTTCAAGAGCTACGCCATCAAAGCCAGACTGGCCAAATCCTGTTAGACACAAGGGCTTTGAACGAGGAGGTCTGGGCATTGCGGAAATAGAAGAGGACGCTCTATCGAGAGACCCTGCAGGTCTGAGGACCAATGCCTTCTAGGCCACGCTGGAGCGATTAGAAGCAGTATTCCTTCGTCTTGCTTGAACTTCCTTATCACCCTGGGCAGAAGTGACACCGGAGGGAACACATACGGCAGTCGAAAGTTCCATTGAGTTGCCAATGCGTCCACAAACGCTGCATGAGGATCCCTGGTCCTTGCTCCGAAGACCGGAACCTTGTGATTGTGTTGAGACGCCATCAGGTCTAGAGCTGGTAGGCCCCATTTGTCCACTAGGAGTTGAAAGACTTCCAGATGAATACTCCACTCTCCGGCGTGTACGTCCTGACGACTGAGGTAGTACGCTTCCCAGTTGAGGACTCCCGGAATGAACACTGCCGATATGGCTGCCAGATGGCGTTCTACCCAACAAAGGATTTTTGATACTTCCATCATTGCCATGCTGCTTTGAGTGCCGCCTTGAAGATTTATGTACGCCACTGTGGTGGCATTGTCTGACTGTACTTGAACAGACCTGTTCTGTACTAGAGGTAGGGCTAGTGTCAACACCTTGAACATTGCCCGCAATTTCAGAATGTTTATCGGGAGGAGAGATTCCTCCCTGGTCCACCGACCCTGAAGAGAGTGTTGCTCCAACACCGCGCCCCAGCCACGCAGACTGGCATCCGTCATCAGAAGGACCCAGTTGGAGATCCAGAAGGGACGACCTCCGCTCAGTTGCTGGTCCAATAGCCACCAGCTCAGTGACAAGTGGACCTCCGGAGTCAAAGAGATCATTTGAGTCCTGATCCGGTGAGGTAGGCCATCCCACTTGGAGAGTATTAACTTCTGCAGAGGGCGTGCATGAAATTGAGTGTACTCCACCATGTCGAAAGCAGACACCATGAGGCCTAGTACTTGCATCGCCGAGTGTATCGACAAACGTCGGCGATAGAGGAAGCATTTTATCTTGTCCTGAAGTTTCAGGACCTTCTCCTGAGACAAAATCAACTGCTGGTTGTGGGTGTTCAATAGCGCTCCCAGGTGCACCATGCTCTAAGCAGGGACCAGGGAAGACTTCTACCAGTTGATGAGCCACCCGTGGGCTTGCAGGAATTGGACCATCAGTTCCAGATGACGAAGGAGTACTTCCGGAGAGTTCGCCAGGATCAAGTCGTCCAGACGGCAGGATCCTGATACCCTGATGGCGGAGTAGAGCCGTCATGACTGCCATGACCTTGGTGAAGACCCTTGGAGCCGTGGTCAGACCAAAAGATAAGGCCTGGAATTTAAAATGTAGGTTGCCAATAGCAAACCACAGGTATTGCCGATGCGACACTGCAATAGGTATATGCAGGTAAGCACCCTGAATGTCCAGGGATACCATATAGTCATTGGGCTCCAAAGAACAGTAGAGCAAAGAGTTTCCATACGGAATCTTGAAACTCTCACAAATTTGTTCAAAGACTTGAGGATGAGAATGGGTCGGGAAGATCCATTCGGCTTTGGAAATAGGAACAGCGTTGAATAGTACCCCCTGCCTCTCTGAATTAGAGGCACCGGCACAATCACTCCCGTGTCCAGGAGGGTTTGTACCACCAGATGGTTAGTTTTTGCGTTTACTAGGTCCGAAGGGATGTTTATTAAGAAAAACTGGCGAGGGGGACGTTTCTTGAAAGAGACAGCGTATCCGTGAGCGACGACTTCCCTTACCCAGGCGTCTGAAGTGGTCTGTAACCATACCTGAGCAGCCTCCCACCCTGGGATCCACCAAAGGGAGGCCCGCCCCGTCATGCAGCAGTCTTGTTTGTTTTGGAAGCAGGCTGACGGGCAGCCCAGGCACGTTTTGGTTTGGGCTTAGTGGATTTGGAAGTGCCAGCCTGTTTCAGGTACGCCTGACCCTTTGCTTTACCTGGAGGTCAAAAGAAACGAAAGGAAGTAATCTTAGCCTTCAGAGCTGAAGGAGTAGTACTAGGTAGACATGCAGTTTTAGCAGGTGCTAAGACAGTAACAATCTTATTGAGGTCTTCCCCAAAAAGAATGTTTCCCTTAAAAGGGATCACCTCCAAGGTCTTTTTAGAGTCCAGATCTACAGACCAGGACCGCAACCAGGGGATCCGGTGAGCCAGAATAGACGTAGTAGATGCTTTGGCCGCCAGGATATGTGCATCAGATGCCGCCTCCTGTATATAATGAGAGGCTGTAATAATGTATGACAAACACTGTCTAGCAGTATCAGGAAACTTAGACGGTAGTTCCGCTTCAACTTCCTGAATCCAAGCCTCTATGGCTTTAGCAGCCCAAGAGGCCGCAATAGTAGGCCTATGCACATCTCCAGCAAGAGTGTAAATAGATTTCAAGCAACCCTCCACGCGTGATTTGTGAGCCCACCGGCGGTGGTGTTTCCCAATTTGTACTTAACTCTGCAGCGAGAGGATAGTGAGATAGCATCTTCTTAGACAGGGAGAATTTATTTCCTGGATATTCCCAGGATTCCTGACGTATGTCAACTTTATGGGCAGAATGTGGTAAAACTAATTTAGTAACCTACTGACTCTTAAACTTATCTGGTTTATTAGAGGTAGCTGGGGGTTCTTCGTCATAATCAATTTGAAGAATCAGCCTGAGAGCCTCCAAAAGGTCAGGAACATCCACCTGTGTCATAGACTCCCCATCAGAAGCGTCTGCCTCAATGTCTGAGGGGTCAGTATATGCGCCATCTTCATCAGATGAAGTATCTTAAACATGAGTGGATTGTGAGGAAGTAATGGCTCGTTTTGACGACCTCTTGGTCTTAGGCAGGCGAGGGTTAGGATTTTGCTTGGCCAAAGACTGATTTAATTGCTGTAACTGAGAGGACAGAGTATCTGCCCATGGCGGATTTAACAGCAGGGACAATATGTGGCTTTAATGGCACAGGAGGTCCCATAGGGGGCGCAAGTCTAGTTACAAGCGCAGTCAGTAAATTAGAAAATGTAGCCCACGGTGGGTCATAATCTGCCCCTGTTGCTGTGGACTGACTAAAGGGTATAAAACTCCTGGTACCTGAACTCTCAACTGCAATATTTTCCTCAGGGAGCAGGATCAGCCATAGAATTATCACCCTGATGAGCGGACATTATATGAAAGCGTAACTGTAGGGCAAATTAGTACAATATAAGCAGACAAAGTACCTGACAAAAATCCCCCTGTATAGTGTGACTGCAAGCAGAGCACACACTGAGAGTTTAAGAGGTATATGGTGACTGTAAAACACAGAGAAAAATACCAAGGGAGTATATCCTGTGAAACACTATATTACATAAAAACCCTGATGCACTTAGCCCCCTTCAGGGTACAGAATATAGGGATAGTAGTACATGTGAGATACACGGAATGGAAATCACACAGCATCTATTGGCACACAGTCACATGTACAATCAAGAAATTATCACAAATAACAATAAAACTGAACTGGACTAGCAATACTAAGTAACTGCACTACTAAGTAAAGCTATGTATAAATATAGATATAACAATGCACAGTAAAGACTGGATGTATATCACAGGGTACTTGTACTAAATAACCCTGAATGTATGCACTTGTTCTTAACAAACACTGTCTAAAGACATGTAGAATACTTAAGAGTCCTGTAAATGCACAGCGCTGATGATGCAGGCGGCTTTACAGAGGAGCCATTGCCCAGCACTCCCAGAATCAGCGCAGCTATGTGTAATGGCGCCCAAACGCTGACAGGGAGTGAGGGAGACAGAGAGATGCAGCTCCAGGGCGGGAACATTTGCAGTAAATGGCGGCTGGGGGAGGGGCTACAGGTCAGAGCCTTATCCCCGTGCTGGACTTCACCACCGGGTACTGCGGGCATTAGCAAAACGGATTATGAGGTAATCTGACCTGTGCCCATGCCCTGGTGGTCTAGTGGGGTCCCTGTACGGCCACAGTGTCTACGCCAGTGCGCGCGGTCCTTTCCCAAAGACCGCGCGGGATCGCGATTTCCAGCGGGTTTCATCCGGGGGACCCTCTTACCTCCTCCCTTGATGCAGCCACGCGATCCCGGAGAGCTGCGGCAGATGTGTGTGCCCCAGGTGAAGAACCGTAGCCCTCCGCTGTAAGTACCCAGCAACCAGGGTGTATGACATATAGCACTTTTAAGTGCCTGTGCTGCGGCCCTTGAAGTCTTATTTCTTCATAAAAGCTCTTTTCAGGGCTGCTCAGCGCAGCTCTCCCTGTTAGCTGCCTGTACTGCAGGCACCAACTTTCAAACTGAGCTCCTGTGCACGGAGGCAGGGTTATAGAGGAGGCGGCGCTGAGCATCTTGGGAACAGTCAAAGGATTTAGCCTGTTGGTGCCTCGGATCAAGATCCAACTCTACACCCCAATGTTATTCCCTGTGGAACCCCAGTGTACCCCGCTGCAGAAATAGGGGCTAATTCAGGTTGGATCACAGTGTGCAATAGAACTGCAAAAATTACATCCTTACTGAATTAGGCCCATAGCTGTGACATCTACACATTGCGGGTTGCTGTTCATCTGTCTCTGTAGCCGTCTAATCAAACTCACAATTAAACTAACATCTTTTAATTACCCCATTACCATTTCATTTGATCAGATATTCTGCAAATTGCAACTACAAATGTAGCCCGCGCCGGAGATGTGCCCCATTCACTTGAATGGCATGAAGAGCTTCTCCGTCCGGGGAGGCGCCCGCCTGGACGGAGACGCTCAGAATGGGAGCATCTCTGTCCACTCCCAGCGTGACCAGGCGGACGGATCGCCTAGTCATGCCGGGAGTGCACATTTGTATGACTATCTAGATACGTACGGGATTCTGGCAGTTAGTACATGGGTGGTCACAATCCTCACAGGTTTGAGCAACCAAACTCCGTAAGGACCATGGGGATTATACCAAAGCTCCCAAACGGGCGGGAGAGTGCGGATGACTCTGCAGCACCGAATGAGCAAACTCAAGGTCCTCCTCAGCCAGGGTATCAAATTTGTAGAACTTACCAAACGTGTTTGACCCCGACCGGGTAGCTGCTCGGCAAAGCTGTAAAGCCGAGACCCCTCGGGCAGCCGCCCAAGAAGAGCCCACCTTCCTCGTGGAATGGGCTTTTACAGATTTTGGATGCGGCAATCCAGCCGCAGAATGTGCTTGCTGAATCGTGCTACAGATCCAGCGAGCAATAGTCTGCTTCGAAGCAGGAGCACCCAGCTTGTTGGGTGCATGCAGGATAAACAGCGAGTCAGTTTTCCTGACTCCAGCCGTCCTGGCTACATAGATTTTCAAAGCCCTGACTACATCAAGTAACTTGGAATCCTCCAAGTCCCGAGTAGCCGCAGGCACCACAATAGGTTGGTTCAAATGAAAAGCTGATACCACCTTTGGGAGAAATTGGGGACGAGTCCTCAATTCTGCCCTGTCCATATGGAAGATCAGATAAGGGCTTTTACAGGACACAGCCGCCAATTCTGACACACACCTTGCTGAAGGCCAACAGCATGACCACCTTCCACGTGAGATACTTTAGTTCCACGGTTTTAAGTGGCTCAAACCAGTGGGATTTCAGGAAATCCAACACCACGTTAAGATCCCAAGGTGCCACTGGGAGGCACAAAAGGGGGCTAAATATGCAGCACTCCCTTAACAAACGTCTGAACCTCAGGCAGTGAAGCCAGTTCTTTGTGAAAGAAAATAGATAGGGCCGAAATCTGAACCTTTATGGACCCCAATTTTAGGTCCATAGTCACCCCTGACTGTAGGAAGTGCAGAAATCGACCCAGCTGGAATTCCTCCGTTGGGGCCTTCCTGGCCTCACACCAAGCAACATATTTTCGCCATATACGGTGATAATGCTTTGCTGTCACATCCTTCCTAGCTTTTATCAGCGTAGGAATCACTTCATGTGGAATGCCCTTTTCCTTTAGGATCCGGCGTTCAACCGCCATGCCGTCAAACGCAGCCGCGGTAATTCTTAGAACAGACAGGGCCCCTGTTGCAACAGGTCCTGTCTGAGAGGCAGAGGCCATGGGTCCTCTGAGATCATTTCTTGTAGTTCTGGGTACCAAGTCCTTCTTGACCAATCCGGAACGATGAGTATTGTTCTTACTCCTCTCTTTCTTACTAGCCTCAGTACCTTGGGTATGAGAGGAAGAGGAGGAAACACATAAACCGACTGGTACACCCACGGTGTCACTAGTGCATCCACAGCTATCGCCTGAGGGTCCCTTGACCTGGCGCAATATCTTTTTTCTGTTTCCCAGTTGTCCACTCCCGGAATGAACACCGCTGACAGTGCTAGCACGTGATTCTCCGCCCATCGAAGAATCCTTGTGGCTTCTGCCATCGCCATCCTGCTTCTTGTGCCGCCCTGGGCGACCGCTGTTATGTTGTCTGACTGAATCAGCACTGGTTGGTTTTGAAGCAGGGGCTCCGCTTGACTCAGGGCGTTGTAAATGGCCCTTAGTTCCAGTATATTTATGTGTAGTGAAGTCTCCAGACTTGACCACTGCCCTTGGAAGTTTCTTCCCTGAGTGACTGCCCCCCATCCTCGGAGGCTTGCATCCGTGGTTACCAGGACCCAGTCCTGTATGCCGAACCTGCGGCCCTCGAGAAGATGAGCACTCTGCAGCCACCACAGCAGAGACACCCTGGCCCTCGAGGACAGGGTGATCAACCGATGCATCTGAAGATGTGAACCGGACCATTTGTCCAACAGATCCCACTGAAAGATCTTTGCATGGAATCTGCTGAAGGGAATTGCTTCGTAAGAAGCTACCATCTTTCCCAGGACTCGCGTGCAGTGATGCACCGACACCTGTTTTGGTTTCAGGAGGTCCCTGACCAGAGATGACAATTCCTGGGCCTTCTCCGCCGGGAGAAACTCCTTCTTTTGTTCTGTGTCCAGAATCATTCCCAGGAAAGGCAGACGCTTCGTAGGAATCAGCTGCGACTTTGGGATATTCAGAATCCAGCCGTGCTGTTGCAACACTTCCTGAGAGAGTGCTACGCTGACCAACAACTGCTCTCTGGACCTCGCCTTTATGAGGAGATCGTCCAAGTACGGGATAATTATAACTCCCTTCTTCCGAAGGAGTATCATCATTTCTGCCATTACCTTGGTAAATATTCTCGGTGCCGTGGAGAGACCAAACGGCAACGTCTGGAATTGGTAATGACAGTCCTGTACCACAAACCTGAGGTATTCCTGGTGAGTTGGGTAAATGGGGACATGCAAGTAAGCATCCTTGATGTCCAGCGACACCATGAAATCCCCCTCTTCCAGGCTTGCAATAACCGCTCTGAGCGATTCCATTTTGAACTTGAATTTCTTTATATAAGTGTTCAAGGATTTTAAATTCAGAATGGGTCTCACCGAACCGTCCGGTTTCGGTACCACAAACATTGTGGAATAGTAACCCCTTCCCTGTTGAAGGAGGGGGACCCTGATTATCACCTGCTGGAGGTACAGCTTGTGAATTGCCGCCAGTACTATCTCCCTTTCCCTGGGGGAAGCTGGCAAGGCTGATTTTAGGTAACGGCGGGGGGGAGTCGCCTCGAACTCCAGCTTGTATCCCTGAGACACATTTTGTACAGCCCAGAGATCCACCTGTGAGCGAACCCACTGGTTGCTGAAGTTTCGGAGACGCGCCCCCACCGCAGCTGGCTCCGTCTGTGGAGCCCCACCGTCATGCGGTGGACTTAGTGGAAGCAGGGGAGGATTTTTGTTCCTGGGAACTGGCTGCATGGTGCAGCTTCTTTCCTCTGCCTCTGGCCAGAAAGGATGCACCTCTGACCCCTTTGCCTTTTTGAGGCCGAAAGGACTGCATTCGATAATACGGTGCTTTCTTAGGCTGTGAGGAAACCTGAGATAAAAAAAGTAGACTTTCCAGCTGTTGCTGTGGATACTAGGTCCGAGAGACCGTCCCCAAACAATTCCTCACCCTTACAAGGTAAAACCTCCATGTGTTTTTTAGAATCAGCATCACCCGTCCATAATACTCTCCTGGCAGAAATGGACATTGCATTAATTCTAGATGCCAGCAGGCAAATGTCCCTCTGTGCATCCCTCATATATAAGACGACGTCCTTTATATGTTCTAGGGTTAGCAAAATAGTATCCCTGTCGAGGGAATCAATGTTGTCTGACAGAGTATCAGTCCATGCTGCTGCAGCACTACACATCCAGGCTGAAGCAATAGCAGGTCTCAGTATAGTACCTGAGTGTGTATACACAGACTTCAGGATAGCTTCCTGCTTTCTATCCGCAGGCTCCTTTAGGGCGGCCGTATCCTGAGACGGCAGGGCCACCCTTTTAGATAAGCGTGTGAGCGCCTTGTACACCCTAGGGGATGTTTCCCAACGTAACCTGTCCGTTGGCGGGAAAGGGTACGCCATCAGTAACCTCTTAGAAATCACTAGTTTCTTATCAGGGGAACTCCACGCTTCTTCACACAATTCATTTAATTCATCAGATGGGGGAAAAGTCACTGGCTGCTTTTTCTCCCCAAACATATAAACCCTCTTGGTAGTAACCGGGTTAACATCAGAAATGCGTAGTACATCTTTCATTGCAGTAATCATGCATCGGATGGCCTTTTTAGACTGTACATTTGTGTCATCATCATCTACAATGGAGTCAGACTCCGTGTCGACATCTGTGTCCACCATCTGAGCCAGAGGGCGTTTATGAGCCCCTGACGGCTTCTGAGTCGCCTTGGCAGGCGCGGGCTGAGACCCCGGCTGTCCCAAGGCTGCTGCATCATCGAACCTTTTATGTAAGGAGTCGACACTGTCGGTTAAGACCTTCCACATATCCATCCAATCAGGTGTCGGCCCCGACGGGGGCGACACCACACTTATCTGCCCTTGCTCCGCCTCCACGTAACCCTCCTCATCAAACATGTCGACACAGCCGTACCGACACACCGCACACACATAGGGAATGCTCAGACTGAGGACAGGACCCCCCCCCCCCCCCCTCCCCAGCGCCCTGCACCCTAGAGTGACCGGAGTGTGTAAGTGTGCTGGGAGCAATGGCGCACAGCTGCGGTGCTGTGCGCTACCTTAATGAAGACAGGAGTCTTCTGCCGTCGATTTTGTCGTTGATCTTCAGTCTTCTGGCTCTGCGAAGGGGACGGCGGCGCGGCTACGGGAACGGACGATCGAGGTCAGGCCCTGTGTTTGAACCATCTGGAGGTAATGGTGTCCAGTAGCCTAAGAAGCACAAGCTAGCTGCAAGCAGGTAGGTTTGCTTCTCTCCCCTCAGTCCCACGTAGCAGTGAGTCTGTTGCCAGCAGAAGCTCACTGAAAATAAAAAACCTAAAAAATACTTTCTTTTCTAGCAAGCTCAGGAGAGCCCACTAGGAGCACCCAGCTCTGGCCGGGCACAGATTCTAACTGAGGTCTGGAGGAGGGGCATAGAGGGAGGAGCCAGTGCACACCAGATAGCACCTAATCTTTCTTTTAGAGTGCCCAGTCTCCTGCGGAGCCCGTCTATTCCCCATGGTCCTTACGGAGTTCCCAGCATCCACTAGGACGTCAGAGAAATATATTTAAAAAAAAAAGTTCTATGCACACATGGAGCAGCACCATATTATGCCCTTTGCACCCTGTTAAGTCCCCACAGCTATGCCCCTGTCACCATATTATGCCCCCACACAGTAAAGCCCATCCCACCATATTATGCCCCCACATTAATGCCCTTTTCACCATATTGTGGTCACAAAGTTATTATGCAGTACCTGCTCATTGTCAGGGGTTCTGCTCATAGGCCCTCATTCCGAGTTGTTCGCTCGGTATTTTTCATCGCATCGCAGTGAAAATCCGCTTAGTACGCATGCGCAATGTTCGCACTGCGACTGCGCCAAGTAACTTTACTATGAAGAAAGTATTTTTACTCACGGCTTTTTCTTCGCTCCGGCGATCGTAATGTGATTGACAGGAAATGGGTGTTACTGGGCGGATACACGGCGTTTCAGGGGCGTGTGGCTGAAAACGCTACCGTTTCCGGAAAAAACGCAGGAGTGGCCGGGGAAACGGTGGGAGTGCCTGGGCGAACGCTGGGTGTGTTTGTGACGTCAACCAGGAACGACAAGCACTGAAATGATCGCACAGGCAGAGTAAGTCTGGAGCTACTCAGAAACTGCTAACTCGTTTGTAATCGCAATATTGCGCGTACGTCGGTCGCAATTTTAAGAAGCTAAGATTCACTCCCAGTAGGCGGCGGCTTAGCGTGTGTAACTCTGCTACATTCGCCTTGCGAGCGAACAACTCGGAATGAGGGCCATAGTCAGAGGATTCCCCCCTCCTGCGCTGTGGGTCTGTCATCTGCCATGGGTCTGCTGCCTGCCTGCTTCAAACTATTGAAAACGTCCATCCCATAATGGGAGGAGACAGTTATTAAAGGTACTAGAAGCCTCCTCTATAATCTTTAATAACTGTCTCCTCTGAGGTGGCGCCCATTTTGGCAGGGACAATTTCAAAAGAGTGCTGCGGGCAGATGGCGGCAGAACGACGGGGTTGGATGGAGGCATGAGTGGCACAGGCCCTCCCCTCTCTGTCAGAGAGGCTGGGCCCGGGACAGCTGTGCCCTCAGTACCTCCCTGATGGTGGCCCTGGTAACGGTAACCCCCCGCTCCGGCAGCGTAACTTCCTGGTGCCTAACCCTAACACCATCCCCCCTCCCACACACACACACACACACACACACACTATCCCTAACACTCCCCGGAATACTTACATTTGGGATTCCGGCTTTCGGGAGTCTGGTGTCAGGATTCAGTCTACTGTTGGGATTCCAGTACCAATTGTCTAATCGCCGGCATCCCGTCCATCGGGGTCACAGCTACATCCCTTACTATGTATTCATAGAATGAACACATAGAAAAGCTTCTCCATTACATTCACCATCCATGTTCTGGGAATACTTTCATCTAATCATTTTATGTGCTCTCCAAATCTCCCTCACTAAGGGGGAGATTTATCAAAGGCTGGAGAGTGATATAATGGAGAGAGAGATAATTACAGGCCAATCAGCTTCTAATACCACGTTCAGACATAATTACCCGGCTTGGACGCCAGGACACAGGTTGTAGCTGGGTTACCCCTGTCACATGTGGGTGAGGACCTGGATTATTCCTGGGTCCTCACCCTTCACACCAGACCCAGGTCCTTCTCATCTGCAAGCGTTACTGTCTCCAGCCAATCAATTTAGGAGCTGGTTGGTGCTTTATCTCCATCCATCTCTCTCCAAGCTTTGATAAATCTCCCCCATAGTCCCAGAAGGATAATCCTTCTATTATATCTTCTCGTCCATATGGTAAAGACTAGCAATCCTCTTCTTACTACTGTATCTTGTCTCCTTGTACAGATGAAGCTTTCGTAATCTTTGCCTGCCTAGTCGCAGGCGTGCACTCCCGGCTACGGTGGCCAATCCCGGGATCGGCGGGATCCCGGGATTTAGGGCCAAAAATGACTGGGATTGGCTTCCCTACTCCCGGTGTGACTAGGCAATCCATCCGCCTAGTCACACCGGGTGTGCACAGAGTCGCTCCCCATTGTAAGCGTCTCTGTCTGGTCAAATGAATGGGACACGTCTCCGGGCGCGTGCACCCGTCCAGACAGAGACGCGCACAGCATCCAGGCACGGCCAGGCGATCGCGCCTACTCACAGGCGGAACCACGGCTAGCGTGGCTACATCTGCAGGCACATTGCTTCTTTAAAAGTGGATGCACATAGAGCAGATTCACTTCGTTTTATAAACAGTGATTGCTAATTTATATTTTATGTAAATCATAAAACCTAATAACATACTTAGGATAACTATGTTACGGCTACCGCCACACACAAAATCCGCGGGGCACGTCACGGTTGCTTCAGAGCAGGAGAAAGAATCAAATTGCGTGCAGTGCCTGCATGTGAGAGACAAACCTGCAATTACAAAATAACAATGTTACAAATACTGAAGAGTTGCGGAACCAGATAACTGGATGTCAACATTTTTTCTAACAGATTATGTGATAACAGTGTCAATGTGATAATCGTATACCTATAATGGGGAGATGGACACTCCAATACAAGTAAGAAAGTCTGGGTGCCTAAGGTAGAAGTATTTAGAGAACAGATAAAGGATACAAATTGAATACCCCAGTGGTTTTTTACAGAAACGTTGCTAAATTAAATGGGATCAGTAGGATTTCCCGGCAGTCTGAAGAACGATGCCGGGATCCCCAGAGCAAATACCTGTTTGATTTTTAACTTTATTTACTGGAGTGCTGTTCTCTCTTATATGGAACATGACACGGAGTATGAGAAATTATAACTTGCTATCTGCTTCTCATTATGCTTCCGACTACCAAGCCATCCAGAATCGGTTCATAGTTTGTACTGAATTGTCTCTATGGCCCTCATTCCGAGTTGATCGCTCGCTAGCTGCTTTTGGCAGCGGTGCAAACGCTAGGCCGCCGCCCTCTGGGAGTGTATCTTAGCTTAGCAGAAGTGCGAACGAAAGGATCTCAAAACTGCTCCAAAAAAAGATTGTGCATTTTCTGAGCAGCTCGAAACTTACTCCTTCCTTGCGATCACTTCAGTCTGTTTAGTTCCTGCTTTGACGTCACAAACACGCCCTGCGTTCGGCCGGCCACTCCCCCATTTCCCCAGGCACGCCTGCGTTTTTGCCTGACACGCCTGCGTTTTTTAGCACACTCCAGGAAAACGGTCAGTAACTGCCCAGAAACTCCCCTTTCCTGTCAATCATTCACCGATCAACAGAGCGACGGAAAAGAGTCGCTAGACCTTCTGTAAAACTGCATAGTTTTGTGTGAAAGTACGTCGCTCGTGCGCCCTGCAGCCCGTACGCATGCGCAGTTTTGCTGATTTTTTACCTGATCGCTGTGCTGCGAAAATCGGCAGCGAGTGATCAACTCGGAATGAGGGCCTGTATGAATGTGCTATTAGTGTCACTGCAGGATAATTAATATACAGATATAAAGATACATGCCAAGAATGACAACATCCCCTAACGAACAGGCAGTCATACTGTAACATTACATTATTCTGTATTAATGTTTTGTGGAATGCATTTGGCATCCCAACGCTGGAATCCCGATCACCCCTCAGGACACCGGCACGGGGACATCGACAGCCTACATCCTGAAGGTAAGTATAGATGTGGGTATTAGGGTTAGGGCTCAGGGGGGTAGGGTTAGGCATTAGGGGGAGGTTAGGGTTAGTCACTAAGGGAGTGGTTAGCTGTAGTCGCCAACCCCCGAAATTTAGCCCTAGCTGTCATCCCCCTCTAGATTTAGCCCTAGCCGCCACCAGCGGAGGGTTAGGGTCAGGGGGGTGGGGGGGGGGGCGGGGTTGGTTAGCACACCCAACCCCCAAAAGCACTGGGATATTATACTACGCCCTGTTTTACAACTGTGAATTCATCTAGCTTGCTAAAAAGTCACACAGCATATGTGTCGCACTGTGTGGAAGCACATAGAGTCGCAGTGGAAATTGATCTTTGTAGGCTCTGTCTAGATGGGAGTGCCCTGCAGTCGATGCCTGTGACATTTGACTAGTTCCTTCTGCCCCGGGGTGTTATAGGATCTCATTACATGGTAAGAGTTGTAACTCACTGCTGTGACAGACATATGCCAGGTCACATCAGTCTCCACTCCTCCCCTCCACTCAGCTCCGCCCCCCATCTACTGTTACACACGACCCTTATCGTGGCTCCATCCCTACCCTCTACACCTCGTCCATTTGTCCCGACCCCCGCTTGCACTTACCCTGCTGTGTGTGTGTACTGAATAGGCTAGTACGGCTGTCAACAATAATTAAATATTACATTTGGAGGCTCTTCTGAATTTGTATGTGTGAAACTACTGATACTGAGTGTAAAAGGGGCATATTTAATTGTGTGCATGTTTTTTAAAAACCCTGAGGCATGGGGTTTTTCCCGCAGCTGCAGGGTTTTTCCTATTCAATTGCAGGAAAGAAAGTCGCACCCACAGAACAAGTCTGATTTTTCTTAAAATCTTTATTTTTGTAGAAATATCAGTGGCACTGTAGAAAAGGCACCAAAGTTCTGTGCCCACCTGTAGCAGAGCCGCTTATACACACAATGGCCACAGGTAGCAGTGCCGCTTATACACACAATGGCCACTGGTAGCAGAGTCACTTATACACACAATGGCCACTGGTTGTAGCTTTGTTTATACACACAGTACCCACAGGTAGCAGAATCACTTATACACACAATGGCCACAGGTAGCAGAGCCACTTATACACACAGTGCCCACAGGTAGCAGAGTCACTTATACACACAATGGCCACAGGTAGCAGTGGCGCTTATACACACAATGGCCACAGGTAGCAGTGGCGCTTATACACACAATGGCCACTGGTAGCAGAGTCACTTATACACACAATGGCCACAGTTTGTAGCTTTGTTTATACACACAGCACCCACAGGTAGCAGAGTCACTTATACACACAATGGCCACAGGTAGCAGAGCCACTTATACACACAGTGCCCACAGGTAGCAGAGTCACTTATACACACAATGGCCACAGGTAGCAGAGCCACTTATACACACAGTGCCCACAGGTAGCAGAGTCACTTATACACACAATGGCCACAGGTTGTAGCTTCGTTTATACACACAGTACCCACAGGTAGCAGAGTCACTTATACACACAATGGCCACAGGTAGCAGAGCCACTTATACACACAGTGCCCACAGGTAGCATAGTCACTTATACACACAATGGCCACAGGTTGTAGCAGCGCCATTTATTAACAATAGCCACAAGTAGCAGTGTTGCATATACACATAATGACCACAGTATTAGTGTTGTTTATTGACACAATGTCCATTGGTAGCACCTATACTAACAGAAGTACAGTGTGTGTGTGGGGGCTTGGAAAGGGGGTGGGGTGGTATGGGGTAGGGGATCCAGTGGTGCTGCGGGTGGGGGAGGGGCGGGTGCGGTCGGGGTGCAGATGGGGGAGGGGGGAGGGGGTCTGTAGATGCTGCTGGTGGGGGGAGTGGAGGGTGCGGGGGGCCCACAGATGAAGGAGGGGGTCTAGAGGTGCTGTGCATGGAGGGCAGGGTGCAGGGGTGGTGCATGTGGGGTAGGGGTGGGTGCAGGGGTGGGGTTTGGTTGGCGAAGGGGTACCAGAGGTGCTGCAGGTGGGGGAGGTGTGGGTGCCGCGGATGGGGTCTGTAAATGCTGCGGGTGGGGGAGGGGGTCCGGAGGTGCTGTGGGTGGGGGAGGGGTGGGTGATGGAGGGGTGGTGCAGAGGGGGTGCTGCAGATGGGGGAGGGGGTAGGAAGGTGTTGCGGGTGGGGGGCATGGATGGGGGAGGGGTTCCGGATGCACTCCAGGTGGGGGAGGGTGGGGATGCTGCAGGTGGGGGAGGGGCGGGGGTGGTGCGGTGGTGTATGTGCGGGGGTTCCACAGGTGGGGGAGGGGCGGGTGCGCAGGCAGGACGGAAACAGACGCAGCAGCGTGTGGTCAGACAGGGAGCGCGACCTCTGCATCTTAGGTGCATCTGCTTCTCATCAACTATATTTAAATTGCTCACAACTCACCAGAAAGTTAAGGGATCATGCCCTGCATCTGCTATATATTAGCCCAGATCTGTGACTCTATGACTCTGACTCCTCCCAGCGTTGTGACTTTAGGAAATGAGTCACAGATCTGGGCTTATATATAGGAGATAACACTATGGAACAGTGGCATACCCCGGGATGATGGGGGTAGTGTATGACAGTGGCATGCTCCGGGATGATGGGGGTAGTGTATGACAGTGGCATGCCCCGGGATGATGGGGGTAGTGTATGACAGTGGCATGCCCCGGGATGATGGGGGTAGTATATGACAGTGGCATGCCCCGGGATGATGGGGTAGTGTATGACAGTGGCATGCCCCGGGATGATGGGGGTAGTGTATGACAGTGGCATGCCCCGGGATGATGGGGGTAGTGTATGACAGTGGCATGCCCCGGGATGATGGGGGTAGTGTATGACAGTGGCATGCCCCGGGATGATGGGGGTAGTGTATGACAGTGGCATGCTCCGGGATGATGGGGGTAGTGTATGACAGTGGCATGCCCCGGGATGATGGGGGTAGTGTATGACAGTGGCATGCCCCGGGATGATGGGGGTAGTGTATGACAGTGGCATGCTCCGGGATGATGGGGGTAGTGTATGAGTGGCATGTCCCGGGATGATGGGGGTAGTGTATGACAGTGGCATGCCCCGGGATGATGGGGGTAGTGTATGACAGTGGCATGCTCCGGGATGATGGGGGTAGTGTATGAGTGGCATGTCCCGGGATGATGGGGGTAGTGTATGACAGTGGCATGCCCCGGGATGATGGGGGTAGTGTATGACAGTGGCATGCCCCGGGATGATGGGGGTAGTGTATGAGTGGCATGTCCCGGGATGATGGGGGTAGTGTATGACAGTGGCATGCCCCGGGATGATGGGGGTAGTGTATGACAGTGGCATGCCCCGGGATGATGGGAGTAGTGTATGACAGTGGCATGCCCCGGGATGATGGGGGTAGTGTATGACAGTGGCATGCCCCGGGATGATGGGGGTAGTGTATGACAGTGGCATGTCCCGGGATGATGGGAGTAGTGTATGACAGTGGCATGTCCCGGGATGATGGGGGTAGTATATAATATGACAGTGGCATGCCCCGGGATGATGGCGGTAGTGTATGACAGTAGCATGCCCCGGGGTGATGGGAGTAGTGTATGACAGTAGCATGTCCGGGATGATGGGAGTAGTGTATGACAGTGGCATGTCCCGGGATGATGGGAGTAGTGTATGACAGTGGCATGTCCCGGGATGATGGGGGTAGTGTATGACAGTGGCATGCCCCGGGATGATGGGGGTAGTGTATGACAGTGGCATGCCCCGGGATGATGGGGGTAGTGTATGAGTGGCATGCCCCGGGATGATGGGGGTAGTGTATGACAGTAGCATGCTCCGGGATGATGGTGGTAGTGTATGACAGTGGCATGCTCCGGGATGATGGGGGTAGTGTATGACAGTGGCATGCTCCGGGATGATGGGGGTAGTGTATGACAGTGGCATGCTCCGGGATGATGGGAGTAGTGTATGACAGTGGCATGCCCCGGGATGATGGGGGTAGTGTATGACAGTAGCATGCTCCGGGATGATGGTGGTAGTGTATGACAGTGGCATGCTCCGGGATGATGGGGGTAGTGTATGACAGTGGCATGCTCCGGGATGATGGGAGTAGTGTATGACAGTGGCATGCCCCGGGATGATGGGGGTAGTGTATGACAGTGGCATGCCCCGGGATGATGGGGGTAGTGTATGACAGTGGCATGCCCCGGGATGATGGGGGTAGTGTATGACAGTGGCATGCCCCGGGATGATGGTGGTAGTGTATGACAGTAGCATGCTCCGGGATGATGGGGGTAGTGTATGACAGTGGCATGCCCCGGGATGATGGGGGTAGTGTATGACAGTGGCATGCCCCGGGATGATGGGGGTAGTGTATGACAGTGGCATGCCCCGGGATGATGGGAGTAGTGTATGACAGTGGCATGCCCCGGGATGATGGGGGTAGTGTATGACAGTGGCATGCCCCGGGATGATGATGGGGGTAGTGTATGACAGTGGCATGCCCCGGGATGATGGGGGTAGTGTATGACAGTGGCATGCCCCGGGATGATGGGGGTAGTGTATGACAGTGGCATGCCCCGGGATGATGATGGTGGTAGTGTATGACAGTAGCATGCTCCGGGATGATGATGGGGGTAGTGTATGACAGTGGCATGCCCCGGGATGATGGGGGTAGTGTATGACAGTGGCATGCCCCGGGATGATGATGGGGGTAGTGTATGACAGTGGCATGCCCCGGGATGATGGGGGTAGTGTATGACAGTGGCATGCCCCGGGATGATGGGGGTAGTATATAATATGACAGTGGCATGCCCCAGGATTGTAGTGTATGTACATAACGCTCTGGGAGACAGTGGCACGTATGACAATGCCATACCCTGGACTAAGCACTCTCCTGCTGAGCAGATCGCTGACAATGGCCCCACCTGCTTGTGTGGTGTCCGTCAGATCATAGCCGCTGCCAGGGAAGTCCCTCAGCTTGAGGCCACTCAGGTTCAGGATACCGAAGCACACCGCCTCCTACAGGGCCCAGTCCAGGCTGCGCACGGTGTTCTGGTGCAGGGTTCCTGTGCTCCAGTGCGGTCCATTGGGGAAGCTGGGGAACACGGACACCGAGCCGGGACACACACCGGGTATCGTGCTGATGACGCCCCCTGCTTCGCCGTAGAGACCACCTCCTCCCTGCCCGATGCCACCTCCACCCTGCCCACCTGTGCCTCCCACCACGGCCGCCGCCATCTGATTCGCCGTCATTGCTGCCCAGGAATAGCCTAGGGATGGACATCGATGATCGATGTTTCCGAACCATCGATGTTTTCATTTCGATGGTAGTGTTTTTAACATTTAATGGTGCCCTCCCGATGTTTTTCACCATCAAATGATAGTCATTCGATGGTCTTCCGATGGTGGCTTGTTTTTTTCTAATTCCAAATAGCTATGCCTCCCCTTGCTGCTGTGTCTGTATCAGGGAAACTTCCTAAGTTCGTTGGAGGCTGTCTTACACTCTCTCTGTTTCATACATAAGCCTGCTCAGCCAGTCCCCTCACCCCCTTCCCTCTCTAGGCTGCTGCTGGGCAACAGGGCCCACTGCTAGCTCTGGCTCTCTGAGTCAGTGAGAGCCAATCAGATCACAGACCTTACCCTGCAGCAGCAGAAGCCACAGACACTCGGAGCTCAGGAGGATTCAGAGGAGACAGAGTGACCTCACTGATCTTTATATCACCCCAGCTATACACCACCATTGATCAGGGGGAATCATTTAGGAGGGCTATGGACAAAGTCCTTACTTGAGCATGTTTTGGACTGTGGGAAAAACCAAGAGAAAACACAAAAAACATGGAAAGAACATACAAACTCCACACCGTAAAGATCGGAATTGGTCCCATGTGAGACAGCAAAGCAAACTGTGCCCTGAGCCAGTTGTCATCCACACTATTGTAAGAAATTCCCAGCCGGTACGCCGTACCGCCAGCCCGTCCACAATACTGCATTCCGCTGGCTTCATTCTGTGTGAGGGGAGGAGAGCGCAGCGCAGTACCTCTCCTGCACCTCAATTCTCTTTGATGCCCGGTCTCACTCTCCATCGGCGGCGGTGGGGTCAATCTGAATAAGGCACCGCTTTACTAGCCAATCAGAGCTCATGGACCGGCAGCCGCGGCTCCTGATTGGCTGCTGGTCCGCGAGCTCTGATTGGCTAACGAACCGGCGCATCATTTCAGATTGACCCCGCCGCCGTTGGAGAGTGAGACCGGGCATCAAAGAGAATTGAGGGGCAAGAGAGACGCTATGCTGTAAGTGCTCGGCTCAGTGAGCATGCGCGGCCTCCGCTACTGCTGCTACAGGGGCTGTACCAAGAGTGGAGAAGGGGGGTTATGGACACACCAAACACTAGGGCAAGGGGGGGGGGGGGGGTATTTCATACTGCTGTGATGCGCTGATGTCTTTGTCACACATACACTATGTGTCACACACACTCCTCTCCCCACTACATACTGTAACATCACTCACCTACACCATCCATATCTCCTATATATTAGCCCAGATCTGTGACTCTATGACTCTGACTCCGCCCAGCACTGTGACTCCGCCCAGCAATAGGAAATGAGTCACATATCTGGGTTAATATGTAGGAGATTTCAGGATATTTATTATATACAGATCTAATATCTAGCATAAAGGCAGCAGGTGAGAGTACAGGTAACTGTAACAGACTATGGGGGTAATTCAGACCTGATTGTAACAGCAAATTTGTTAGCAGTTGGGCAAAACCATGTGCACTGCAGGGGGGGGCAGATGTAACATGTGCAGAGAGAGTTAGATTTGGGGGGTTATATTGTTTCTGTGCAGGGTAAATACTGGCTGCTTTATTTTTACACTGCAATTTATATTTCAGTTTGAATACACCCCACCCAAATCTAACTCTCTCTGCACATGTTATATCTGCCCCCCTCCCTCTGCAGAAGTACAAAAGCATTGAACAGCAGCGATGCTTTTGCATTTCAGGAGTAGCTCCCGGTCAGCGCAGCACCTGCGGCTGGCCAGGAGAACCTCTTCGCTGCCCAGGTCGCAGCGGCTGCGTGTGAGATCGCAGCGCCCCCCCCAACGGTCCGGCCACTATTGCATTGGCTGGACCACGCCGCCGTCCAGCCCCCTTCCTGCCCAGCAACCGCCTCTGCCTGTCAATCAGGCAAAGGCGATCGCTAGGCAGCGACGGCCTACGGCCGTCTGGTATGTCCCGGCGCCAGCGCATGCGCAGTACTGACCCGATAGCACAGCTGCAATAAACTGCAGCGTGCGAACGAGTCAGAATGACCCCCATGGTTTTGCCCAACTGCTAACAAATTTGCTGCTATGATCAGATCTAAATTACCCCCTATGGGATGTACTTACCTGTGGCTGCCAGAGCTGAGAGGATGCACAGGAAACTGAGGACTGGTCCCATGATGAATCTCAGACTCTAGAAGTGTATCAGACTAGTACTGCACAACAATCAACAGGGTCCTGTTATTAAATAGACCTGGGGGAAGGCGGGGCTACGTAATGATTACAGTGGTCCTGCACTAATCCTGAGGAAATGAAACTGAAACTACTGTAAGACTTTTTCGTTTTATTAAACAAATTCTATAAAAAGGAAAAGGGTGGAACAATGAGGAGATGGAGCAGAATAAAAAAACTATATCTAGAACACAGTTCGAAGATGAAGAAAAAGAAAACAGAAAGGCAGACGTTATTTTTTTGTTTAGCAGCTTTTGTTTTTCTATAACGGCAACAGGAATGAATGCTCATCAGTCAGAGCCACCAATGATCAGGTGATTAGATAAATGGACATTTAGTAAATCTACCCCTAACAATTCAGTAGCAATCTTGCATGATCTCCAGGGGTGGATGAGTGCCAGTTGGGTTCTGATAAAACAAAGGTTCTTAATGATATGAGGAAGACCATACTTGCCTACTCTCCCGGAATGGCCGGGAGGCTCCCGAAAATCGGGTGACCCTCCCGGCCCCACGGAAGAGCAGGCAAGTCTCCCGGAAACGGGGGTCCCCCCTGCCCGTCCGCCCACTTAGTATGTAAAGTGGGCGGTCCGGGCAGTTGATGACGCGATTCTTGCAGAATCGCGTCATCATAGCCACGCCCCCTGCCGTGTAATGCCGGTGATCGCGGCATTACAGAGCGGGGGGCGTGGCTTAAAGCGGGTGTCAGCGTGACCCCACCCTTGCTCCGCCCCCGCCCCGCCCTTCCTCCGCCTCCGTCCCGCCTCCTCCCCACGTCATATCCCTCCTCTGCCCCCTTGCTGAGCCGACCTGGCTGCTCTCTCCCGCAGAGAGCAGCC
This sequence comes from Pseudophryne corroboree, assembly GCF_028390025.1. NCBI lineage: Eukaryota > Metazoa > Chordata > Amphibia > Anura > Myobatrachidae > Pseudophryne > Pseudophryne corroboree. The sequence goes on from NC_086453.1 coordinate 35,375,866, forward strand.
AGGATGTCGGCAAGTATGAGGAAGACTGTAGCTGGGCCAACCAACTGGACTTATGCTTGGGGGTTCAGAGTTACAAAACTCTGCTGGTGTTATCCATTATTAGTGCTGGACAGGATACATAAACATCAGTCATCTGTCATCAAATCTTCATTCTTATTTCTGAGGAACATAGCTAGACTTACTGTAAGTACTTAACTCCCCTAGAAGATCTGCCTACACTCTAACAGGCATTTGTATCATCACGCTTGGACTGTTGCATGCACTCTACCTTGGTACAGTATGCACAACTTGCAGCTGGTACAAAATGCAACCAAGGGGTTAACGTATAACCCCGTTCCTGCCACATTAACACCTTGCAAGCATCAGATGTTGGATCGCAGAGAACAGGATGTTGTTGCCAGATCCTGCATGCATGTTTTGTTGCGGCCGGGGCCACTCTGATTAAAGGTAACTGGGCTCCTGCATGGAGGTGTCATGGTATCCGACTTTTGGAATGCAATACCCAGAAGTTCAGAAGGCTGCGCAGGAGAGAAATCTTCTGGTCAGTATATTGTCAGGACTGTCGCTGAAATTTAGCTTATGGTGGGAGCTGGATTGGAGACCACTTGTTGGCTTTATTAGGTTTCTCCACATGAAAGTAGCACTGAGGAGTCTACTAGAAACTGGATAGAGAAGTAGAGGCGAGAGACTTGCAGTATCAGCTAGATGGGTTATAGTATTAGGTAACTAGGCTGGAGAAGGTAATGCGTCTGGTAAACAGGCTGGAAGCAGTGGTGCATATCAGTAAACAAGGTGGGACCTGAAATGCATATTAGCGTTATCGGGCTAGTACCAGTGCCTATAGAATAAGCAGGCTTGAACCAGTAAAGCATTTTGGAGTTACTGGGCTGGGACCAGTAATACATATAGAGTAACTGGGATGGAACCGGTAATGCATACAAAGTAACTGTGCTAGTACCGCTAGTACTTATAGAGAAACTGTGCTGGGACCATTGATGCGTATACAGTAAATGAGCTGAAACCAGTAATGTGTATAGAGTAACCGGGCTGGGACTGGTAATGTGTATAGAGTAACCGGGCTGGGGCTGGTAATGTGTATAGAGTAACCAGATTGGGACTGGTAATGCATATAGAGTAACCGGGCTGGGATTAGTAATGTGTATAGAGTAACTGGGTTGGGACTGGTAATGCATATAGAGTAACCAGCCTGGGACTGGTAATGCACATAAAGTAACCGGGCTGGGACTGGTAACGTGTATAGAGTAACCGGACTGGGACTGGTAATGCATATAGAGTAACTAAGCTTCTTTGTTTAATGTAGTACCCACTAGTGGTCTGCATTAATCATTTCTAGAAATACATTGCAACTCCAGCTTAGTGGCGCACCTCCAACCTGTTGTTATTTTTGGGCCCTTTCTTTGGGGTCAAGCAATTCTTTCATTGGTTGGTTTTTCCTATAATCTATCACTAAATTGTTAATAAGTGCTTGTGCATTTTCCTTTGGACCTTGGTGTGTCTCTCTCTAGAGAATGTGTATAGAGTAACTGGACTGGGACTGGTAATATGTATAGAGTAACCGGACTGGGACTGGTAATGCGTATAGAGTAACCGGACTGGGACTGGTAATGTGTATAGAGTAACCGGACTGGTAATGTGTATAGAGTAACCGGACTGGGACTGGTAATGCGTATAGAGTAACCGGACTGGGACTGGTAATGTGTATAGAGTAACTGGACTGGTAATGTGTATAGAGTAAACGGATTGGGACTGGTAACATGTATAGAGTAACCGATCTGAGACTGGTAATGCGTATAGAGTAACTGGACTGGGACTGGTAATGTGTATAGAGTAACCAGACTGGGACTGGTAATGCGTATAGAGTAACCGGACTGGGACTGGTAATGTGTATAGAGTATTTGGACTTGGACTAGTAATGTGTATAGAGTAACCGGGCAGGGACTGGTAATGCGTATAGAGTAACCAGACTGGGAATGCATATAGAGTAACCGGACTGGGACTGGTAATGTGTATAGAGTGATGGTGTAGGGGCTTTCTTAGTATAGCAAATATATATTGATTCAAGCTTTTTCGCATTTAACCAAGATATTTACTCTTGCTCACAATTAGGTTCGTGTTTCCTTAAAAGCTTCACAGATATTTCATAAGCTCAACATTATATTCAAAGCATGAATTGTTCAATGTCATAGCGCCAGATGTATCCAAGGCCAGTCAAGCATATCGCCAAAAGTTCTGAACATCGAGGAGGATTTTGACCTGTCCTGACCTCCAGAGAGGATGTTCCGGGAAAACCGATAATCGCAAAGCAATAAATATATTTTAATTGCTAATTATAATCTTGTGTGACAATTGATGTGTTTCAGTTTTCAAGACATACATGGTGTATTCTGATTGGCTAAATGTATTGGCACACATGAATCCTTTGTTCTTTTGCTATAAAATAAACCTTATATGGCCCCTAAGACAGATCAACTATGAACTGCTTAGGTTACACAATGATCCTGTGTCACCTTTTCATTCACTGATCTCCAACCGGTTGCTAAGGGAAACAGAATTCTGACTGATGACTGCAGAGAGTTTATAGACTAGACCTGAATAGGTTAACATACCCTATCAAGAGTAACCGGACTTGGACTGATAATGTGCATTGAGTAACCGGACTTGGCCTGGTAATGTGTATAGAGTAACTGGACTGGGACTGGTAATGCGTATAGAGTAACTGGACTAAGGCTGGTAATGCGTATAGAGTAACCTAACTGGGACTGGTAATGCGTAGAGTAACTGGACTGGTAATGCGTATAGAGTACCCGGAATGGGACTGGTAATGCGTAGAGTAACTGGACTGGTAATGCGTATAGAGTAACCTGACTGGGACTGGTAATGCGTAGAGTAACTGGACTGGTAATGCGTATAGAGTAACCGGACTGGGACTGGTAATGCGTAGAGTAACTGGACTGGTAATGCGTATAGAGTAACCGGGCTGGGACTGGTAATGCATATAGAGTAATCATGCTGGAACCAGTAATGTTCATAGAGTAACCGGACTGGGACTGGTAATGTGTATAGAGTAACTGGACTGGGACTGGTAATGTGTATAGAGTAACTGGACTGGGACTGGTAATGTGTATAGAGTAACTGGACTGGTAATGTGTATAGAATAACCGGACTGGGACTGGTAATGCGTATACAGTAACCGGGCTGGGACTGGTAATGCGTATACAGTAACCGGACTGGGACTGGTAATGAGTATAGAGTAACCGGACTGGGACTGGTAATGCGTATAGAGTAACCGGGCTGGGACTGGTAATGCATATAGAGTAATCATGCTGGAACCAGTAATGTTCATAGAGTAACCGGACTGGGACTGGTAATGTGTATAGAGTAACTGGACTGGGACTGGTAATGTGTATAGAGTAACTGGACTGGGACTGGTAATGTGTATAGAGTAACTGGACTGGTAATGTGTATAGAATAACCGGACTGGGACTGGTAATGCGTATACAGTAACCGGGCTGGGACTGGTAATGCGTATACAGTAACCGGACTGGGACTGGTAATGCGTATAGAGTAACCGGACTGGGACTGGTAATGCGTATAGAGTAACCGGGCTGGGACTGGTAATGCATATAGAGTAATCATACTGGAACCAGTAATGTTCATAGAGTAACCGGACTGGGACTGGTAATGTGTATAGAGTAACTGGACTGGGACTGGTAATGTATATAGAGTAACCGGACTGGGACTGGTAATGCGTATAGAGTAACTGGACTGGGACTGGTAATGTGTATAGAGTAACCGGACTGGGACTGGTAATGTGTATAGAGTAACCGGACTGGGACTGGTAATGCGTATAGAGTAACCGAACTGGGACTGGTAATGTGTATAGAGTAACTGGACTGGTAATGTGTATAGAGTAAACGGATTGGGACTGGTAACATGTATAGAGTAACCGGACTGAGACTGGTAATGCGTATAGAGTAACTGGACTGGGACTGGTAATGTGTATAGAGTAACCAGATTGGGACTGGTAATGCGTATAGAGTAACCGGACTGGGACTGGTAATGTGTATAGAGTAATTGGACTTGGACTAGTAATGTGTATAGAGTAACCGGGCAGGGACTGGTAATGCGTATAGAGTAACCAGACTGGGAATGCGTATAGAGTAACCGGACTTGGACTGATAATGTGCATTGAGTAACCGGACTTGGCCTAGTAATGTGTATAGAGTAACTGGACTGGGACTGGTAATGCGTATAGAGTAACTGGACTAAGACTGGTAATGCGTATAGAGTAACCGGACTGGGACTGGTAATGCGTAGAGTAACTGGACTGGTAATGCGTATAGAGTACCCGGAATGGGACTGGTAATGCTAGAGTAACTGGACTGGTAATGCATATAGAGTAACCGGACTGCGACTGGTAATGTGTAGAGTAACTGGACTGGTAATGCATATAGAGTAACCGGACTGGGACTGGTAATGCGTAGAGTAACTGGACTGGTAATGCGTATAGAGTAACCGGACTGGGACTGGTAATGCTTAGAGTAACTGTACTGGTGATGTGTGTAGAGTAACCGGACTGGGGCTGGTAATGTGTATAGAGTAACCGAACTGGGACTGGTAATGCGTATTGAGTAACTGGACTTGGACTGGTAATGCATATAGATTAACCGGACTGGGACTGGTAATGCGTATTGAGTAACTTGACTTGGACTGGTAATGCATATAGAGTAACCGGACTGGGACTGGTAATGCGTATTGAGTAACTGGACTGGTAATGTGTATAGAGTAACCGGACTGGGACTGGTAATGCATATGGAGTAACCGGACTGGGACTGGTAATGCATATAAAGTAACCGGATTGGGACTGGTGATGCGTATAGAGTAACTGGACTGGAACTGGTAATGTGTATAGAGTAACCGGACTTGGACTGATAATGCGTATAGAGTAACCGGACTGGGACTGGTAATATGTATAGAGTAACCGGACAGGACTGGTAATGCATACAGAGTAACCGTGCTGGGACAGGTAGTATGTATAGAGTAACCGGATTGAGACTTGTAATGTGTATAGAGCAACCGGGCTGGGACTGGTAACGCTTATAGAGTAACCAGGCTGGGACTGGTAATGCGTATAGAGTAACCGTGCTGGGACTGGTAATGCGTAGAGTAACTGGACTGGTGTTAGGATCTCCTGCTCTGTGCTGCCACGTCGCCATGGCAATCGGGAGGCAAGTGTTAGCAAAGTAACCTGAGTGAAGCTGATACTTCGGTCCGGGTTTTTACTGTGCAGTGGTTACAGGCTCTGTGCACGGCAGGGAATCCGGCACTGGTTTTGTGCTCACAGTCTGTGAGGTCTGAGTGGGGCGTGGACAGCACCTGCTATATAAACCATCCTCTCAGGCTAGGCAAATGCTGCTGAATCTTTGTTTGTTAGTCAGTTCCAGAGAATTAGCTAGTACTGTGTGACTTTGTATTTACTTGTTGCTTACTGCAAATAGGCCTTGGGATTCGGTACTTCATTCTGCCAATCCGGACCTAGCAGTAAGACTGGAGTCAGTTGTTTAACCTGCTGGGGTTCTTTTGCTATTCTGTGAACCCAGCAGGTTTGCGGCTGTACTCTCAGACCTGCCTGCTTAATCCTCTCTCACTGTGCAGAGCATCCAGGTGTCAGTTTAGTGGCAGTAAGCTGAACCTGTGCCCTGCAAGTGGAGGTTAGGATTGTGGATACTCTCCTTGTGTCTATATTTCTATCTCTGACAAAGGAGTTTATTCCCACACCCGTTGGTTACCCTTTGGGGTTTTTTCTGTTGCTCTTAGCAACATCATTTCGGGTGCTCCACATGTTAAATCACTACATCTCGCTTCATTGTCCGCTATATTCCATCTGAGCATTCCTGACACTAGGGAGACACCCAGTTCCTGAGCCTTCGGGCTTCTCCGTTCACTTTGTGTTTATTAGTTATTCCATCACCTTCTGTGTATGTTATGTTATACTGTCTGTGAGTTCGTTTGCTCTGCATCCCTCTCTGTTCATACACCGGTATACTCCTGTTAGCACTGGTGTGCGTAACATATTCAGCAGCCTTACTCTTGTTTAAATTTTGTGGGAATATGGAGCATACCCCTCAAAATACTTTGCAACAGGGGGTCGATCAGGTGCAGGTCCTGACTCGACAATTTAATGAGATGTCTATTAAAATGAACACCCCGCAGGCCGCTAGCGGAGCTCCCGCAGCAGCAGCGGCAAGTTCAGGGGTTAAGGAGCCGAAAGTAAATCTCCCGGGTCGTTTTTCTGGAGATCGCTCGCAGTTCTTTTGTTTCAAGGAGAGTTGTAAGCTATATTTCAGGCTTAGGCCCCAGTCTTCTGGGTCGGAGATTCAGCGGGTGGGCATGGTGATTTCCTTGCTACAAGGAGACCCACAGGTTTGGGCATATGGGTTGCAGCCTGACTGTCCGTCGCTTAAAAGTGTTGATGCTTTTTTTACGGCACTGGACATTTTGTATGATGACCCTGACAAGATGGCTTCAGCCGAGGCTCAGATTACGGTCCTTAAGCAAGGATGACGGCCAGCTGAGGTTTATGTACTGAGTTTCGGAGGTTGGCTCATGATACCCAGTGGAATGACCCAGCCCTGAGAAACCAGTACCGAAGGGGCCTTTCTGACCAGATAAAGGACCAACTGGTACAATATCCCTCGCCTGATAGCTTAGATCTGCTCATGCAGTTATCCACACGGGTGGATAGACGGCTGAGAGAGCGTAGGCTTGAAAGGGAGACCGCAGTTTCCTTTTTTCCCAACGGAACCTCAGACTCTGAGGAATATTCCGAGGAGCCTATGCAGATTGGGGCTACCCGCCTCTCCTCGCGTGAGGAGACGCGGAGGAGACAGCAGGGTTTGTGTTTGTACTGTGGGAATAAAGGTCATGTTGTAGTATCATGCCCAGAAAAGCCGGAAAACTTCAGGGCCTGAGGGTGATGGGAAATATCCTGTCAGGCCAGAAGTCAGAATTTCCCAAAAAGACTTTTCTCATTCCGGTGACTTTGGAGATCCTCGGCCAAACTGTCAAGACTGAGGCCTTTGTTGACAGTGGAGCCGATGGGGTTTTCATGGACCGTCTATTCGCCCTGGAACACTCTGTTCCCTCAGTACCTTTGGCATCAGAGATTGAGATCTGTGGGTTAAACGGGGAACCATTGTCCCAGGGAAAAATTACCTCCTGCACCAGCCAAATTCCTTTGTTTATTGGAGCCACACACTCTGAAAAATTGTCTTTCTATGTGACTGTCTTCTTTTGCCCCATTGGTCTTGGGGTTACCCTGGTTAAGGGCCCATAACCCTCAATTTGACTGGGTCTCTGGGGAGATTCTTAGTTGGGGTAGTGATTGTTTCAGGAGTTGCTTGAGCCTTCCAGTCAGGCTCTCGCAGCTAAGTTTGCCAGGATTGCCAGGATGTTATGCAGATTTTGCGGATGTGTTCTCCAAAAAAGTTGCGGAGGTACTACCTCCCCATCGCCCCTTTGACTGTGCCATTGATTTGTTGCCGGATGCTAAGCTTCCCAAGAGCAGGTTGTACTCCCTGTCACGTCCTGAGACTCAGGCTATGGCAGAGTACATTCAGGAGAACTTGGCTAAAGGATTTATCAGACCCTCACAGTCCCCAGTTGTGCCGGGGTTCTTCTTCGTGGGTAAAAAGGACGGTTCGTTGCGACCCTGTATCGACTTCAGGGAATTGAACCGTATCACGATTAAAAACTCGTACCCACTGCCTCTCATTTCGGTTTTGTTTGACCAGCTTCGTACTGCCACCATTTTTTCTAAGATTGACCTACGCAGTGCTTACAATCTAATCCGAATATGAGAGGGGGATGAATGGAAGACTGCCTTTAATACCCACTCAGGGCATTATGAATATTTGGTGATGCCTTTTGGGCTCTCTAATGCCCCGGCAGTCTTCCAGGAATTCATGAACGATGTGCTCAGGGAATATTTGGATAGATTCTTAGTTGTTTATCTAGATGACATCCTAATCTTCTCCCATTCCCTGGAGGAACATCGGAAGCATGTACGCTTAGTCCTCCAGAAACTCAGAGACCACCAGCTTGGGGCGAAGCTGGAGAAGTGCGAATTTGAAGTCCAGCAAATCGCATTTCTAGGGTATATTATCTCCTCAGAAGGTTTCCAAATGGAGGGTTCTAAGGTACAGGCAGTCCTGGATTGGGTGCAGCCCACTAGTTTGAAGACGCTTCAGCGTTTTCTGGGCTTTGCGAATTTTTATAGACGATATATCGCTGGATTTTCATCTATAGTGGCCCCCTTGGTTGCACTCACTAAGAAAGGGGCGGATGTTGCTCACTGGTCTTGTGAGGCCAAAGCGGCCTTTGCCCGTCTCAAAAGGGCATTTGTCTCGGCCAAGGTGCTGCGACACCCAGATCCAGAGAGTCCTTTTGTGGTGGAAGTGGATGCCTCTGAGATAGGTATTGGGGCAGTGCTCTCTCAGATGGGGGTGTCTGATAATCGCCTTCATCCCTGTGCTTACTTTTCCCGTAAATTTTCGCCTGCTGAGATGAATTATGATATGGTAACCGGGAATTGTTGGCTATAAAGGATGCACTCGGGGAGTGGAGACACTGGCTTGAGGGGGCTAAGTTTGTGGTCTCAATTCTCACCGACCATAAGAATCTGGCATATTTAGAGTCAGTGAAGCGGCTCAATGCCAGGCAGGCACGATGGGCTTTGTTTTTTGCTTGCTTTAATTTTTTGATAACATATCACCCTGGGTCAAAAAACATCAAGGCTGATGCGCTCTCGCAGAGTTTTGCTCCAGTCCAAGAGACCACCGAGGAGCCATTACCCATTCTGTCCCCATCATGTATTAAAGTGGGCATTACCCAGGACCTCTTGTCATTAGTCCTTAGAGCACAGAAGCAGGCTCCTCCAGACCTTCCGGTAGGTCTCTTGTTTGTGCCTCCTAGGTTAAGACAGCGAGTGTTCCTGGAATTCCATGCCAAGAGGTCGACAGGGCATCCGGGTATTGCCAGAACTCGGGAGTTGTTGTCTAGGGCGGTGTGGTGGCCCTCGGTGGCTAGGGATGTGGATCAGTGGGTTCGGGCATGTAACGTTTGTGCCCGAAATGAAACTCCTAGAGGGGTTCCTGTCGGCCCATTACATCCACTCTCTATTCCATCTAAGGCATGGACCCACATTTCCATGGATTTTGTGGTGGACTTGCCCAAATCCTCGGGGATGACAGTCATTTGGGTTGTCGTTGACAGGTTTTCGAAGATGGCACATTTCGTTCCATTGGTTGAGTTGCCATCGTCCAGACGCCTGTCTGAGTTATTTATGCAGCATGTTGTGCGCCTCCACGGGTTGTCACTTGATGTGGTCTCTGACCGTGGATCCCAGTTTGTGGCCAAATTCTGGAGGGCATTTTATTCTGATCTCCAGATTTCTGTGAGCTTGTCGTCAGGCTACCATCCACAGTCTAATGGGCAGACTGAGAGGGTGAACCAGTCCTTGGAGCAGTTCCTCAGGTGTTATGTCTCCAAGTGTCATACTGACTGGGTTGCTCATCTGTCCATGGTGGAGTTTGCCTTTAACAACGCGGCTCACTCTGCTACAGGGATCTCTCCCTTCCTTTGTGTGTATGGGCATCATCCTAAGGCCAATTCTTTTGATCCCCTGGATTCCACGCCTGGTGGTTCCTCTGTGGTTTCGGCCCTTAGGGGTATTTGGAGGAAAGTGAAGAAAGCCCTTGTGTCTGTGTCATTAGTGACCACAAGGGTTTTTGATAAGCGGAGAAGACCCTGCAGCTTCAAATTAGGAGACTTCGTCTGGTTGTCCACCAAGAATTTGAAGTTGAGACAGCCATCTCATAAGTTAGGCCCCCGGTTCATCAGACCTTATAAGATCACCAGGGTTATCAATCCGGTAGCATTTCAGTTAGATCTGCCCCGTTCATTGGGTATCAATAAAACATTTCATTGTTCCCTTTTAAAACTGGCGGTTAGTAATCTTTCTTCCAGTAGAAGACCTTCTCCTCTTCTGATACGGGGTAAGAGGGAGTTTGTGGTTGAAAGGGTTCTTGACTCCAAGATGGTTCGGGGTCGGCTGTCATTTTTGGTGCACTGGAAGGGGTATGGCCCGGAGGAGCGGTCGTGGGTGCGCAGTTGTGATCTTCATGCCCCCAGACTGATACGCTCTTTCTTCTCGCAGTTCCCCGATAAACCCGGTGGTAGGGGTTCTTTGACCCCTCGTCAGAGGGGGGGTACTGTTAGGATCTCCTGCTCTGTGCTGCCACGTCGCCATGGCAACCGGGAGGCAAGTGTTAGCGAAGTAACCTGAGCGCAGCTGATACTCCGGTCCGGGTTTTTACTGTGCAGTGGTTACAGGCTCTGTGCACTGCAGGGAATCCGGCGCTGGTTTTGTGCTCACAGTCTGTGAGGTCTGAGTGGGGCGTGGACAGCACCTTCTATATAAACCATCCTCTCAGGCTAGGCAAATGCTGCTGAATCTTTGTTAGTCAGTTCCAGAGAATTAGCTAGTACTGTGTGACTTTGTATTTACTTGTTGCTTACTGCAAATAGGCCTTGGGATTCGGTACTTCATTCTGCCAATCCGGACCTAGCAGTAAGACTGGAGTCAGTTGTTTAACCTGCTGGGGTTCTTTCGCTATTCTGTGAACCCTGCAGGTTTGCGGCTGTACTCTCAGACCTGCCTGCTTAATCCTCTCTCACTGTGCAGGGCGTCCAGGTGTCAGTTTAGTGGCAGTAAGCTGAACCTGTGCCCTGCAAGTGGGGGTTAGGATTGTGGATACTCTCCTTGTGTCTATATTTCTATCTCTGACAAAGGAGTTTATTCCCACACCCGTTGGTAACCCTTTGGGGTTTTTTCTGTTGCTCTTAGCAACATCATTTCGGGTGCTCCACATGTTAAATCACTACATCTCGCTTCATTGTCCGCTCTATTCCATCTGAGCATTCCTGACACTAGGGAGACACCCAGTTCCTGAGCATTCGAGCTTCTCCGTTCACTTTGTGTTTATTAGTTATTCCATCACCTTCTGTGTATGTTATGTTATACTGTCTATGAGTTTGTTTGCTCCGCATCCCTCTCTGTTCATACACCGGTATACTCCTGTTAGCACTGGTGTGCGTAACAACTGGTAATGCGTATAGAGTAACCGGACTGGGACTGGTAATGCGTAGAGTAACTGGACTGGTAATGTGTATAGAGTAACCGGACTGGGACTGGTAATGCGTAGAGTAACTGGACTGGTAATGTGTGTAGAGTAACCGGACTGGGGCTGGTAATGTGTATAGAGTAACCGGATTGGGACTGGTAATGCGTATTGAGTAACTGGACTTGGACTGGTAATGCATATAGATTTACCGGACTGGGACTAGTAATGCGTATTGAGTAACTGGACTTGGACTGGTAATGCATATAGAGTAACCGGACTGGGACTGGTGATGCGTATAGAGTAACTGGACTGGAACTGGTAATGTGTATAGAGTAACCGGACTTGGACTGATAATGCGTATAGAGTAACCGGACTTGGACTGATAATGCGTATAGAGTAACCGGACTTGGACTGATAATGCGTATAGAGTAACCGGACAGGACTGGTAATGCGTATAGAGTAACCAGACAGGACTGGTAATGCATACAGAGTAACCATGCTGGGACAGGTAGTATGTATAGCGTAACCAGATTGAGACTTGTAATGTGTATAGAGCAACCGGGCTGGGACTGGTAACGCTTATAGAGTAACCGGGCTGGGACTGGTAATGCGCATAGAGTAACCGGGCTGGGACTGGTAATGCGTATAGAGTAATCGGGCTAGGACTGGTAATGTGTATAGAGTAACCGGTGTCATGAAACAGCACAGAGACTCTAGAACCAGATCTAGTGGCTTACCCATCCAATGGCTGAAGCTGCACCTGCATTGTGTGTGCATTGCAAGGCAAGATTGTGGGAGACTTGTCTCCTGCCACTCTGGTGTATATGTTCTGTCTCCTGTCCTGGTCCGTGCTGGAGTGGTTGGCATTCCATGTGCTGGTGTTCCCACCATACCAGGACTGTTGGAAGTGGTCAGCTGACCACTGTCTGCCCAGTGTGGAGCGCCCTCGTTACGCCACTGCTTCCCACTACGGCCAGCAAGTGTCCAGTTCATGACTTTCTGCAGCCAGCTGTGTCTGCCTGTGTTTCCACTACAGTCAGCTGGAAATTCCACTCAGCCAGCTTGTCTCCAATATCGCTTCAAGCCTTAACCCAATGCTGTACTGAGGACCTCCTCTCCTGTTTTTGTGCTCTTCTTGTTCTCAGCGTGTTACCCGTTATAGTGTGTCATAGTTGTTTCTTTTTTCTTTTCTTTTTTTTTTGCGGACAATAGGGAACCAGAAGACTTCTTGGAATGAGATGAGAACTCCAAGGTTCAGGAACTCTGAGGTCAGGAATGACCGGACACAGCAGGACTGGAACAGACGTTCAGCAACCTAAGCAGCATGCAGGAAGCTATTACCGGTGTCTGTGTGAAGCACTGAGATGGTATTTAGCAAGGAGTCCTCCAATCAGATGTTCAGAGTCTGATTACCCTAAATGCTGTGCAGCTGCCCTGCTGCACGCCCAGAAGACCAGTGTGTGTGTGTGTTGTTAACTTGACCCTGCAACGGGGAACGCGGTCCGCCCGTGACGTCCACGTTGCTAGGATCCAGGCAGCTAAGCGTGCCCGGCGTCCCTGCGTTGCTAGGGAGCCAGCGGCTACGCGCGCACGGCGTCCCAGCATTGCTAGGGACCCGGCGGCTAGCACGCTCGGCATCCCTAGTTGCTAGGCGCCGGGCCGCGAGGATATCGCGGACCCCGGCGCCTAACAGTACCCCCCCCCCCTTGAGGAGGGGTCAAGGAACCCCTAAAGCCAGGTTTCTGAGGAAATTCTCAAAAAAATGCCCTCTTGAGCCTAGGGGCATGAAGATCCTTATCCAGGACCCAAGACCTTTCCTCCGGGCCATAGCCTTTCCAATGAACTAAAAAATAAAGCCGACCCCTGGACAATTTAGAATCAAGAACTTTCTCTACCAAGAACTCCTGTTGTCCCTCTACATCCACTGGAGACCTACCCTGAGAGATCCTCCGAGGAAATCTACTGGAAGAAACATATTGTTTCAACAGGGAACAGTGAAAAGTATTTCCAATCTTGAGAGATCTTGGTAAACGTAGCTGAAAAGCAACTGGGTTGACCTTCTTAATAATAAGAAACGGTCCAATAAATTTGGGTCCCAGTCTAGCCGAGGATTGTCGAAGCCTGATGCTGCGAGTCAACAACCACACCTTATCTCCCACCTTAAAAGTGCAAGGACGTCGGAGCCTGTCAGAAAATTTCTTCTCTCGGAAGGCCGCTTTTGCAAGGTGCACTTTTTTCCAAATTGCTCTGAGATGGGAGGTCAAGGTTAGCGAGGAGACTGGAGAATGATGAAAAATAGAATTGGCTCTGGGGTGAAAACCAAAAACTCAAAAGAATGGAGACTCTTTGGCAAATATTGTTTTAATGACTGGTTGACTCGTTCGGTTTGCCCGTTAGACTGTGGGTGGTAACCAGATGTTAAAGACAGTGTCATCTTCAATGAGGCACAAAAACATTTCCAGAATTGTGTGATGAATTGTGGACCCCGATCAGAAACAATATCAGTGGGCAACCCATGAAGCCTGAACACATGGCGGAGGAACAAAACTGCCAACCCTTGAGCAGAAGGCAATCGGGGAAGAGCAATAAAATGAGCCATTTTACTAACACGGTCCACTACCACCCAAATGACTCGGAATCCGGCTGAAAGGGGAAGGTCAACCACAAAATCCATAGAAATATGAGACCATGGCCTGAGAGGAACAGCTAAAGGCATGAGTTGCCCGATAGGCAATGAACGAGGAACCTTATGCTGTGCACAAACCTGACATGAATGAACGAATTCCTTAACGTCTTTAGAAAGACTAGGCCACCACACTGAGCGAGAGACTAACTCCAATGTCTTAGTGATTCCCGGATGCCCTGAGACTTTGTTGTCATGAAATTCAGTTAAAACAGTGGCTCTCAAAAATTCAGGGACATAAAGACGACCAGCAGGAGTAAGTCTAGGAGCTTGGTGTTGAAGCTGGTTTAACTGGGTAAATAAATCCTGTGTGAGTCCTGCCCGGATGACCAAAGATGGAAGTATGGGGGTAACAACAGGATTGCTATTGTGAACCGGAAGAAAGCTACGTGACAGGGCATTAGCTTTAGTATTCTTGGAACCAGGCCTGAAAGTGATTCTAAACCTGAAACGAGTAAAAAATAATGCCCAACGTGCCTGCCGAGCATTAAGCCGTTTAGCTGATTCAATATATTGCAGGTTCTTATGGTCAGTCAAAACCGAAATAGTATGTTTAGCTCCCTCCAGCCAATGCCTCCACTCCTCGAAAGCCCATTTCACCGCCAGTAACTCACGATTACCAACGTCATAGTTGGATTCAGCGGAGGAGAATTTCCTGGACATAAAGGCACAAGGATGTAACTCCAGAGACTCCGGATCCTCTTGAGAAAGGACAGCCCCCACTCCAACCTCTGGGGCGTCAACCTCCACAACAAAGGGCAATTCCGGATTAGGATGTCTGAGGACTGGAGCCGAGACAAAGGCTTGTTTCAAGGCCTGGAAGGACAATTCAGCCTCATGCGACCAGTTGGTAGGATCCGCTCCTTTTTTTGTCAGAGCTACTATGGGAGCAACCAGGTCAGAAAAAGAATGACTGAACCTCCTATAATAATTCGCAAACCCTAAAAAGCGCTGAATTGCTTTTAAATTAGTAGGTTGCGCCCAATTATGGATGGCCTGGAGCTTCTTTGGTTACATGGAAAATCCCTGAGGAGAAATTATGTACCCTAAAAAAGATACTTCTGTGACGTGAAAATCACACTTCTCCAGTTTGGCATATAAATGATTCTCACGTAACTTTTGAAGAACCAGACGCACCTGGGTAACATGTTGTTCCATCGAATCGGAATAAATCAAGATGTCGTCTAAATAAACGACCACAAATTTCCCTAGGAAGTCGCGGAGAACATCGTTAATGAGGTCTTGAAAAACTGCCGGAGCATTAGACTGGCCGAACGGCATCACCAGGTATTCGTAGTGACCCGACTGAGTGCTGAAAGCCGTCTTCCACTCATCCCCAGATTTAATTCGGATGAGGTTGTAAGCGCCTCTAAGGTCAATTTTAGAAAAAATCACAGCAGAACGTAACTGATCAAAAAGTACAGAAATTAACGGCAAAGGATAGGTGTTTTTAATGGAGATCTTATTCAGGGCCCTAAAATCAATGCATGGTCTAAGCGAGCCATCTTTTTTCTCCACAAAGAAAAAACCTGCACTTAAAGGAGATTTTGATGGTCTAATAAATCCCTTCTTTAGGCTTTCTTGAATATAATTATTCATGGCCGTAGTTTCTGGCCCGGACAAGGCATATAATCTCCCCTTAGGCAAAGTGGCACCCGGAACTAGCTCAATTGCACAATCATAAGGCCGATGGGGAGGCAGAATGTCCGCATTGCCTTTGGAGAAGACATCGGCAAACTCTTGGTATTCCACAGGAATGAGCTCTGGAATGATTGCTGCAACTCTGACTGGATACGAAATACATTCCTTAGCACAAAATATACCCCATTGGGAAATCTCCCCGGACCGCCAATCAATGGTGGGATTATGAAAGGCCAGCCAAGGGTTACCCAGAACAACAGGAACTGCCGGGCAATGTGTAAGGTAGAATTCAATATCTTCGGAATGTAAGGCTCCTACTGTAAGTACTACTGGAGGTGTACGGTGAGTAATTACCCCATTGGAAAGCGGACCCCCATCTAAGCCGTGCATGGTGATACATCTATCTAATGGTAACTGCGGAATGCCTAAGGCCTTTGCCCAAGTTAAATCCATAAAGTTTCCTGCAGCTCCACTGTCGACAAAAGCCGACACCAAAGAACTGAGGCTGCCAAAGGAAACCTTAACAGGGACTAAAAGAGAGTTGTTCGAGGAGATAAGCTGCAGACCTAAGTGAACCCCCTCACAATTCACCTGGTCAAAGCGTTTCCCGACTTGTTCGGGCAATTACGAGCAAAATGTCCCTTACCACCACAGTATAAACAAAGACCGGAATTTTGTCTTCTGGTTTTTTCCTCAGGAGACAGCCGGGAGAGACCCATCTGCATGGGCTCCTCGATGTCCTCTGGAAAAGAATATACACAAGGACTAGACCTTACAGATGTTCCTCTTTCAGCCCTCCACTCTCGGAGACGACGATCAATCTTTATAGCAAGCTCCATGAGTTTATCGAGAGTCTCAGGAGCGGGGTATTGGAGGAGGCTGTCTTTAATAAATTCAGATAAACCAAGGCGAAACTGACTGCGCAGGGCCGGGTCTTTCCAGCCACAGTCGTTCGACCAACGGCGAAACTCGGTACAATAAACCTCCGCAGGATTTCTACCTTGCTTGAGAGCGCGCAGCTGACTCTCAGCGGACGCCTCTCTATCTGGGTCATCATACAAGAGCCCTAAAGACTTGAAAAAGGTGTCTACAGATAACAACGCAGGATCCTCTGCTCTTAAACCAAATGCCCAGGTCTGAGGATCCCCCTGGAGTAAAGAAATAATAATCCCAACCCGCTGAGATTCATTACCAGAGGATGTAGGTCTTAAACGAAAATAGAGTTTACAGGATTCTTTAAAATTAAAAAATTATTTTCTATCACCGGCAAATGCATCTTTGGTTCAGGGACTACCTTCGGGGAGACTCGCAAAAGATCTTCCTGCGATCTCACCCGAAGAGAAAGATCCTGAACCATCTGAGTAAGTTCTTGAATCTGGTTGACTAAGAGCTGACCGGGATTTGGCCCTAAACCTGTCGGATTCATGAGGCCGATAAACTCTCACAAAAACAGAATGAGAAAAAATTAAATCCCGTTTAATTTTAAGTTTTGGTTTGGGCCGGTAATAATGTTATGATTCCAGCACTCTGGTCTGAGGAGATCTTATAACAAGGACCTGAGCACTGGAACGTAATGCTGGGAAAGGGAGCGGGTTGTCTCGCCCGTGCTGTCAGAAATCCCTTGCGAGACTATGGTTGCTTGAGCCCATGGCAGCCGCGTTTGAAGGGCGGATTACGTCTACCCAACTCCGATGCCCCCTCAGGTCTTAATGGGAGACAAAGGGAAATCCGAGACAGGGTGATAACAAGGGGCCCTCTAACTCAGCAACAAAGCCAGGGGCTACAAGCTAACTTAAAACTAGAATATGTGCGGAAAAACCGTTAGGGAAAAGGACAACCAAAATACCCACTTGTCCACTCTCCTACCCGGCACCGCCGAGTTCCGGAGAGGACTTGTGGAAGCGGAACCCTCCGCAAATGCTCCGAAACAGAATACAAAATAAAGTGGGCTGAGTCGCAGCACACGGCAGAGCCGCAACTCACGAACACCACACAAGATTCTCTGGCGACCGTTGCGGACAATAGGGAACCAGAAGACTTCTTGGAATGAGATGAGAACTCCAAGGTTCAGGAACTCTGAGGACAGGAATGACCGGACACAGCAGGACTGGAACAGATGTTCAGCAACCTAAGCAGCATGCAGGAAGCTATTACCGGCGTCTGTGTGAAGCACTGAGAAGGTATTTAGCAAGGAGTCCTCCAATCAGATGTTCAGAGTCTGATTACCCTAAATGCTGTGCAGCTGCCCTGCTGCACGCCCAGAAGACCAGTGTGTGTGTGTGTTGTTAACTCGACCCTGCAACGGGGAACGCGGTCCGCCGTGGCGTCCCCGTTGCTAGGGTACAGGCGGCTAAGCGCCCCCGGTGTCTCTGCGTTGCTAGGGAGCCGGCGGCTACGCGCGCATGGCGTCCTAGCGTTGCTAGGGACCCGACGGCTAGCACGCTCGGCGTCCCTAGTTGCTAGGACATCGCGGACCCCGGCGCCTAACACATAACAGCCAAGACCTTTCGAATATTGCTTACTGTTTGCCTACCCCACACAAATCCGGTCTGATCCGCATGAACTATGTCAGGGACTATGAATTTAAGTCGATTTGAGAGGATTTCAGTGAACAATTTATAATCCGTGTTTAGGAGGGAGATTGGACGATAAGAACTGGGAGGCTCAGGATCCCAGCCAGGCTTTGGGATGACCTTTATGACTGCGTAATTAAAATATTGAGGCAAGGTAGCACGCTGCATGAAAGAATTAAATAAAACAGAAAGAGGTTCACATAATCTAGCAGATAAAATTTTATAGTAGTCATTGGCAAAACCGTCAGGGCCCGGAGTCTTCCCAGTCTTAAGTCCAGCTATCGCTGCAGAGACTTCCTCAGTGGTAATTTGCGCGAGAAGAGAGGCACAGTGTGAATCTGACATTTGGTGCAGATCAGTAGAAGACCAAAAGCTGGACTTATGTGTTTGGTCAATAATAGGACGTTCATAAAGATCAGTGTAAAAAGATTGTAGCACCCCAGCAATCTCGGCAGAGGTCCGCACTTGGGTGAGCAAAGAGTGGATGACCAATTTAGGGTGTCTGCCTTTTAACAAACGAGATAAAAGTTGATCCAAAAGTTTGCCAGGCTTATTGCCGTTTCTGTAAATGCCACAATCCCTTGCAAATTAATATATGGCTTCCATCTGAGAAAGAAGGGTGTCAAACAGTGGCCCTCATTCCGAGTTGATCGGTCGCAAGGCGATTTTAGCAGAGTTACACACGCTAAGCCGCCGCCTACTGGGAGTGAATCTTAGCTTCTTAAAATTGCGAACGATGTATTCGCAATATTGCGATAACAAACTACTTAGCAGTTTCAGAGTAGCTTCAGACTTACTCGGCATCTGCGATCAGTTCAGTGCTTGTCGTTCCTGGTTTGACGTCACAAACACACCCAGCGTTCGCCCAGACACTCCCCCGTTTCTCCGGCCACTCCTGCGTTTTTTCCGGAAACGGTAGCGTTTTCATCCACACGCCCATAAAACGCTGTGTTTCCGCCCAGTAACACCCATTTCCTGTAAATCACACTACGATCGCCGGAGCGATGAAAAAGCCGTGAGTAAAAATACTATCTTCATTGTAAAATTACTTGGCGCAGTCGCAGTGCGAATATTGCGCATGCGTACTAAGCGGATTTTCACTGCGATGCGATGAAAAATACCGTGCGAACGACTCGGAATGAGGGCCAGTGTTTTTTGTGTAAGGTAGCGTTCCCTAGTGGAAGGGGAGGGGGAGGATTTATATTCCTGAAAAGAATGAGTAAGAGCCGACTGGACTTCCAAGTATTGCGAATTTAAATCTAAATCCCTTTTTTTACTATAGGATATATGTCCCCTGACAACTGATTTGGACGCCTGCCAGAAAAGAGCATGATCATCACGTAAAATCTCCCAGTTATGCGTAAAATAATCCAGCCACACTGCGTCTAGTGAGGAGCGGAATTTCAGAGAGCCACTTAAAGGGGAAGTGCCATGAGCGAAACGGGGATTTATCTGAGTGAAGCATCAGTTTCATCCAGCATAAAGCATGGTCTGAGATTCAAATATCTTCAATTTTAGAATCAGCTACTTTAGAAAAAAAGGATTTAGACAACAGCAATCAATCCTCGAGAATGTGTGATGCGCAGCTGAGAGGCATGTAAATTCCCTTTCTAATGGGTAGAATGCATGCCACACATCCACCAAGGACAATTGCAAGCACATGTGGGCGATACCAATTTGTGGCAGCGTGGGAGGAGAGCACGGGGGAGGGGGCGGGGATATATCCATGGCCGGAGAAGAATATAAATTAAAATCCCCACCCAGGATTATAGGAATGTCAGAGTAGTTTAGCAATTTAAGGATAATGTGCGAATGATACTGCTTAGAGCAATGATTGGGAGCATAAATATTACACAGTAGGAACCAAGACGTGTGCAATGTAACATCCGCCATTACATGGCGACCCTGAGCGTCATCGAGAACTGCATGGACAGAAATAGGGACAGTATGCCTAGCTAAAATAATCACTCCCCGAGCCTTAGAAGAAAAGGAGGAAGAGGCCACCACAGACCAGCCCATAGTATTCAATTTCACCACCTCATTTGGCATACGATGAGACTCCTGAAGGAAGACAACATCAACCCCCATTTTCCAAAGATCGAGAAAAATCTTTCTTCGTTTAGCTGGGTAGTTGATGCCTCCCACATTCCACGTACCGACACTTAGACTAACGATGCATCAACTGAACCGGGTAAACCAGAAAACCTGTACCGTAACCATGATATCTACAGCCGTCCAGCAATAGATACAAAACATACCTGGGTAGACACATAAGAAAAAGAGGGGGAGGAAAAGAAGAAAAGATGAAAGAGGGAGCTAGAAACATATAAAACATGCAAAACAGAACATTAACGCTGTAAAAGAAAGTCCTGTGAAGGACAATCATAACTTCAGAAAAACTAGAGCAACCGGTTCAAGCAGACACAGAGGCCGTCCTAGACAGCCAATGAGCCAGCCAGAAATATGAAAACCTGAAAAAAAGATGGGGGGGGGGTTGCCCTTACCCTCCCTCGGCAACATAGTAAGAGAAAATATATATATGAAAAATAACGAGAAAATATCAGAGTACACAGAGCATATTGAAGGAAAATAAAAATACAGCCTTCAAAATAGAAATGCAAAAGGAATGAAAAAAAAAGGGGGAAGTATCCCCCTAAACAGTTATAAACATGTCACAACTGAGGGTTTAGGCTGACGGGAAGAAGCCTCAGTTGTAGGGGCTGAGATGAAATTAAACTTGGGAGGTTTAATCAGACCCCTGGACATGTAAGTGCAGAATGATTACCCGAAGGTGTGACCATGAAAACCAGGTTAAAATTCAAAATAAAAGTTTATTAACAGACTCTGTGTAATAACAAGCAGCATTCAAGGTTTAGAAATGACAGTGGCAAATAACACAGTTCCTGGAACACGTAACCATAGAAGGTATCACAGAGCACTTGTAGGTTAAGAACAGATGTTAAAGTCCTTTGATGGAATAACCTTACCAGGCCTGGTTGTAGTAGTGGAGATAGCCGAGAAACATGCCAGTAGTTGTAACAGGTGAATCTGGTAACTTGCGTAAGCTTATATATAGATTGGTAAATGCTCAATTATCTTAGTGATATCATTCAGGTGCTCGAAAGGAAGGGGTATTTCTGAGCAAGAAAAAAAGCTAATGTTTCCCCAGCACCCTGAATAATAACAGTAACCAGATATAAATCCCACATGATAATAGAATTCAGAGATCTTCGTTACACATATTTGCTCAATTAGCTTAGTGATATCATTCAGGTGCTCAAAAGGAAGGGGTATTTCTGAGCAAGAAAAAAAGCAATTGTTTCCCCAGCACCCTGAATGATAACAGTAACCAGATATAAATCCCACATGATAATAGAATTCAGAGATCTTCGTTACACATATTTGCGCAGATGTGTGGTTAAGCCCCAAAGCCGCATCTAGGCCTCTCTGTATATTTGGGGTCCCTAGCGTTATATCTAGATGCAGGGTGTGGCACCCCAAAACACCAGAATGAGCCAGAAAGCCCAGCGTGGCATACCAGTGTAAAAAACTATGGTGTTAATAAATTAGTATTTAGGAAGCCGAAGCTATAGAGAAAGTGATACAAACATGAAATGTAATTAAAATAGAGAAATAGTGTTAGAAAATTAATAAGTGAAAAGTGTTAATAGAATGTAAAGGTATGCCACACTAAAGCCATCCAGCTCAGCCAGTCCAGAGGCACCACACCTCACACCTCCATTACCCCAATCTGGATCTAATATTAACCAGCAAGGAGCCACATGATAATGGCTCCTTACTAAAATATGTCTAAGCTAAGAGCTACCTACCTTGGAGCAACCCCATAATGCTCCATGTGGCATGTCAGGGCCTGCACCAACTCCTAATGCAGGAACCTCTCTGCCTCTCGCAACAGACATATAGATTGGTAAATGCTCAATTAGCTTTGTGATATCATTCAGGTGCTCGAAAGGAAGGGGTATTTCTGAGCAAGAAAAAAAGCAATTGTTTCCCCAGCACCCTGAATGATAACCGTAACCAGAAATAAATCCCACATGATAATAGAATTCAGAGATCTTCGTTACACATATTTGCGCAAATGTGTGGTTAAGCCCCAAAGTCGCATCAAGGCCTCTCTGTATATTTGGGGTCCCTAGCGCTATATCTAGGTGCAGGGTGTGGTACCCCAAAACACCAGAATGAGCCAGAAAGCCCAGCGTGGCATACCAGTGTAAAAAACTATAGTGTTAATAAATTAGTATTTAGGAAGCCGAAGCTATAGAAGGGGTGATACAAACATGAAATGTAATTAAAATAGAGAAATAGTGTTAGAAAATTAATAAGTGAAAAGTGTTAATAGAATGTAAAGGTATGCCACACTAAAGCCATCCAGCTCAGCCAGTCCAGAGGCACCACACCTCACACCTCCATTACCCCAATCTGGGTCTAATATTAACCAGCAAGGAGCCACATGATAATGGCTTGAGTAAGCTGCTGTATCAGCTGGATGGAACCAGCCAGATGGTAAGACACGGAGTGGATGCTGAATGGAATCAGCCATGTGATGAAATACAGAGTGGATGCTGAATGGAATCAGCCAGGTACTAAAGTCACGGAGTGGATGCTGGATGGAACCAGCCAGGTGATGAAACACAGAGTGGATGATGTGAGATGCTAGGGAGCGTAGAAACAGAAGAGTTGAAGAATGATTACCGGTGGTAGTGGATACTGATGGTAAGATAGGATCCGCTGGATCAACACCAGTGTTTTGTAGAAGCTGGAATCTGCTGAGAGCTGGCTGCTGGAGCAGATAGTAAATAGCTGGAAGCTGGACAGCCACGGAGGACTGCAGAGTCAGGCTGCACCGCAGGATGGAAAGCTGGTGCGGGTCTCTTTGTGGATGCTGGAGACAGGAACTGGAACCTGGAGAAACAAGCCACAGGAGAGAGAGACTGGAACAAGGTATGACATTCAAAGCACTGACCTCTATCTGGCCCAGACACAGGATACTTATACCTGCAGCTATGCAGGCATTGGCTGGGCAATTATGCAGATTTCCAGGGACGGTGGATTGGAGGAATTGGAGCATGTGACCAAATCCAACATGGCTGCGCCCATGTTGGAACTTGGAGGGAAAACTGGTTTGAAATGGAATGTGCAAACATAGTGATAATGGCGGCGCCGCCCGCGGAGGACAGGAGACGCCAGATGACAGTTACATGCCGAGACACTTGGAGGGCAGCAGAGGCCATGGCAGGCATGATATACCATTCTGAGAACCTGCAGCAATAACACAGGAACGGCGGCGGAGGCCGCGGAGGACGGGAGACGCCATGTTGGATTCAAACATGGCGCCGCTGTGGTAGTGTCTCAGAATGACAGGAGGGATGTGCAGAGTGTTGACACAGATGAGATCCGGACTTGGAACGCTGGGCCAGTCTCAGAAGACACCTAAACGTCAGGTAATGGCGTCCAGATACCCGGATCGTGACACATGTGGAGTAATATTACTTAACCAGTGTGGCCGGAGAGACCAACCAGCCACACGTGTAATGGCGGCTGCGTCACTGAAGGTGTTAACCCTCGTGCCCGGCGCCATATTAAGGGACAATGGGCGCTGGGCGTCACTGTTAAACGTACTTACGGCGCTGGGCACGGACTGTTTAAAAGTTTGTTTAATGATGTGTTTTAACATGTCATATGTAGTGCTCTATGCACAATTGCAGGAATGCATGTTTAACTGTATTTTATATTCAAGATGTGGTCATCTGTATATTTAAAGAGGAAAATGCACTTACTATTATAGATGTCTGAATAATCATGTCTTATCCTCTGGGAATAGGACAAGGCCCTTAGCATGCCACTTCCTATCAGAGAGGTGTGAAGGACAATACCTTTTGATGTGTAAGTTCCTTAGAGAGAGATGCTAATCACTGGGTTTATGGGCTTGGAACTTGTTTCATGTACCTGATTTAATTGACATACGAATGACCTATGCAGGAAGGAAGACTGTTTGTATTGTAGCCATTCCTGTTGTAATCTCAGACACTGGGTTTGCCTGGAGATGCGACTGAGACAGAAACATTGGGGGTAGTTCCGAGTTGATCGCAGCGGGATTTTTGATAGCAGTTGGGCAGGACCGTGTGCACTGCGTGGGTGGCGGATATGGCATGTGCAGAAAGAGTTAGATTTGGGTGGGTTATTTTATTTCTGTGCAGGGTAAATACTGGCTGCTTTATTTTTACACTGCAATTTAGATTGCAGATTGAACTCACCACACCCAAGTCTGTCTCTCTCTGCACATGTTGTGTCTGCCCCCCCTGCAGTGCGCAGGGTTTTGCCCAACTGCAAAAAAGGTTCCTGCTGCGATCAACTCGGAATTACCCCCATTGTGTTTTGAAGCTATGTGATAAATTTATCAATAGTGAATGTTAATCTGATACCAAACGTCTGTGTCACAGGAAGGAGGATATTGTTTTATTGCACTTATATCCTTGTAAAATGTGATTTATTGGTATTTTGTAAAATAACCTGATTGGTTGGAGAAGACAGGGAGGGCTTACCCCCCTGTGATACTGTGTGGAAAACTGACATAAAAAGGAGACCTGCGTGCCTCCAGAGTTGTAGTTGTAACATCTTCTTCTGCTGAAAACATCTAATTGTATGCTGTTGCCCCTTGCAATAGGGAGGAGCCTTTTTAAAGGTTATTTGAGCAATAAACATCTTTGCCTCAAGAAGACTGCTTCATCTTGTGACCTACAGGGTTAGGCCAAACCTAGCCCCGTTCTCCGGCTGTCCAGGGAAGCACCTGACGTCTCCAAGCTCCGCCTTCCGCCAGCTACCGGTAGAGGCCTAGCAAGTGGCCAGAGGGGATTCGTCAACACCATACAGGTGTGGTAAGGCAGTGCGTCGGCACATACAGAGCAGAACCGTGGTTCCAAACGCCACGGCAGGTTAGGAGTTTGGTGGTGGCAGCGAGAACCCGCCCACAGCGCAGTGGGTGGAGTCAGTAACAGGCGGTTACTGACGGTAAGCGTGAATCCCCTATGTAGTCAGGCCTCGTGCGGCTTGACCTTCCATTCTGTGCGCAGTCGACGGGACACGGCAAGCGGCGAGTGCTTCCGTACGGTACCGTCCTGTCACAACCATAAAAAGCAACATATGAGCCGTAAGAAGCGAAAACATCAAACCAGGGCAAAATAGCTCAAACCGCTGTATAAGGCCAAAGTCACAGCAGGTATAACAAACACCTGCAGCGGATCCCATAATAACAAGGAAATTGGCAATCGTTGCAGGGAATGGAGAAAAGTCTCAGAACAATACTCGGCCATCCCGGTCTGGAGTGTCATCTGCCTGGGAGGAGTACTCTTCTACCATGGAAGCCTCAGAAACGTAAGCCTCTGCATCCGCCAGATTAGTAAAATCCCGGAAGGAATTTCCCTTAAACAGGCGCAGCCGTGCAGGAGAGAGCAGAGCAAATTTCTTATTCGTCTTGACCAAACGAGAACAGAGGGGAATAAATTCACGACGTGCACGGGAGACCTCCGCGGAGTAATCCTGGAAAATGGCGAAACGAGCTCCCTCCCATTGTAAATTCCTATGCTTCCTGGATGCCGTCCATATCGCCTCCTTATGGAGAAAGTTCAGACATTTAAATATGACCACGCGATTTCTGCTATTAGGTGAAGATCGTGGGGGGCCCAGTCTGTGGGCTCTCTCGATGACTAAGCCAGTGCATTCATCCTGTATTTGTAATAAATCAAGGAGAGACGTTTGTAGAAAAAGGGTCAGATCAGGACCTTTCAGTGACTCCGGGAGCCTAAGAAACGATCTCCTCAATCTATTTTCGAGATCGTCAACCTTGTTAAGTAGCTGGAAGTGCGATTTTTGGAGCTCATCATATCTGTGTTTTAAGGTCCCCAACATCTTGGAAAGTCTCCCCCAGCCTCTGCTCGTTAGTAAAAACAGCCTTGGACAACTGTTTGATTTGGGATTTAAGATCTTTTACTGCCTGCTGCATTTTAGCAGCATGTGCATCCATAATAGGCTCCATGGCATCCCTAACTGCTCTCACTACATCAGCATAAGTCACTGGAGAGTCAGGGGAGCAGTCAGGCTCACCTGAGGGATGAATGTGCTTTGCAGAAGCCTGTTTGACGCTGTCAGCAGCCTGCAGGTTTGTTTGTGAGCTAGGTGCGGTGGCCATTTTGGATTCCCCCCGGCCGTTTTTCAGACCGCAATCTCTGAGCTTTAGGGGGCATGGGGGAGGACAGGAACCTTTCCATCCAGTCCCCAGAGCCTTCCCACAGAATGTGTACGACAGGCGCAGAGAAGTGCCACGGCTGGGAAGCTCTGTGTGCTCCAGTTACCGAGAGTGCAGGAGAGCTGCAGAAATCAGCTTCTCCTCACATGGGCGCCGCCTCCGTCATAGTTGTTTCTTCACCATTTAGTCCATGCAAAAGAACTATATCAAGCCTCCATGCCTATAACATACTGTACAGCTGTGTCAATATCTCCTGATGTAGACACTACACAAGGTCCACACATCAAGTCAAGTGCTGACAACTAGGGTGGGACTGGTAATGCGTATAGAGTAATCATGCTGGAACCGGTAATGTGTATAGAGTAACTGGACTGGGACTGGTAATGTGTATAGAGTAACTGGACTGAGACTGGTAATGCATATAGAGTAACCGAGCTGGAACTGGTAATGTGTATAGAGTAACCGGGCTGGGACTGGTAACGCGTATAGAGTAACCGGACTAGGACTGGTAATGCGTATAGAGTAACCGGACTTGGACTGGTAATATGTATAGAGTAACCGGACTTGGACTGGTAATGTGCATAGAACACAGGTTCTCAAACTCGGTCCTCAGGACCCCACACGGTGCATGTTTTGCAGGTCTCCTCACAGAATTACAAGTGAAATAATTAGCTCCACCTGTGGACCTTTTAAAATGTGTTAGTGAGTAATTAATACACCTGTGCACCTGCTGGGTTACCTGCAAAACATGCACTGTGTGGGGTCCTGAGGACCAAGTTTGAGAACTCCTGGCATAGAGTAACCGGACTGGGACTGGTAATGTGTATAGAGTAACCGGACTAGGACTGGTAATGCGTATAGAGTAATGGTACTTGGACTGGTAATGTGTATAGAGTAACCGGACTAGGACTGGTAATATGTATAGAGTAACCGGACTAGGACTGGTAATGCGTATAGAGTAATGGTACTTGGACTGGTAATGTGTATAGAGTAACCGGACTAGGACTGGTAATATGTATAGAGTAACCGGACTAGGACTGGTAATGCGTATAGAGTAACCGGACTAGGACTGGTAATGCGTATAGAGTAACAGTACTTGGACTGGTAATGTGTATAGAGTAAAGGGACTTGGACTGGTAATGTGTATAGACTAACCGGACTTGGACTGGTAATATGTATAGAGTAACTGGACTTGGACTGGTAATGTGTATAGAGTAACCGGACTGGGACTGGTAATGTGTATAGAGTGACGGTACTTGGACTGGTAATGTGTATAGAGTAACCGGACTAGGACTGGTAATATGTATAGAGTAACCGGACTAGGACTGGTAATGCGTATAGAGTAATGGTACTTGGACTGGTAATGTGTATAGAGTAACCGGACTAGGACTGGTAATATGTATAGAGTAACCGGACTAGGACTGGTAATGCATATAGAGTAACCGGACTGGGACTGGTAATGCGTATAGAGTAACGGTACTTGGACTGGTAATGTGTATAGAGTAAAGGGACTTGGACTGGTAATGGGTATAAAGTAACCGGACTGGGACTGGTAATGTGTATAGAGTAACCGGACTGGGACTGGTAACGTGTATAGAGTAACCAGACTGGGACTGATAATGTGTATAGAGTAACCGGACTTGGACAGGTATAGAGTAACCGGACTGGGACTGGTAATGCGTATAGAGTAACCGGACTTGAACTGGTAATGTATATAGAGTAACCGTACTGGGACTGGTAATGCATGTCATGATTGGACGCCATTCTGATGCCAGAATGTGCATAACTGCAAATAATATTGTATTGATCAATCTCTGCAAATGCCCTGTGTGTGGTTATGTATAAATCCTGTGTGAAAAGGTCATAGGAGACTTGGGCCTGACGTGGCACTGCTCCCATGCTGATCTTATAGGGGGAGGTGTCATGATCCAGGCTATTTAAAGTAGGAATAGGCCTGTTAATAAGTAGTGTGATATCAATATAGATGATACCAGGATATCCGAGTGACGTATCAATGGATTTGATGCCAATGGATCTGGGTTATATCGAATTGGGTACCGCTGCCCGGTACGGAGATGGCCCCCACTCAGTATTGAGTGTTACTCCCAAAATGGCTGCCATCTCAGAGGAGACAGGTATTTTAAATGCTAGAGGAGGCGGCCGCCATTTTGGGAGGGACATTTTGAAAAGGTTGAAGAGGGCAGGCACGAACAGCGTCCCCCGCCAGGACTGCAGACCCATGGTGGCGGCTGGGGGGTTCCCCTGACAATGAGCAAAACCCCTGAAAACAAGCAGAACCCCTGAGAGCAGGTACTGTGGCATAGGACATTTTTATTATGTGGGCATAGTGTGGTGGCACCCAGGAGTCGTAGGGTAATTTGTGGGACAGCGGGGGGCTCAGATGAAAAACAGTCGGCATCTATGATTTTGGGTTGCAGTCTAGACCCCTGGGTTGGACTTAGTCACAATTGCACTATGCTTCTATTAAATTAACCTCTATATTGTGCATTTGCCAGATCTATAGAGGGTCTTACATTCCAGTGCCTGAAACATCACAGATCAATATTATTTCCCCTATAGTAAATATGAACCTGTTAGAAAGTCTGTTTGTCCATGGCCATGTGCAGCAGGGGTTAAGTCATACTTACCGACATCTGAAGTCACCTCTCCGGGAGATGCCCGGAGAGGAGAAGCAGGTGGGAGGCGACGAGGGCGGGGCTGAGATAATTATATCATTAAGTCCCGCCCACCCGCCCGGAAAAGCCCACAGTAGGTTAACATTTGCATAGGGGCGGAGCTAAATGACGCGATTAGCATATAATCGCGTCATTAGGCTCCGACCCCTCCATCAGTCCACGATTTTGCTCCGTCTTACTCCACATTCTGCCCATTTCACTAGGAAGTGGGCAGAATGCGGGAGGTGTGCCCACTCTTCCGGGGCTGCGGGGGACTACTCGAAAAACCGTGTTTCTCCCGCAGAATCCGGGAGAGTAGGTAAGTATGGGTTAAGTGCCCATTTCTGCTGGTTGTATCTTACATATATTATTTCTCCAGCAGGACAAGCTAGACTTGCAGCTGCACTAAATCTGACACCCGACTAGGGTGTGTAACAATTAACATGAGACAGAAACCATTCACAGGGCAAAAGGCAGTGACATGGGGTGGGGGGTGAGGATGGTTGAGCAGATAGGGTCAAGTCTGTGGACCTCGAGTGAAAGTGGAATTTGGTGGTAATGCCAGCAATAAAGGGAGATCATAATTACATACTGCATGCAGGTCCTGGGGGCTGTGAATAAGAGATGCTGCTGTCACCTTGCTGCGTGTGGGACGGAGTCTCACTGCAGTGCACTGTGCAGGCTGTGTCAGTTGTATCTCGGGCAGTGTGAGCCGAGGCTGTACCTTAGCTCCTAACGTAGTCAGTCTCCGTTTCCTGTGCTTCTTTCCCTCTCTGTAGCTGTGTGACCGCCCAGGGGGAGGGGGGGGGGGCGTGTGGCGTGAGGCTGGGAAGGCAGGCAGTCCGTCCTTTGTGTTAGGCGCTTACTCCCCTGCAATGGCAGTGCCGCATCCCACAACTCTGCAGTGGCCGGAAAGTATCAGAACACGCGTCATGCATGCGCACTCTGAATTCTTGACCGGGAAATTGGGAATCCGGGACTATTATTTAATTTTCCGGGGAGGCGGGGGGCTCCACGGTGAACCTGGGAGTCTCCCGCAGGATGCGGGAGGATAGGCAACTATGCCCCTCCCCCTTCCAGCACCTGATATATAATTACCTCCAGGTATGACTGAGCAGCTTCCAAACTGTTTGTCTGCTTGTGTGCAAGAGGCATTGAATGGGAGCAACATTTGGGAGGCATGCTGTTCCTTGTAGTGCCAATGGGAGATCCTGGGGGTGGCTCCCGGGTAAGTTAGCTCTCTGTCTGAAAGTGTTTTAGCAATAGCCTTTATCATGAGGCCTACTGTGACAAATTACATGGCCCTATGTGGGTACTGCTATCAAGTAGTGTTAGGACTGCTGTATCAGAGAAGCCTTGACGTGGCTCAGCAGCTAAACATGTGTTTGCAAACATTTGTGACTAATTCTCTGAATTTTATTACCAGACAGGTTCAGGGATGGTTGCAGGTAATTTTCAGTGTGCGGAAGAGAATTTAGGGGTGGGGACCCCCCCCCCCTGCCTCTTTGTCTGTTGTTTGTCTGTGACCCCCTCCCCCTTCCAGCACCTGATATATAATTACCTCCAGGTATGATTGAGCAGCTTCCAAATTGTTTGTCTGATAATATAATGTTGCTCAGAGTATGTGCACAGGAATATATATATATATATATATATACTAGGTGATTCATCGCCCCCCCTCAGTCGCTCTTCACACAGTCAGAAGGGACTACGCCCCTGCAAACTCTGTACATCCTTTGGCTGCCGAATATTTGTACGGTATGGACTATTACCTTTAAGCCTAATGTTGTTAGTGGTTACATATTTTACGGGAAAAGGGTGTGCGATGGTTAAGAGGGCGTAGGCCCTTGTGACAGCGTGAAGAGTGGATTAGGGAGGGGGTCCTGAGGGGCTGCGGGTGTTGTAGGGGCGGAGGTAGGTATTGTATATATGTAATACAGTGTCCTGCAGCGTCTCCCTAGGTGAGCGGGCACCAAGCAGGAGGCAATTAATTCAGTGGCGGCTGGACCGGTTGCCAGTGACAGTGCTGCCTGCCGCTATGTGTCCAATGGCTTGCGGCGGGGGTCGGGCCCTCGATGGAGCCATAAGCAATGGAGGGGGACGGGGTTGAGAAGGCACGTTAACGTGCTAGCGCGGGGATGAGGCCACTAACCTGGTGTGGCTCAGTGGCAGGTTTGACGGTGCGTATGGGCTGTCCCTCACGTTCTTTCGCAGGAGGCAGGCATTCCAGTGGAAGCTGGCTGCCAATCACAGCACGTCCTGGTGGCGTCTGGCCAATGGCGGGCGGAGTGTGCCGTGGGCTCGACGGAGGGAGACTCCACCAATGGTTTGCGGAGGGGGGGGCCCACATCGGAGTTTACACCAATGGCTGGCGAGGGGGGTGGCATATCAGAGTTTACACCAATGGCTGGTGAGGGGGGCGGAGCCGCGACGGAGGCGCCACTCTGATATAACCTGCAGTCAGTTATTGCTCACATATAGATTAGGGCAGATCTGCTATGGCTATCTCCTAATCTCCTATCTCCTATATATTAGCCCAGATCTGTGAGATCTATGGCTTGACTCCGCCCAGCTATGTGACTGCGCCCAGTGTTAGCAACTGAGGCACAAAGTCACAGATCTGGGCTAATATATAGGAGATATATACATAATTATATATTATTATTATTTTTTTTGGGGGGGGGTTGCCCTTGCCTATTTTGTTAGTCCTGTGACCCACAATTTCTGATGGCAGCCCCGGTGTTCAGCAGACCATACATGCACAGCAACACTGCGGAAGCACAAAACTAGTAAAGTGACCAATAAAGTAACGGGCAAGCAGCGGTTGCTGGGCAGTGGCGGCTTCAGAGGTGGGGCTGCAGTGTAGACCAAACTTCAAATAGGGGAGCCACACTGTTAATGGGGGATGGCAGAGAGTGAGAGGGGGATGGAAGAGGGTGACAGGGGAATGGAAGAGGGAGCAGTGGGTGGCAGAGGGTGGCTAGGGAGAGGCAGTGAGTGTTTAATTAATGAGTTTTTCCCAGTTCCCCTTCCCCGTCCTACACTGTGTGCTCCCCTCTTACCCCATCCACAGATACATCCCATAAAGTCTGCGCTCAGTGCTCCCCTCCTTCCCCCCTCATGCTCCCCTGCTGCTGCTGCTTCCTGGAACCCCCCTCCTGGTACCTGAAAATGACCCCCCATACTGCACTTATTGCGATCCAAACTGAATTAGGCCCATTGTCTGTATTTTTAAAGTGACAATCATTTACAAAGCAAAATCAACCTGGTTTTGCCGTGTAAATGATTGACACTTTAAAAATACGGGCAATCTTGGCCGAAATACCGGACCTCCGCAACTCGGACCTCATTACATTTCCCCTGTAGAATTTTGCTTTCTGCTGTTTAGGGAAGTTGGATAAATGGAGAAGAAAGAACCACAAAATATATCTGTGAACAAAACAATTACTTTAAACAGCCGCTCTTAAGCGGGGTACACACTGGGCGATAATGAAATGCTGGCGATGAATGACTATATTGTTCGATATTGTGATATAGTCTTCAACAATATAGCACGTACACACAGAACGTTATCGTTCAACGATAACGATCAGTGACATCACCGCCAGCATTCCCGCACATGCAGCACAGGCGGCCATTGAGCTTCATATCAGCTCAATATTGGTGTTCGCTGAACGACGTGCGGGAGCGCGCATCGGCCCTTATTTTGAGTTGTTCACTCGCTAGCTAGTTTTAGCAGCCGTGCAAATGCATAGTCGCCGCCCACGGGGGAATGTATTTTTGCTTTGCAGGAGTGCGAACGCATGTGCAGCAGAGCGCCTGCAAAGACATTTTTTGCAAAACAAGACCAGCCACTCCCCCATTTCCCCAGGCACGCCTGCATTTTTATCCGACACGCCTGCGTTTTTTCACTCACTCCCCGAAAACGGTCAGTTACCACCCAGAAGAACCCACTTCCTCTCAATCACTCTGCGGCCAGGAGTGCGACTGTAAAGCGTCGCTAGACCTTGTGTGAAACTGCATAGTCTTGTGTGAAAGTACGTTGCGTGTGCGCACTGCGCACTATACGCATCCGCAGAAATGCCGCTTTTTTTACCTAATCGCCGCGCTGCGATCGAAAGCAGCTAGCAAGAAACTCGGAATGTCCACCTCTGTGCGATGATTGCTGCGACGAGTGACGCGGTAATGACGTCAGATATCCGCCCTGCAAATGCCTGACCACGCCTACCTTTTCCCAAACACTCCCAGAAAACGGTCAGTTGACACCCTGAAACTCCCACTTCCTGTTAATCTTCTTGCGACCGCCAGTGCGACTCAGTGTCGCTACATCCTGTGCAAAGGCACGTCGGCCGTTGTACCCGTACGACGCGCGTGCGCATTGCGGTGCATATGCGGGCGCAGATCACCCCCATTTTGACATGATCGCTGCGCTGCGAAAATCCGTAGCGAGCGATCAACTCAGAATGACCCTCATTGTTCACCAATAATACAGTTATCGTTTATTTAAAAATACCTTTTTGGTTTTTTAGATAGATTTTATTTTCTGTGTGACAAGGTACTTTGGCCCTCATTCCGAGTTGATCGCTCGCAAGGCGAATTTAGCAGAGTTGCACACGCTAAGCCACCGCCTACTGGGAGTGAATCTTAGCATCTTAAAATTGCGAACGATGTATTCGCAATATTGCGATCACAAACTACTTAGCAGTTTCAGAGTAGCTCCACACTTACTCGGCATCTGCGATCAGTTCAGTGCTTGTCGTTCCTGGTTTGACGTCATAAACACACCCAGCGTTCGCTCAGACACTCCCCCGTTTCTCCGGCCACTCCTGCGTTTTTTCCAGAAACGGTAGCGTTTTCAACCACACGCCCATAAAACGCCGTGTTTCCGCCTAGTAACACCCATTTCCTGTCAATCACACTACGATCGCCGGAGCGAAGAAAAAGCCGTGAGTAAAAATACTATCTTCATAGCAAAGTTACTTGGCGCAGTCGCAGTGCGAACATTGCGCATGCGCACTAAGCGAAATTTCACTGCGATGCGATGAAAAATAACGAGCGAACGACTCGGAATGAGGGCCTTTATACGCAAATTATTATTATTATGATTATTATTATTATTATTATATTATAATAGTTTTGCTTTGTTTGTCTTCTGAAAAAATGTAAAAAAAGTCTAGTTTGTGTGGATGCTGCTGTAAGAATCTGACCCGCCTAATAAGTGCCAAAAAAAAAGGCTCAGCACGATGTTAGAACCCCATCAACAGTGAAAGGGTTAAGGGGTCTATTCATGAAGCAGTGAAAAGTGTGGAGAAGTGAGCCAGTGGAGAAGTTGCCCATGGCAACCAATCAGCATTGACGTAACATTTATAATTTGCATGCTTTAAAATTATACAGAGCAGCTGATTGGTTGCCATGGGCAACTTCTCCACTGGCTCACTTCTCCACACTTTTCACCAGGGTTGCCGACTTCTGGGCTGCTCTCTCCGGGAGAGAGCAGCCCGTCGGCTCAGCAGGGGGGCGGGCAGGGCCTGAGGTGACGTGTAGGGGGCGGACCAGAGGCGTAACGGGGCAGGACATAGGCGGGACAGGGCGTGGCTTCGGGACCGCTGTCATTTAAGCCACGCCCCCCGCTGTGTAATGCTGCGATTACCGGCATTATACAGCAGGGGGCGTGGTTACGATGACGCGATTCAACAAGAATCGCGTCATCACTAGAGATGAGCGGGTTCGGTTTCTCTGAATCCGAACCCGCCAGAACTTCATGTTTTTTTTCACGGGTCCGAGCGACTCGGATCTTCCCGCCTTGCTCGGTTAACCCGAGCGCGCCCGAACGTCATCATGACGCTGTCGGATTCTCGCGAGGCTCGGATTCTATCGCGAGACTCGGATTCTATATAAGGAGCCGCGCGTCGCCGCCATTTTCACACGTGCATTGAGATTGATAGGGAGAGGACGTGGCTGGCGTCCTCTCCGTTTAGACACTTGATTTACTAATTTTGGGGAGCATTAGGAGTACTCAGTAGTGTACAGTGCAGAGTTTTGCTGATAGTGACCAGTGACCACCACTTTTATTTATAATCCGTTCTCTGCCTGAAAAAAGCGATACACAGCACACAGTGACTCAGTCACATACCATATCTGTGTGCACTGCTCAGGCTCAGGCCAGTGTGCTGCATCATCTATTATCTATATATAATATTATATATCTGTCTGACTGCTCAGCTCACACAGCTTATAATTGTGGGGGAGACTGGGGAGCACTACTGCAGTGCCAGTTATAGGTTATAGCAGGAGCCAGGAGTACATAATATATTATATAGTGAGTGACCACCAGACACACAGTGCAGTTTATTTAATATATCCGTTCTCTGCCTGAAAAAAGCGATACACACAGTGACTCAGTCAGTCACATACCATATCTGTGTGCACTGCTCAGGCTCAGGCCAGTGTGCTGCATCATCTATATATATTATATATCTGTCTGACTGCTCAGCTCACACAGCTTATAATTGTGGGGGAGACTGGGGAGCACTACTGCAGTGCCAGTTATAGGTTATAGCAGGAGCCAGGAGTACATAATATTATATTAAAATTAAACAGTGCACACTTTTGCTGCAGGAGTGCCACTGCCAGTGTGACTAGTGACCAGTGACCTGACCACCAGTATATAATATTAGTAGTATACTATCTCTTTATCAACCAGTCTATATTAGCAGCAGACACAGTACAGTGCGGTAGTTCACGGCTGTGGCTACCTCTGTGTCGGCACTCGGCAGCCCGTCCATAATTGTATATACCACCTAACCGTGGTTTTTTTTTCTTTCTTTATACATACATACTAGTTACGAGTATACTATCTCTTTATCAACCTGTCTATATATTAGCAGCAGACACAGTACAGTGCGGTAGTTCACGGCTGTGGCTACCTCTGTGTCGGCACTCGGCAGCCCGTCCATAATTGTATATACCACCTAACCGTGGTTTTTTTTTCTTTCTTTATACATACATACTAGTTACGAGTATACTATCTCTTTATCAACCAGTCTATATATTAGCAGCAGACACAGTACAGTGCGGTAGTTCACGGCTGTGGCTACCTCTGTGTCGGCACTCGGCAGCCCGTCCATAATTGTATATACCACCTAACCGTGGTTTTTTTTTCTTTCTTTATACATACATACTAGTTACGAGTATACTATCTCTTTATCAACCAGTCTATATTAGCAGCAGACACAGTACAGTGCGGTAGTTCACGGCTGTGGCTACCTCTGTGTCGGCACTCGGCAGCCCGTCCATAATTGTATATACCACCTAACCGTGGTTTTTTTTTCTTTCTTTATACATACATACTAGTTACGAGTATACTATCTCTTTATCAACCAGTCTATATATTAGCAGCAGACACAGTACAGTGCGGTAGTTCACGGCTGTGGCTACCTCTGTGTCGGCACTCGGCAGCCCGTCCATAATTGTATATACCACCTAACCGTGGGTTTTTTTTCTTTCTTTATACATACATACTAGTTACGAGTATACTATCTCTTTATCAACCAGTCTATATATTAGCAGCAGACACAGTACAGTGCGGTAGTTCACGGCTGTGGCTACCTCTGTGTCGGCACTCGGCAGCCCGTCCATAATTGTATATACCACCTAACCGTGGTTTTTTTTTCTTTCTTTATACATACATACTAGTTACGAGTATACTATCTCTTTATCAACCAGTCTATATATTAGCAGCAGACACAGTACAGTGCGGTAGTTCACGGCTGTGGCTACCTCTGTGTCGGCACTCGGCAGCCCGTCCATAATTGTATATACCACCTAACCGTGGTTTTTTTTTCTTTCTTTATACATACATACTAGTTACGAGTATACTATCTCTTTATCAACCAGTCTATATATTAGCAGCAGACACAGTACAGTGCGGTAGTTCACGGCTGTGGCTACCTCTGTGTCGGCACTCGGCAGCCCGTCCATAATTGTATATACCACCTAACCGTGGGGTTTTTTTCTTTCTTTATACATACATACTAGTTACGAGTATACTATCTCTTTATCAACCAGTCTATATATTAGCAGCAGACACAGTACAGTGCGGTAGTTCACGGCTGTGGCTACCTCTGTGTCGGCACTCGGCAGCCCGTCCATAATTGTATATACCACCTAACCGTGGTTTTTTTTTCTTTCTTTATACATACATACTAGTTACGAGTATACTATCTCTTTATCAACCAGTCTATATATTAGCAGCAGACACAGTACAGTGCGGTAGTTCACGGCTGTGGCTACCTCTGTGTCGGCACTCGGCAGCCCGTCCATAATTGTATATACCACCTAACCGTGGTTTTTTTTTCTTTCTTTATACATACATACTAGTTACGAGTATACTATCTCTTTATCAACCAGTCTATATTAGCAGCAGACACAGTACAGTGCGGTAGTTCACGGCTGTGGCTACCTCTGTGTCGGCACTCGGCAGCCCGTCCATAATTGTATATACCACCTAACCGTGGTTTTTTTTTTCTTTCTTTATACATACATACTAGTTACGAGTATACTATCTCTTTATCAACCAGTCTATATATTAGCAGCAGACACAGTACAGTGCGGTAGTTCACGGCTGTGGCTACCTCTGTGTCGGCACTCGGCAGCCCGTCCATAATTGTATATACCACCTAACCGTGGTTTTTTTTTCTTTCTTTATACATACATACTAGTTACGAGTATACTATCTCTTTATCAACCAGTCTATATATTAGCAGCAGACACAGTACAGTGCGGTAGTTCACGGCTGTGGCTACCTCTGTGTCGGCACTCGGCAGCCCGTCCATAATTGTATACTAGTATCCAATCCATCCATCTCCATTGTTTACCTGAGGTGCCTTTTAGTTGTGCCTATTAAAATATGGAGAACAAAAATGTTGAGGTTCCAAAATTAGGGAAAGATCAAGATCCACTTCCACCTCGTGCTGAAGCTGCTGCCACTAGTCATGGCCGAGACGATGAAATGCCAGCAACGTCGTCTGCCAAGGCCGATGCCCAATGGCATAGTACAGAGCATGTCAAAACCAAAACACCAAATATCAGTAAAAAAAGGACTCCAAAACCTAAAATAAAATTGTCGGAGGAGAAGCGTAAACTTGCCAATATGCCATTTACCACACGGAGTGGCAAGGAACGGCTGAGGCCCTGGCCTATGTTCATGGCTAGTGGTTCAGCTTCACATGAGGATGGAAGCACTCAGCCTCTCGCTAGAAAACTGAAAAGACTCAAGCTGGCAAAAGGCAAAGCACCGCAAAGAACTGTGCGTTCTTTGAAATCCCAAATCCACAAGGAGAGTCCAATTGTGTCGGTTGCGATGCCTGACCTTCCCAACACTGGACGTGAAGAGCATGCGCCTTCCACCATTTGCACGCCCCCTGCAAGTGCTGGAAGGAGCACCCGCAGTCCAGTTCCTGATAGTCAGATTGAAGATGTCAGTGTTGAAGTACACCAGGATGAGGAGGATATGGGTGTTGCTGGCGCTGGGGAGGAAATTGACCAGGAGGATTCTGATGGTGAGGTGGTTTGTTTTAGTCAGGCACCCGGGGAGACACCTGTTGTCCGTGGGAGGAATATGGCCGTTGACATGCCAGGTGAAAATACCAAAAAAATCAGCTCTTCGGTGTGGAGGTATTTCACCAGAAATGCGGACAACAGGTGTCAAGCCGTGTGTTCCCTTTGTCAAGCTGTAATAAGTAGGGGTAAGGACGTTAACCACCTCGGAACATCCTCCCTTATACGTCACCTGCAGCGCATTCATAATAAGTCAGTGACAAGTTCAAAAACTTTGGGTGACAGCGGAAGCAGTCCACTGACCAGTAAATCCCTTCCTCTTGTAACCAAGCTCACGCAAACCACCCCACCAACTCCCTCAGTGTCAATTTCCTCCTTCCCCAGGAATGCCAATAGTCCTGCAGGCCATGTCACTGGCAATTCTGACGAGTCCTCTCCTGCCTGGGATTCCTCCAATGCATCCTTGCGTGTAACGCCTACTGCTGCTGGCGCTGCTGTTGTTGCCGCTGGGAGTCGATGGTCATCCCAGAGGGGAAGTCGTAAGCCCACTTGTACTACTTCCAGTAAGCAATTGACTGTTCAACAGTCCTTTGCGAGGAAGATGAAATATCACAGCAGTCATCCTACTGCAAAGCGGATAACTGAGGCCTTGGCATCCTGGGTGGTGAGAAACGTGGTTCCGGTATCCATCATTACTGCAGAGCCAACTAGAGACTTGTTGGAGGTACTGTGTCCCTGGTACCAAATACCATCTAGGTTCCATTTCTCTAGGCAGGCGATACCGAAAATGTACACAGACCTCAGAAAAAGAGTCACCAGTGTCCTAAAAAATGCAGCTGTACCCAATGTCCACTTAACCACGGACATGTGGACAAGTGGAGCAGGGCAGGGTCAGGACTATATGACTGTGACAGCCCACTGGGTAGATGTATTGCCTCCCGCAGCAAGAACAGCAGCGGCGGCACCAGTAGCAGCATCTCGCAAACGCCAACTCTTTCCTAGGCAGGCTACGCTTTGTATCACCGCTTTCCAGAATACGCACACAGCTGAAAACCTCTTACGGCAACTGAGGAAGATCATCGCGGAATGGCTTACCCCAATTGGACTCTCCTGTGGATTTGTGGCATCGGACAACGCCAGCAATATTGTGTGTGCATTAAATATGGGCAAATTCCAGCACGTCCCATGTTTTGCACATACCTTGAATTTGGTGGTGCAGAATTTTTAAAAAAACGACAGGGGCGTGCAAGAGATGCTGTCGGTGGCCAGAAAAATTGCGGGACACTTTCGGCGTACAGGCACCACGTACAGAAGACTGGAGCACCACCAAAAACTACTGAACCTGCCCTGCCATCATCTGAAGCAAGAAGTGGTAACGAGGTGGAATTCAACCCTCTATATGCTTCAGAGGTTGGAGGAGCAGCAAAAGGCCATTCAAGCCTATACAATTGAGCACGATATAGGAGGTGGAATGCACCTGTCTCAAGTGCAGTGGAGAATGATTTCAACGTTGTGCAAGGTTCTGATGCCCTTTGAACTTGCCACACGTGAAGTCAGTTCAGACACTGCCAGCCTGAGTCAGGTCATTCCCCTCATCAGGCTTTTGCAGAAGAAGCTGGAGGCATTGAAGAAGGAGCTAAAAGGGAGCGATTCCGCTAGGCATGTGGGACTTGTGGATGCAGCCCTTAATTCGCTTAACAAGGATTCACGGGTGGTCAATCTGTTGAAATCAGAGCACTACATTTTGGCCACCGTGCTCGATCCTAGATTTAAAGCCTACCTTGGATCTCTCTTTCCGGCAGACACAGGTCTGCTGGGGTTGAAAGACCTGCTGGTGACAAAATTGTCAAGTCAAGCGGAACGCGACCTGTCAACATCTCCTCCTTCACATTCTCCCGCAACTGGGGGTGCGAGGAAAAGGCTCAGAATTCCGAGCCCACCCGCTGGCGGTGATGCAGGGCAGTCTGGAGCGACTGCTGATGCTGACATCTGGTCCGGACTGAAGGACCTGACAACGATTACGGACATGTCGTCTACTGTCACTGCATATGATTCTCTCAACATTGATAGAATGGTGGAGGATTATATGAGTGACCGCATCCAAGTAGGCACGTCACACAGTCCGTACTTATACTGGCAGGAAAAAGAGGCAATTTGGAGGCCCTTGCACAAACTGGCTTTATTCTACCTAAGTTGCCCTCCCACAAGTGTGTACTCCGAAAGAGTGTTTAGTGCCGCCGCTCACCTTGTCAGCAATCGGCGTACGAGGTTACATCCAGAAAATGTGGAGAAGATGATGTTCATTAAAATGAATTATAATCAATTCCTCCGCGGAGACATTGACCAGCAGCAATTGCCTCCACAAAGTACACAGGGAGCTGAGATGGTGGATTCCAGTGGGGACGAATTGATAATCTGTGAGGAGGGGGATGTACACGGTGATATATCGGAGGGTGAAGATGAGGTGGACATCTTGCCTCTGTAGAGCCAGTTTGTGCAAGGAGAGATTAATTGCTTCTTTTTTTGGGGGGGTCCAAACCAACCCGTCATATCAGTCACAGTCGTGTGGCAGACCCTGTCACTGAAATGATGGGTTGGTTAAAGTGTGCATGTCCTGTTTTGTTTATACAACATAAGGGTGGGTGGGAGGGCCCAAGGACAATTCCATCTTGCACCTCTTTTTTCTTTTCTTTTTCTTTGCATCATGTGCTGATTGGGGA
This sequence comes from Pseudophryne corroboree, assembly GCF_028390025.1. Lineage (NCBI taxonomy): Eukaryota > Metazoa > Chordata > Amphibia > Anura > Myobatrachidae > Pseudophryne > Pseudophryne corroboree. The sequence goes on from NC_086453.1 coordinate 35,417,183, forward strand.
GGTTTTTTTTGGAAGGGACATCCTGCGTGACACTGCAGTGCCACTCCTAGATGGGCCCGGTGTTTGTGTCGGCCACTAGGGTCGCTAATCTTACTCACACAGTCAGCTACCTCATTGCGCCTCTTTTTTTCTTTGCGTCATGTGCTGTTTGGGGAGGGTTTTTTGGAAGGGACATCCTGCGTGACACTGCAGTGCCACTCCTAGATGGGCCCGGTGTTTGTGTCGGCCACTAGGCTCGCTAATCTTACTCACACAGCTACCTCATTGCGCCTCTTTTTTTCTTTGCGTCATGTGCTGTTTGGGGAGGGTTTTTTGGAAGGGACATCCTGCGTGACACTGCAGTGCCACTCCTAGATGGGCCCGGTGTTTGTGTCGGCCACTAGGGTCGCTAATCTTACTCACACAGCTACCTCATTGCGCCTCTTTTTTTCTTTGCGTCATGTGCTGTTTGGGGAGGGTTTTTTGGAAGGGACATCCTGCGTGACACTGCAGTGCCACTCCTAGATGGGCCCGGTGTTTGTGTCGGCCACTAGGGTCGCTAATCTTACTCACACAGCTACCTCATTGCGCCTCTTTTTTTCTTTGCGTCATGTGCTGTTTGGGGAGGGTTTTTTGGAAGGGCCATCCTGCGTGACACTGCAGTGCCACTCCTAGATGGGCCCGGTGTTTGTGTCGGCCACTAGGGTCGCTAATCTTACTCACACAGCTACCTCATTGCGCCTCTTTTTTTCTTTGCGTCATGTGCTGTTTGGGGAGGGTTTTTTGGAAGGGCCATCCTGCGTGACACTGCAGTGCCACTCCTAGATGGGCCCGGTGTTTGTGTCGGCCACTAGGGTCGCTAATCTTACTCACACAGCTACCTCATTGCGCCTCTTTTTTTCTTTGCGTCATGTGCTGTTTGGGGAGGGTTTTTTGGAAGGGCCATCCTGCGTGACACTGCAGTGCCACTCCTAGATGGGCCCGGTGTTTGTGTCGGCCACTAGGGTCGCTAATCTTACTCACACAGCTACCTCATTGCGCCTCTTTTTTTCTTTGCGTCATGTGCTGTTTGGGGAGGGTTTTTTGGAAGGGACATCCTGCGTGACACTGCAGTGCCACTCCTAGATGGGCCCGGTGTTTGTGTCGGCCACTAGGGTCGCTTATCTTACTCACACAGCGACCTCGGTGCAAATTTTAGGACTAAAAATAATATTGTGAGGTGTGAGGTATTCAGAATAGACTGAAAATGAGTGTAAATTATGGTTTTTGAGGTTAATAATACTTTGGGATCAAAATGACCCCCAAATTCTATGATTTAAGCTGTTTTTTAGTGTTTTTTGAAAAAAACACCCGAATCCAAAACACACCCGAATCCGACAAAAAAAATTCGGTGAGGTTTTGCCAAAACGCGTTCGAACCCAAAACACGGCCGCGGAACCGAACCCAAAACCAAAACACAAAACCCGAAAAATTTCAGGCGCTCATCTCTAGTCATCACCTGCTCGGACCGCCCACTTTACTCGTTAAGTGGGCGGCGGGCAGGGGGTGACCCTCGTTAATCGGGAGACTTGCCTGCCCTTCCGGGGGGCCGGGAGGGTCACCCGTTTTTCGGGAGCCTCCCGGCCATTCCGGGAGGGTAGGCAAGTATGCTTTTCACTGCTTCAGGAATGAACACTTCCATCCTTTTTACTTCTTCTTCCTGAGTTTCATTTCTCAATAAGGAATGGGACTTCTTAACTTTGCATTAGGAAATCCTCTCACTTTCACTTTTGATTCTTAAACTTAAATGCCGGAAAATGTGAGGAAATCAGTATTGTGGCTGAATTGTACAATCTTTGCTGAGAGCTGAGGTGATAGTGACCATGTAGTGCCTTGAGCCAGCAATGGAAGACTATTGGCCCTCATTCCGAGTTGATCGCTTATTAGCTAGTTTTAGCAGCCGTGCAAACGCATAGTCGCCGCCCACGGGGGAGTGTATTTTTGCTTTGCAGGAGTGTGAACGTCTGTGCAGCAGAACGCCTGCAAACACATTTTGTGCAGAATTAGACCAGCCCTGTAGTTACTTATTCTGTGCGATGATTGCTGCGACGAGTGACATGGTAATTAGAGATGAGCGCCTGAAATTTTTCGGGTTTTGTGTTTTGGTTTTGGGTTCGGTTCCGCGGCCGTGTTTTGGGTTCGAACGCGTTTTGGCAAAACCTCACCGAATTATTTTTGTCGGATTCGGGTGTGTTTTGGATTCGGGTGTTTTTTTCCAAAAACACTAAAAAACAGCTTAAATCATAGAATTTGGGGGTCATTTTGATCCCAAAGTATTATTAACCTCAAAAACCATAATTTACACTCATTTTCAGTCTATTCTGAATACCTCACACCTCACAATATTATTTTTAGTCCTAAAATTTGCACCGAGGTCGCTGTGTGAGTAAGATAAGCGACCCTAGTGGCCGACACAAACACCGGGCCCATCTAGGAGTGGCACTGCAGTGTCACGCAGGATGTCCCTTCCAAAAAACCCTCCCCAAACAGCACATGACGCAAAGAAAAAAAGAGGCGCAATGAGGTAGCTGTGTGAGTAAGATTAGCGACCCTAGTGGCCGACACAAACACCGGGCCCATCTAGGAGAGGCACTGCAGTGTCACGCAGGATGTCCCTTCCAAAAAACCCTCCCCAAACAGCACATGACGCAAAGAAAAAAAGAGGCTTTTTACTGATATTTGGTGTTTTGGATTTGACATGCTCTGTACTATGACATTGGGCATCGGCCTTGGCAGACGACGTTGCTGGCATTTCATCGTCTCGGCCATGAGTAGTGGCAGCAGCTTCAGCACGAGGTGGAAGTGGATCTTGATCTTTCCCTAATTTTGGAACCTCAACTTTTTTGTTCTCCATATTTTATAGGCAGAACTAAAAGGCACCTCAGGTAAACAATGGAGATGGATGGATTGGATACTAGTATACAATTATGGACGGACTGCCACGGTTAGGTGGTATAAAAAAACCACGGTTAGGTGGTATATATTGTAATACAATTATGGATGGACGGACTGCCTGCCGAGTGCCGACACAGAGGTAGCCACAGCCGTGAACTACCGCACTGTACACTGGTTGATAAAGAGATAGTAGTATACTCGTAACAACTAGTATGACTGACTATGACGGTATAAAGAATGAAAAAAAAACCACGGTTAGGTGGTATATATTGTAATACAATTATGGATGGACGGACTGCCTGCCGAGTTCCGACACAGAGGTAGCCACAGCCGTGAACTACCGCACTGTACACTGGTTGATAAAGAGATAGTAGTATACTCGTAACAACTAGTATGACTGACTATGACGGTATAAAGAATGAAAAAAAAACCACGGTTAGGTGGTATATATTATAATACAATTATGGATGGACGGACTGCCTGCCGACTGCCGACACAGAGGTAGCCACAGCCGTGAACTACCGCACTGTACACTGGTTGATAAAGAGATAGTAGTATACTCGTAACAACTAGTATGACACTATGACGGTATAAAGAATGAAAAAAAAAACACGGTTAGGTGGTATATATTATAATACAATTATGGATGGACGGACTGCCTGCCGACTGCCGACACAGAGGTAGCCACAGCCGTGAACTACCGCACTGTACACTGGTTGATAAAGAGATAGTAGTATACTCGTAACAACTAGTATGACACTATGACGGTATAAAGAATGAAAAAAAAACCACGGTTAGGTGGTATATATTATAATACAATTATGGATGGACGGACTGCCTGCCGAGTGCCGACACAGAGGTAGCCACAGCCGTGAACTACCGCACTGTACACTGGTTGATAAAGAGATAGTAGTATACTCGTAACAACTAGTATGACTGACTATGACGGTATAAAGAATGAAAAAAAAACCACGGTTAGGTGGTATATATTATAATACAATTATGGATGGACGGACTGCCTGCCGACTGCCGACACAGAGGTAGCCACAGCCGTGAACTACCGCACTGTACACTGGTTGATAAAGAGATAGTAGTATACTCGTAACAACTAGTATGACACTATGACGGTATAAAGAATGAAAAAAAAACCACGGTTAGGTGGTATATATTATAATACAATTATGGATGGACGGACTGCCTGCCGACTGCCGACACAGAGGTAGCCACAGCCGTGAACTACCGCACTGTACACTGGTTGATAAAGAGATAGTAGTATACTCGTAACAACTAGTATGACACTATGACGGTATAAAGAATGAAAAAAAAACCACGGTTAGGTGGTATATATTATAATACAATTATGGATGGACGGACTGCCTGCCGACTGCCGACACAGAGGTAGCCACAGCCGTGAACTACCGCACTGTACACTGGTTGATAAAGAGATAGTAGTATACTCGTAACAACTAGTATGACTGACTATGACGGTATAAAGAATGAAAAAAAAACCACGGTTAGGTGGTATATATTATAATACAATTATGGATGGACGGACTGCCTGCCGACTGCCGACACAGAGGTAGCCACAGCCGTGAACTACCGCACTGTACACTGGTTGATAAAGAGATAGTAGTATACTCGTAACAACTAGTATGACACTATGACGGTATAAAGAATGAAAAAAAAACCACGGTTAGGTGGTATATATTATAATACAATTATGGATGGACGGACTGCCTGCCGACTGCCGACACAGAGGTAGCCACAGCCGTGAACTACCGCACTGTACACTGGTTGATAAAGAGATAGTAGTATACTCGTAACAACTAGTATGACACTATGACGGTATAAAGAATGAAAAAAAAAACACGGTTAGGTGGTATATATTATAATAATACAATTATGGATGGACGGACTGCCTGCCGACTGCCGACACAGAGGTAGCCACAGCCGTGAACTACCGCACTGTACACTGGTTGATAAAGAGATAGTAGTATACTCGTAACAACTAGTATGACTATGACGACGGTATAAAGAAAGAAAAAAAAATACCACGGTTAGGTGGTATATAATTATACAATTATGGATGGACGGACTGCCTGCCGAGTGCCGACTGCCGACACAGAGGTAGCCACAGCCGTGAACTACCGCACTGTACTGTGTCTGCTGCTAATATAGACTGGTTGATAAAGAGATAGTATACAACAATATACTACTATACTGGTGGTCAGGCACTGGTCACCACTAGTCACACTGGCAGTGGCACTCCTGCAGCAAAAGTGTGCACTGTTTAATTTTAAATTAATATAATATTATGTACTCCTGGCTCCTGCTATAACAACCTGCAGTGCTCCCCAGTCTCCCCCACAATTATTATAAGCTTTTATACATTGATGTGCAGCACACTGGGCTGAGCTGAGTGCACACAGACTGAGTCACACTGTGTGACTGCTGTGTATCGTTTTTTTCAGGCAGAGAACGGATATAGCAGAGAACGGATATATTAAATAAAAGTTAACTTAACAACAACTGCACTGGTCACTGTGGTAAACTCTGTCTGCACAATCTCTCTCTCTCTCTCTCTCTTCTAATCTATTCTAATGGAGAGGACGCCAGCCACGTCCTCTCCCTATCAATCTCAATGCACGTGTGAAAATGGCGGCGACGCGCGGCTCCTTATATAGAATCCGAGTCTCGCGAGAATCCGACAGCGTCATGATGACGTTCGGGCACGCTCGGGTTAACCGAGCAAGGCGGGAAGATCCGAGTCGCTCGGACCCGTGAAAAAAAAAGTGAAGTTCGTGCGGGTTCGGATTCAAAGAAACCGAACCCGCTCATCTCTAATGGTAATGACGTCAGATACCCGCCCTGCAAACGCCCAGCCACGCCTGCGTTTTTCCAAACACTCCCAGAAAACGTTCAGTTGTCACCCAGAAACTCCCACTTCCTGTCAATCTCCTTGCGTTTGCCAGTGTGACTCAAAGCGTCGCTAGATCCTGTGCAAAACCACGTCACTCGTACCCGTGCGACGCGCGTGCGCATTGCGGTGCATACGAATGCGCAGATTAGCCCCGTTCTGCCATGATCGCTGCGCAGAGAAAATCCGTAGCGAGCGATCAACTCGGAATGAGGGCCATTATTCTATGTCACACCATCGATGGTTCTAACTATCAATGGTTCACGCATGTACAGAATAGATGCACATAAATCCAGGCAAAATGTAGGCATCATAACTGGGGGCAGGGCTAGACTGCTGAATGACAGCTGAGCTCAGCCTGTCATGACAGCGAGGTGGGCCATCCATCCCAACACTATGGATGGTGGTCTATGGCTATTCCTCAGGACACAGAGCTGGGTGGAGGACATTATATACATTATACAGAATGAAATGGATCAGGTGGACAGTACATAAACCAAAGTTTGCTTGTTGTATTTGTAATAAAATGCACAGACTTTTCTACAGTATGCTTGTTTGAATACTCTAAGGGGGGAATTCAGTACAGGAAGAATCCCTTCATCCGGCCGAATATGCATGGCAGCTGCGTGCATTACAACAGCGAGATCTTGCCTGGGGTAGTGAGCATTTTTTAAATGAACTGGGGTGCGACTGGGTACTAGAAGAGCTGCCATTGCTGAAGTGCAGATGCCGCACCAAAAGGAATTTGCACCCATTGCTGGCAACTGAATCCCCCCCATGATAAGGTTAAGTATCCTCATTATTAATTCAAAGGAATTTCTAAATTCATTAAGATTTACCTGCATTCCACTAAATGAGTTAACCCTTAAAATTGGATGTCCTATTATACTTCTTAGACATCCGGACACTACTAGTTTATGTAAAGGAACTAAGGGTCTAAATCAGACTGGATCGCTGCAGAGGGCGGGAGGGGTCTTGCCATCGGCATGAGAACGAAATTGGTGGGGAGCTAAATTTAGCACATCTACGATCAGATCTGAATCGCACCTTAAATTATGTATGTATAAACAGCATAAAAATAACATAGAACATACTACAGTATATTAACTAGCTGTGGCAAAGCAGAATACAAAGTAAAAGCCTAAATACCTCAAACACCCACAGATGTGCCATTAGACTTTGCACTTGAAACGTAAGGACAACTTTCTTAATTCCAGGTGTGGACCCGTGTGACAGCTGCTTCTATCATTCTCCTCTACTGTATATGAGGTTGGTTCAAGAAACATTTGACTTTCTTGTCATTCATTGTGTATTATCTTGTGCCACAAAAGATTCCAAGAAGTGCTCTCGTCATAAATTCTTAGTGCCGGAACAATGTGTTCTTTCAAATGTACATTACACTTCTTAATATTTTGCAATGACATATTTTGTTTCCTTAATACTCACTTTCATTTCTTGTAGACTTTACAAAGTGCGATGGCTGCATATGTGTGAAGGGAACTCTGGGGATATAAGTGACAATTTAATATTATGTGCAATCAGGAAGCGTTTTAGGGGCAGGTTTTAAGCAGGGTCGGACTGGCTGACAGGGGTACCAGGGAAACCACCGGTAGGCCCCACTGCCTGAGTTCCCACTCCTTCCTCAAGGGATCAGGTTCCAGACTGTGCACTTGTATTATACACGGTAGATATGTTGCATCACACTGCACTAAACTATTGTGTATTTCAATCTAAAATGGGCTTCGAGAGGACTGCCGCGCCCTAGAGAGCAGTAGTGATGGAAAAATAGTGGGCGTACCCAACTCACACTAGACAACATCTTAATACTCATCCGTGTATACCCCCCATTCTTACCTGAGGTCCTTTGGCAGTTTTATGCTGTTTTAGAACGTTTCTGTAATCAATTTTTTTATTTGTGTGTCAACCCATGGCACTATGCTTCGTTTTTCCTCATGCATAATGTGAGAGGAGTGAATTTTGGAACCAGGAACTGCTAGAACCAGTGGGACCACTCTAAAGATACCCTTATACACAAGTCCCTGCATTGTCTAGTGTGAGTTGAGTACGCCCACTATTTTACCATCTGCTCAATCTGTGTGGGAGTGACCGTGTATGAGAGTATACTGATAGAAGAAAAGATACCTTTATGTGTTTTCACCTTCCTGTACGGATGTGAGTACGGTACGCACTCCCCCACTAAAAGGAATACGTTTAGAGGAGCTAATCTCTTCTCAACGGTCACTTACTGTAACGAACTTACTACACTATCAATTGTCCTATCTCCCTTTTTCACTCCCGAGGATAAGAACCATTTAGGATCCTGTCTGGAGGAAGAGGAGAAAAACACAGTGTTACTTAAGATACCTTTATACAAGGGGTACATCACGTTTTCACGTGAGTACGGTATGCACTAAGCATTTGCTATTTTTAATTCAAGACCTCCTTAAAGATACCCTTACGTAAAGGTTCACGTAGAAATTCGTGTGAGTCGGGTACGCCCATTTTTCACCATCCTTGGCTCACTTATAGTACAATCTCCTGAAATACCTTTAGTAGTTAAGAACACCTTTTACGACGTACCTACTACACTATCAGCCGCTTTTTCTGTCTCTCTGTTTCCAACTCTTTGAGGATAAGAACCATCGTGGTGTCCTGTTCGAATGCATAGGAGAAAACACAGAGAACGGATACCAAAGATACCTTTATAGGAGAGGCACATCACGTTTCAACGTGAGTACGGTACGCACCAAGTCATTTCTCACCCTAATCTCTCGGATTGGAACCACCTTAAAGGCACTGTTATTTATAGGTCCATTCACCATCCCACTACGCACTCCCTCATTAAAAGAAAAAGGAAATAGACGTTCTTTATTCATTACGAACTTACTACACTATTAGTTGTCTTTTTCCTCTTACGCCTGAGGATACGAATCTACTGAAGATCCTACTCGGAGAAGCGGGAGGAAAGACAGGAATGAAGTTATAAAGATATCATCAAAGGAGGGGTCTATCACGTATCAACGCAAGTACGGGATATATCAAGTTGACGTACATTTTTTTTATGAAAAGGAACTGAGAAAAGGAACCTACTGTTCATCAAAGACTTTGCACCACAAATCCAACTCCTCGGTGTGTTTTATCAATTGATGAGCGCAGACGTGATCTCTCATTTGTTTGTGTATTGTGTATTTCAAGCCTCTGTGGAGGCTGACCACACCCCCTTTGTAGGCTGGCCACACCCCTAAATATGGGCCCCTATAACTGCATTCCCCTGGTGGGCCCTTCATGCCCCAGTCCGACACTGGTTTTAAGTGTGTTCTGTTACTGGTTATGACAGGAAGTCTTCCTCTTTCCATTTTCCATGACCCCACCAACCCTCCATTTGTCCGGTGTTGTCTTGTGTTGTTGTGTTGATTGTTTAGTAACTTTTTCATTCAGAATAGGTGCAGTTATTTCTCCATTATTTCCTGGCTGTTATCTATGGGCAATGCCTTCTCGCCACACTGACATTTATTCAAGAATTAATTATAAAATAAAAGTTGTGACCTAATTTATTCCAAAATGTGTGGAACGAGTCATTATTTCAGGTTTTTCGTTAGTGTCTAATCAGAAACTGAGGGGTATTCAATAAAATGTGAGATTTTAGAAGGGGGGATGTTGCCCATAGCAACCAATTAGAATCTAGCTCTTACCTTCTAAAAGGGTGTGGATCGTTGGGTCAACAGTAACTAGGTCGACAATCATTAGGTCGACCATTATTGATCGACAGTGAGTAGGTCGATGTATGAAATAGATCGGCATGGTCATTAGGTCTACATGGATAAGGTTGAAATAGAAAAGGGTCGACGTGAGTTTTTAAATTTTTCGGGTGTCGTTTCCTTCGTAAAGTGATCAGGAACCCCGATTGGTTCACCGTATCCCGCGCACTTCAGGCAAGGTGCTTCACTCCGGTACTACTGCACTCAGCACAGGTTACTATTCCCAATCGTAGTCCACATGGATCGCAAAGTATGAAAAAGTTTTACAAAAAATTAAAAAAGGGAAAAACTCATGTTGACCTTTTTACGTGTCGACATTTGCCATGTTGATCTAATGATCACGTCGACCTAATGCATCTCAACCAATAGTGGTCGACCTAATCAGTGTCAACCTAAGTATTGTTGTCGATCTAACGACCGGATACCTTCTAAAAGGTGCTAGGTAAATGATAAGTAGAATCTGATTGGTTGCTATGAGCAACAAGTCCACTTCTTAAAACCCGCAGTTTAGTAAATATACCCCTCAGTTTCTTGTGTAACAAATCCATTTACCGTAGGCCGCTTATTCTTCATACTGTATATTTCTTCTGTCTACTCTTATGTATGATTTTGACTGTTTTTCTTTCTACAAGAATTCATCATTCATTACACATTATGTAAAAATAGCAGAAGAGCATGAGGCATTCATTGTTCATGTTCAAAGCATTTCTGACAAATTGCCAAATACCATAAAAGCAGCTCCGGCCTCATCAGGGTTTGTCTTAATAATTCTAGAACCAATCTCCATGGAGCGGTAATAATAAAATAAAACTTGCTTTGACGTTATCTGATTATTCTAAAACACGTCAGGATTTGTAATCCACCAACAGCAGGATGAAAGGTAGCAGCCTAAAGAGGACATGTACTAAGTGGAGAAGTTGCCCTTGACAACCCATCAGCTGCTCTGTATACTTTAATAGTATGCAAATTATAAATATTACGGCAATGCTGATTGGTGGCAAGGGGCAGCTTCTCCACTGGCTCACTTCTCGACTTTTATCACTGCTTAGTACATGTACCCCAGAGGGCCTAATTCAGTGTTGATTGCAAAACAACATTTTCCTCTAATGGGCAAAACCATGTGCAGTGCAGGTGGGGCAGATGTAACATGTGCAGAGAGAGTTAGATTTGGGTGGGGTGTTGTCAAACTGAAATCTAAATTGCAGTGTAAAAATAAAACAGCCAGAAACAATATAACCCACCCAAATCTAATTCTCTCTGCACATGTTATATCTGCCCCACCTGCACTGCACATGGTTTTGCCCATTAGAGGAAAATTTTGTTTTGCAATCAACCTTTAATTAGGCCCCAAGGAGACTATTTATCAATATTTACATTTCTTTCTGCAACATTTTGACACTAATCACCAATTTTAAAGGTGATCAATATATCTCCTACTGCACATCCAGAAAGTATTCACAGCGCTTCACTTTTTCCACATTTTCTGATTTCTTAGTTTTTTATTTTTAATAAGTTTGCAAAAATCACGTTGTCATTATGGAGTACTGGGGGTAATTCTGAGTTGATCGCAGCAGTAAGTTTGTTATCAGTTGGGCAAAACCATGTGCATTGCAGGGGGGGGGGGGCAGATATAACATGTGCAGAAAGAGTTAGATTTGGGTGGGTTATATTGTTTCTGTGCAGGGTAAATACTGGCTGCTTTATTTTTACACTGCAATTTAGATTTCAGTTTGAATACACCCCACCCAAATCTAACTCTCTCTGCACATGTTATATCTGACCTCCCCCCTGCAGTGCACATGGGGGGTCATTCCGAGTTGTTCGCTCGTTGACGTTAAAATCTTAGCAGATTTGCTGTGGATTCTGCGGCGCTTTTCAGTCGCTCTGCATATCAGTGAGTGATTGACAGGAAAGGGGCGTTTCTGGGTGGTAACTGAGCGTTTTCAGGGAGTGTAATAAAAAACGCAGGCATGTCAGGGAAAAACGCAGGAGTGTCTGGAGAAACGGGGGAGTGGCTGGCCGAACGCAGGGCGTGTGTGTGACGTCAAACCAGGAACTAAACGGACTGAGCTGATCGCAATCTGTGAGTAGGTCTGGAGCTACTCAGAAACTGCAGGGAATTATTTAGTAGCAGTTCTGCTATGCTAAGATACACTCCCAGAGGGCGGCAGCCTAGCGTGTGCAATGCTGCTAAAAGCAGCTAGCGAGCGAACAATTTGGAATGACCCCCCCATGTGCACTGCAGGTGGGGCAGATATAACATGTGCAGAGAGAGTTGGATTTGGGTGGGTTATATTGTTTCTGTGCAGGGTAAATACTGGCTGCTTTATTTTTACACTGCAATTTAGATTTCAGTTTGAATACACCCCACCAGGCCTGGCGCTACCCGCTCAGCAAAGGGATGCAAAGCTGGTAGGTGCCTGATTGGAGAGGCGCCTTCCTGCTCTGCATCCCTGTGCTGCGCTGCCCTGAGCCTGTCCCCCTGCTGCTGCCGCCTGCAAATGCAATGTGACAGGCAGCAGCGCTGTCCGTTTATAGCCCTCCCTCCTTCCCTACAGAGGCATGATGAGCGGGCAAAAAGTGGGTGGAGCTACACGGCCAAAAGGGGCGGGGCTACACAGGATCCCCAAGCTGAGTCAGATCCCTTCCAGCCAGCCAACCAGACTGTATTACTGTGAGTGGATGGAAAACAGGTGAGAGAAACTTTGATACTGTGTGTATGGACTGTCTGTATATATGTATATGTGTATATGTATGTATGTATGTATGTATATGTGTGTGTTTGTGTGTGTATGTACTGTATGTGTATATGTGTGTATGTATGTATATGTGTTTGTGTGTGTGTGTATAAGTTTCACTTCTGCAGGCATTAAGGGTAGATGGCAGAGGTGGAACTTTCGCCGTAGCAGCCAGTGCAATTCATCAGGGCCCACAGCACTTTGGGGGCCCTCAACCAACAGATCAGTCAGCAGGACTAATAACGGTGTGCTGATGCTAGCCATGGGCTACAAGGAGAAAGTAGGTGGTCTCCTCCCCTCCCTGACCTGCCCCTCCTGTCACCAGGCCCGGCACAACATGCTCAGCGAAGGGATGCAAAGCACTGAGCACTGGGCTGGTGGAGAGGCGCTGTCCCTGCTCTGCATCCCTGCTGCTGTGCTCTTGTCACACTGTAGCGTCCTGGCATTGGCTACATTACTCCCTCTTCTTGTTGTGACTCCGGCATTTTCACCGGTCCACACGGCTCTCTTCTCTGGTGAGGTCACAGAGTCCCTCCCCTCTCCTCCCCACCCCTTAATTAATTGTTCAGCACTGCACTGTACCCGTCCCCTCCTGTGGACAGTATGCATAAGGTATGTGTAATGTATGTATGATTATGTATAAGGTATGTGTAATGTATGTGTAATTATGTATAAGGTATGTGTAATTATGTACAAGGTATGTGTAATGTATGTATAATTATGTATAAGGTATGTGTAATGTATGTATAATTATGTATAAGGTATGTGTAATGTATAATTATGTATAAGGTATGTGTAATGTATGTATAATTATGTATAAGGTATGTGTAATGTATAATTATGTATATGGTATGTGTAATTTATGTATAATTATGTATAAGGTATGTGTAATGTATAATTATGTATAAGGTATGTGTAATGTATGTATAATTATGTATAAGGTATGTGTAATGTATGTATAATTATGTATAAGGTATGTGTAATGTATAAGGTATGTGTAATGTATGTATAATTATGTATAAGGTATGTGTAATGTATAATTATGTATAAGGTATGTGTAATGTATGTATAATTATGTATAAGGTATGTGTAATGTATGTATAATTATGTATAAGGTATGTGTAATGTATAATTATGTATAAGGTATGTGTAATGTATGTATAATTATGTATAAGGTATGTGTAATGTATAATTATGTATAAGGTATGTGTAATGTATGTATAATTATGTATAAGGTATGTGTAATGTATAATTATGTATAAGGTATGTGTAATGTATGTATAATTATGTATAATGTATGTGTAATGTATGTATAATTATGTATAAGGTATGTGTAATTATGTATAAGGTATGTGTAATGTATGTATAATTATGTATAAGGTATGTGTAACTATGTATAAGGTATGTGTAATGTATAAGGTATGTGTAATGTATGTATAATTATGTATAAGGTATGTGTAATGTATAATTATGTATAAGGTATGTGTATTGTATGTATAATTATGTATAAGGTATGTGTAATGTATGTATAATTATGTATAAGGTATGTGTAATGTATAATTATGTATAAGGTATGTGTAATGTATGTATAATTATGTATAAGGTATGTGTAATGTATAATTATGTATAAGGTATGTGTAATTATGTATAAGGTATGTGTAATGTATGTATAATTATGTATACGGTATGTGTAATTATGTATAAGGTATGTGTAATGTATGTATAATTATGTATAAGGTATGTGTAATGTATGTATAATTATGTATAATGTATGTATAATTATGTATAAGGTATGTGTAATGTATGTATAATTATGTATAAGGTATGTGTAATGTATATGTAATGTATGTGTAATGTATGTATAAGTATGTGTAATGTATGTATAATTATGTATAATGTATATGTAATGTATGTATAATTATGTATAAGGTATGTGTAATGTATAATTATGTATAATGTATGTGTAATGTATAATTATGTATGTGTTATGTATGTGTAATGTATATGTAATGTATGTATAATTATGTATAATGTATATGTAATGTATAATTATGTATGTGTAATGTATGTGTAATGTATGTATAATAATGTATATGTAATGTATATGTAATGTATGTATAATTATGTATAATGTATGTGTAATGTATATGTAATGTATGTGTAATGTATGTATAAGTATGTGTAATGTATGTATAATTATGTATAATGTATATGTAATGTATGTATAATGTATGTGTAATGTATGTATAATAATGTATATGTAATGTATATGTAATATATGTATAATGTATATGTAATGTATGTATAATGTATGTGTAATGTATGTATAATAATGTATATGTAATGTATATGTAATGTATGTATAATTATGTATAATGTATGTGTAATGTATATGTAATGTATGTGTAATGTATGTATAAGTATGTGTAATGTATGTATAATTATGTATAATGTATATGTAATGTATGTATAATGTATGTGTAATGTATGTATAATAATGTATATGTAATGTATATGTAATGTATGTATAATGTATATGTAATGTATGTATAATGTATGTGTAATGTATGTATAATAATGTATATGTAATGTATATGTAATGTATGTATAATTATGTATAATGTATGTGTAATGTATATGTAATGTATGTGTAATGTATGTATAATTATGTGTAATGCATGTGTAATGTATGTATGGAAGATTTTTGTTTTTATTTTCTAATAACAGTGTGCAGACCATAGGCATCATGGCACCCCCCACTCACAAGCTTGCTGCCGGTTAATGTGTCCCCCCATGCTGCCGATTAATGTCGCCCTCGAGGCGCCCGGTCACGTCTCTTTCGTGTGCCATGCAGTGTCTCCACACTTCTCCTGTCGACTCCCCGGAATGAGGCTCCTGGAGCACAGGAGAGCTGCACTGTTGATGGGACTTGTGAGGAAACGGAGGACCGGGACACGGCGGGAGCTCTAGTCACACTTGCTCTGGCTATATGTCTTAGCGCCGCGGCTCCCATCTGAGGCTGCTGCCACTGTCCACAGAGGGAACACCGGCGGCCGGGAGCTGTGGGGAGCAGGTGACATTCTTGTTTAACTTAGCGAGCGAGAGCGAGTACCTGTCACTACCATCATGCCCCCCCTGCTCCGCACCACTGCTCCCATCCTGCCCCTTCTGCTCCGCACCACTGCTCCCATCCTGCCCCCCCTGCTCCGCACTATGGCTCCCATACTTCCCCCTCTGCTCTTCACCACTGTTCCCATCCTTCCCCCCTGCTCCGCACCACTGCTCCCATCCTGCCTCCCCTGCTCTGCACCACTGCTCCCATCCTGCCCCCTCCTTCTCCGCACCACTGCTCCCATCCTGCCCCCGCTGCTCCGCACCACTGCTCCCATCCTGCCCCCTCCTGCTCCGCACCACTGCTCCCATCCTGCCCCCTCCTGCTCCGCACCACTGCTCCCATCCTGCCCCCCTGCCCGCACCACTGCTCCCATCCTGCTCCCTTCTGCTCCGCACCACTGCTCCCATCCTTCCCCCCCTGCTCCGCACCACTGCTCCCATCCTGCCCCCACTGCTCCGCACCACTGTTCCCATTATGCCCTCTCCTGCTCCACACCACTGCTCCCATCCTGCCCCCCTGCTCTGCACCATGGCTCCCATCCTGTCCCCCCTGCTCCGCACCACTGCTCCAATCCTGCCCCCCATGCTCCGCACCACTGCTCCCATCCTGCCCCCCTTGCTCCGCACCACTGCTCACATCCTGCCCCCCCTGCTCCCATCCTGCCCCCTCCTGCTCCGCACCACTGCTCCCATCCTTCCCCCCCCTGCTCTGCACCACTGCTCCCATCCTGCCCCCCCAGCTCCGCACCATGGCTCCCATCCTGCCCCCCCTGCTTCGCACCACTGCTCCCATCCTTCCCCCTGCTCCGCACCACTGCTCCCATCCTGCCCCCACTCCGCACCACTGCTCCCATCCTGCCCCCTTCTGCTCCACACCACTGCTCCCATCCTGCTCCGCACCACTACTCCCATCTTGCCCCCTCCTGCTCCTGACCACTGCTCCCATCCTGCCCCCTCCTGCTCCCATACTGTACGGCTCATTCTTTGTGCTATAATGTGAATTTCGGCTCATTCTGTGTGGTATAATGTGAATTTCGGCTCATTCTGTGTGCTATAATGTGAATTTCAGCTCATTCTGTGTACTATAATGTGAATTTCGGCTCATTCTGTGTGCTATTATTTGAATTTCGGCTCATACCGTGTGGTATAATGTGAATTTCAGGTCCTACTGTGTGCTATAATGTGTATTTCGGCTCATTCTGTGTGTTATAAAGTGAATTTCGGCTCATTCTTTGTGCTATAATGTAAATTTTGGCTCATACCGTGTGGTATAATGTGAATTTAGGCTCATTCTGTGTGCTATAATGTGAATTTTGGCTCATTCTGTGTGCTATAATGTGAATTTCGTCTCATACCGTGTGGTATAATGTGAATTTAGGCTCATACCGTGTGCTATAATGTGAATTTAGGCTCATACCGTGTGCTATAATGTGAATTTAGGCTCATACCTTGTGGTATAATGTGCATTTCGGCTCATTCTATGTGCTACTGTGTGACATAATTTGAATTGGGGGTACTGTTGTGTGGTCACACCCTGTGGGAAACCATAATCCTTTTTTGCGGCCTTCGGCGCACGCTCTCACTTTATTAACTACAGTATGAGAAGGAGGGCGCAAATTTATAGTTTGCAGGGGGGCACCGAACACCCTAGCACTGGCCCTGCACCCCACCCAAATCTAACTCTCTCTGCACATGTTATATCTGCCCCCCCTGCAGTGCACATTGGCCCTCATTCCGAGTTGTTCGCTCGCAAGCTGCTTTTAGCAGATTTACTCACGCTAAGTCGCCGCCTACTGGGAGTGAATCTTGGCTTCTTAAAATTGCGACCGACGGATTTGCATTATTGCGATTAGACCTCTCTTAGCAGTTTCTGAGTAGCTCCAGACTTACTCGGCATCTGCGATCAGTTCAGTGCTTGTCGTTCCTGGTTTGACGTCACAAACACACCCAGCGTTCGCCCAGACACTGCTCCGTCTCTCCGGCCACTCCCGCGTTTTTCCCAGAAACGGTAGCGTTTGTTCCCACACGCCCATAAAACGGCGTGTTTCCGCCCAGTAACACCCATTTCCTGTCAATCACATTACGATCACCAGAACCATGAAAAAGCCGTGAGTAAAAATCCTAACTGCATTGCAAATTTACTTGGCGCAGTCGCAGTGCGAACATTGCGCATGCGCATTAAGCGGAAAATCGCTGCGATGTGATAAAAAATACAGAGTGAACAACTCGGAATGACCACCCATGTGCGGTGAAATGTGAATAAGATTGTGCTACTGTGTGACATAATTTGAATTGGGGGTACTGTTGTGTGGTCACACCCCGTGGGAAACCATAATCCTTTTTTGCGGCCTTCGGCGCACGCTCTCACTTTATTAACTACAGTATGAGAAGGAGGGTGCAAATTTATAGTTTGCAGCGGTGTGCCGAACACCCTAGTACTGGCCCTGCACCGCACCCAAATCTATCTCCCTCTGCACATGTTATATCTGTCCCCCTGCAGTGCACATGGTTTTGCCCAACTGCTAACACATTTGCTGCTGCGATCAACTTGGAATTACCCCCATTGTGTGTAGAATCAGGAGTGGCATATGAAAAGGGGACGTGGCTTCGTGGGAGGACCCGCGGTCGCGAGCCACGCCACCGTTTTCATCACTGACGCTGGCATGCCCCCTCTCCCCCTGTCTGCACTGAATAGCCGCTGTGCGCATGCGCACAGCGTCTATTCACCGCTGCTCTGCTAAGCAGGGCAGCGACAGACAGAGCCTCCCAACTGTCCCCCCCACCGCGGGACACTGCGGCCCGCGGGTGGGACAGCGGGACAGTCCCCAAAAAACGGGACTGTCCCGCGAAAATCGGGACAGTTGGGAGGTATGCAGTCTGTTCAGCTAGATCAATATGAATAGTACCAGTGCTGAAAAGCAGTCAATCACTACACCTTGTAGGCTGTAACCATGGTGATTTGACACACTACCTCTCACTCTGGGCGTCATTCCGAGTGGATCGCAGCCAGCAACTTTTTGCTGCTGCTGCGATCAACTAGTCCACGCCTATGGGGGAGTGTATTTTAGCTTAGCAGGGCTGCGATCGCTTGTGCAGTCCTGCTAAGCTAAAAAATATTCAAGCAGAACAAGACCAGCCCTGGACATACTTACCCTGTGCGACAATCTCAGCGATGCTGGGGCCGGCTTTGACGTCAGACATCCGCCCTCCATTCTCCTGCACACGCCTGCGTTTTCCTTACCACTACCACGAAAACGGCGTGGGAGTGCGCACTCTTGATATGCCAGCGTGCCGGAGGCGCCCTCGCGGCAAAAAAGTGGGTGTGTCCACAAAAAGGGGGCATGGCCTCACAGGGTCATCACTCCGGGGGCGTGCCCAGCATCTTTGAAGATGCTGGGATGTACTGGGCTGCCGACGGAGACTGTCTCCCAGCGCTGTCGGCTCCTCTTCTATGACAGAAGCCGGGTGCTGTAGTAGACTTTCACGCTGCAGCATCTGGCTCCTGTCACTGCGGAGGAGCCCACAGTGTGGTTTCACCCCTTCCGGGCGTCATACCTGGGTGCACCCTCCCCCCCCCCCCCCCCCCCCTCGCACCAGCCTTGTGATCGCCACTGAGGCCTGTGAGTCATTGGTTTACTCTGTGGATGTTCTGAGGGAGCAATGCTTATATACTTATATCCCAAACAGTAGCGGATCTTGCCACGGGCAAGTAGGACTTTTGCCCGGGGCGCCTCCCGGAGGGCGCAGGGCGCCATCCGGAGGGCGCCGCACCAGGGCAAGATCCGCTGCTGCTGTGCCGCCCGCTGTCCCTCCGCTGGCCGCTGTGAAGGGAAACTAGACGCGTAGTCTAGTTTCCCTTCGTGGAGAGACGCGTAGTCTAGTTTCCCTTCGTGGAGAGGTCCTTTACTGTGCGGTGCGCGATAACATCATCGCGCACCGCACAGTTCAGAGCTCTACAGTAGTCTGTACAGGGGGCGTAAATGGCCACGCCCCCTGTACGAAGCCACGCCCCCTATTTCCGCCCGGGGCGCACAGAGCCCCAGAACCGGCCATGATCCCAAAATAATGGACGGGGCTTTGCTCAAACCTCTATTCAGCTCAAAGAGATGCCCAATCTAATCTGATCTTGGAATCCAAGTAAGACATTGCATACTTGACAGCTCTACTTTATCTCTCTCTAACCTGCTGGTTTTCTCACTCTCTCATTCTCCATCCTATACCGTTGGGTAAGATGGAAGAAAAGCAGAAGTGAGATACCAAAAGTACACACAGAGCTGGCACAGGCTGCTTTATCACACTAAACAGATATTTGGATTGATATTCTATATTTGATTAGCAATGGTAGACTTATCCTGATTTGATTTGAAGGAATAAGTGGCACTTATCGTCTTTTTGTGTGGTATCCTTATTTTGACTATTTTATCCTATAGTGTGTTTTATCAGTGTTTGATGAGGCGTATACTGTTACCTCCTGTATTTTCTGCACACTTGACTATTTATAAAAACACTGTTTTTGCTCAGAAGAGCCCTTTCCCTGGCCTAAAAAGGCATAGGGATTTTGTTATCTTTCCAACTGGTGATATTTGAGACCCAAGACGTGTTATGAACACGTATCCAATAACACAGACCTACTGATTTGGAGTGCTAATTGGTATCCAAATACAGTGACAAAAGGTTTAAGTGCAGTATTTGCGGACATACCCCACTGGAGAGGCCCAATCTCATCTGATCTTGGAAGCCAAGCAGTGGAGGGCCGGGCCAGTACTTGGATGGGAGACCACCTTGGAACACCCTGATACTGCAATTAATTACTGCATTCTATACCCAGTGGTCACCAGTAGGGTGCACCGCAGAGAAGTCTGATAAATCCAGCATTTTGGTTTGTGACCTATGATTCAATCCCCTGCGATAATCTTTACTTAAAGATTTCATGCAGGATAAATGATTGTTATACATTTCCCAGTATAAAGATAACTTTCAAGGGAATATATAGTGATATTGTAATTTTCCCTATATAAGGAATCCAGCTTATTGTTTATCACAGGTTTTAGCTGTACAGTGTGTATTATTATTAAAAATTTTGCAATTCTCTTTGGAAACATTGGGACTAAAGTTCATTGTATTTTATCACTATTCATCATATAATACATTAGTTTGTCTGGAATAGAGTGCACCCCTACAAGAGTCTATTACTTTCTTTTTTCTTTGTGCTTACAAAGAGAAATGCTGTAAGATAATTAAATGAACCCATTATAGATAAGGCACTGTGTAAATATAATGTGAAACAGTTCAAACAAGAAACATACATTTGTTCAATCCAGAAAATATACAGAAAAAAATATATAATAATAATAATACTTCAAATTGTTAAGTGTTTAATAATATAATTGTTAAACAGAATAGCCTCAGACCATAAATTAATTACACCAAATGCAGAATCTAAAATATAAGAAAAACAAGGGCGCCACCTAGGGGAATTTTTTTTACCAAAGCATAACAAATGGTCCTGTATCAAATACAGTCAAACCTGGATAAGTGGGAAACCTCTATTACTGGGACTAAATGGGAGGTCCCGCATTTTTGCACAAAAAAACCCTTTAACTGAGACTGATTTTTCTCAATAATTAGGAATAATCACCTCTGTAACTGAGACTATCGCTGTTAGTAATAATCACCTCTATGGGGTATATTCAATAAGATTCGGGTCCATTCTGACATGCAGTCAAAGAGTGGCCAAATCCGACTGTCGGATTTGGCCGTTCCCTGTGTCCTGTCCTGCCGTTGCTGACAGCGGCTGCCGGGTGCGCTGGCAGCATCGGCGGGGGGGAGCAGTGTGCGGCGACCGGCAGGGGGAGTAGTGTGTGGTGGCCAGGGGGAGCAGTGTGCAGCAGCTGGTGGGGGGAGCAGTGTGCGGCGCACGGCGGGGGGAGCAGTGTGTGGCGGCCGGCGGGGGGAGTAGTGTGCGGCAGCCGGGGGGAGCAGTGTGCGGCGGGGTAGCAGTGTGAGGCGGCCGGCGGGGGAGCTTCCAGCGGCGGCCGGAGCTGGCAGCGGGAGTGATCTGTGCGGGGGCGGAGGAGGCACTGCAGGTATAATCATCCCCGTAGCCCGCCACACCTCTCCCCGTCTCCTCACCTCAATCCGACTTGTTTTCAAGTCGGAAACAGCAGCAGGTGGATCGGCGGGTATTCCGCCGATCCTCCTACTTTCCGACAGCATTCCAACAAGTCGGGTTTCCCGACTTTTCGGAAAAAATGTGCCCCTATTGAATAGGTCGGAACCCCTTCCGACCTATTCCAGTCGGAAACTGCCGTCTATCCCAGAAGACAGCAGTTTCTGACTCTTATTGAATACAGCCCTATAACTGAGACGATCGCTGTTAGGAATAATCACCTCTATAACTGAGACGATCGCTGTTAGGAATAATCATCTCTATAACTGAGACGATCACTGTTAGGAATAATCACCTCAATAACTGAGACGATCGCTGTTAGGAACAATCACCTCTATAACTTAGACGATCGCTGTTAGGAATAATCACCTCTATAACTTAGACGATCGCTGTTAGGAATAATCACCTCTATAACTGAGACGATCGCTGTTAGGAATAATCACCTCTATAACTGAGACGATCGCTGTTAGGAATAATAACCTCTATAACTGAGACGATCGCTGTTAGGAATAATCACCTCTATAACTGAGACGATCGCTGTTAGGAATAATCACCTCTATAAGTGAGACAAACACTTCTTCACCCTGGATAAGTGAGAATCCGAATAAGTGAGATACCTCTTTAAGAGAGACTAAACTTGCCATCCCTTGAGATCCAACTTAACCAGATTCTACTGTAATCAGTGGTCGAAGTGGGGCGGTATACAGTGGTATGGTAAACCGCCACTCCTCCACAGACCCGGAAGTTTTTTAATTTTTATTGCAGAAGCATGCAGGGGACCTGCGTCCCCTACAGGACTCTGCAGCAGACAGCGCTGGGACAGTGTGTTTGTCCCCAGCGCTGGTGGACCGGCAGAACGTGGAGGCGGACAGCGCTAGGATCAAGTGTCTGATCCCAGCCCTGATGAGGCTGCAGCGGCGGAGGCATTTAAAGATTGGCGCCATCTGTGAGCCAATCGTGGCTCACAGATCGGCGGCCAATCACAGGCGTCCGCAGTGAGCCAATCAGCGCTCGCCGTGTCATAGGCCCCGCCCCCGGCATCTGATGTCAGATGCCGCTGGGACGAGGAGAAGAGAGGAGGCCGCACAGAAGAGCGGCGAAGAGGTCCGGTGGCCGCGGAAGAGGCTGAAGACACGCTCCAGGAGAGGAAGAACAGTCAGCGCCGCTGGCCAGACAGGCCAGCGGCAGAATAATAATAATTTTATTTATATAGCGCACTTTCTCCAACAGGACTCAAGGCACTTAGACAGAAGAGGCGGCGCTGCTGGCCAGGACGGGCCAGCAGCAGAAGACAGAAGAGGCGGCACCGCTGGCCAGGACGGGCCAGCAGCAGAAGACAGAAGAGGCGGCACCGCTGGCCAGGACGGGCCAGCAGCAGAAGACAGAAGAGGCGGCACCGCTGGCCAGGACGGGCCAGCAGCAGAAGACAGAAGAGAGGGCACCGCTGGCCAGGACGGGCCAGCAGCAGAAGACAGAAGAGGTGGCACCGCTGGCCAGGAGAGGCCAGCGGCAGAAGACAGAAGAGATGGCACCGTTGGCCAGGAGAGGCCAGCGGCAGAAGACAGAAGAGGCGGCACCGCTGGCCAGGACAGGTCAGCGGCAGAAGACAGAAGAGGCGGCACCGCTGGCCAGGACAGGCCAGCAGCAGAAGACATAAGAGGCGGCACCGCTGGGCAGGAGAGGCCAGCGGCAGAAGACAGAAGAGGTGGCGCCGCTGGCCAGGACGGGCCAGCGGCAGAAGACAGAAGCTGAGGACTGTAGAGGCCACCAGGGGTGGAAAGCAAAAGAGCTAACGAAGCTCCCCCCTGGTGCCTCTCCCACCAGGACAGGTATGGCACCTGTCACCCCCCCCCCCTTTCCTCCCTAGACCATCGGGGTTCGGGCACTAGGCCCGTGGGCACAATCAGGCTATAGGCCTGTTGCGCAGAAGGCGGGCACTAGGCCCGTGGGGTTAATTCAGGCATTAGGCCTGTCCCCATGTAGAGGGCATAAGGCCCTAGTTCAGAGGGGCGCTTTAGGTAAATAAGGTGACCCTGGGCATTAGGCCCAGGTCACCCAACTGGGCCCATGTTAGGCGGGTGCTAGGCCCGTGGGTGTAGTCAGGCCTATGGCCTGTGCGCAGTTAGGGGGCGCTAGGCCCAGTTAATAAGTGCCCCCCCTCAGGTGATTAAGGGTGATCTGGGCGCAAGGCCCAGGTCACTCCAACCTGTCCCTGGGGCAATGTGCCTATAATCAATAGGGGATAGGTAGGGTTCTCACTCTCCCTGTCACTGCTGTCACCCTCTCTGTCACTGTCCCTATGTCCCTGCTGTCACTCTCCCTCTCCCATAATTGTGGATCATACCGTGTGTCATAATCTAAATTGTGGATCATACCATGTGCTATAATGTGAATTTCCGCTCATTCAGTGTGCTATATTGTGAATTTCTGCTTGTACTGTGTACTGCAATGTGAATTTCGGCTTGTACCGTGTGCTATAAGGTGAAAGGGGCACCAGCACTAGATAGTATAAGGCGTTCTACTACACTGGCAAAACCCCTGTTGCATGGCCACACCCCCTTTTCTGGAGCACTTGAATAATTACATCCTTAACTTTTGCATACCCCCACTTCGACCACTGACTGTAATAAAGTTTTTCTGAAACCACAATTCTACTTATAACTGTAGATGGTTCCCCTTCAGCCAATTCTTTATTAATGACACATAGTCCTGAGGATGTTTCATGTACAGTAGGTGTCCAACGGAGAAGCGCGGGTAAGAGGACAACACAATTTGTGTCATCACTGTGATATGCATCGTTGGCCAAGATGATGCATATTGCATCATAAGACTCTTCCTTGACCATTTTACTAGGGGTGAACCAGGATCCGGGAGTGTGGACTACTCTACTGGTAGTCCATGGAGATGCCCCATAATTATGTGTAGACCACGTGGCACTGCTACCTCACAGTGCCGGAGACTTTAGTTTCATCCAGGTTATCTGCTTGCACTCCAGGAGGATATACAGTATTATTGGATAAAGACGCAAAATATTCCAAATTAAAATAATAGTTATTTGCATAATATGTCACACACACTTCATTAACCAGCAGTTATGTGGTCTCCAGCTCGGGTCCCAATGTATAGATAAACAGTGTCTAGATTAACAGTCAATAGGTCGACGCCATATGGTCTACAGGCATTAAGGTCGACATGGTCAAATACTCAACAGGTTCAAAAAGGTCGACAGGTTAAAGGTAGGGGATCAGTATGAAATACCTACAATCAAAATGTCGACGGTCAAAATCCCGAAAACAGTTGACCGACGGTCAAAATCCCGAAAACAGTTGACCGACGGTCCAAATCCCGACAAGGTCAAAAAAACGACATTTAAAATACCGGCAAGGTCAAAATACCGACATTAAAATGTCGACAGGTCAAAAAGTCTACACAATGTTTTCATATATTTTTTGTGTGTTTATGTCGACATAGGTTTACATGGACACCGTATAAGTGTCCCCTCGCATGCTTCGGCCACGGGACCTCGCTGCACTCGGAATACTATTATATTCCCCCTCCAGGTCGACTGGGATGGTAAAGTATGAACAAGTTGGTTTCAATAAAAAAAAATCATGAAACACTCATGTCGATTATTTGACCTGTCGATATTTGAAATGTCGGTATTTTGACCTTGTCGGTATTTTAAATGTTGGTATTTTGACCATGGTGGGCTTTTGACCTTGTCGGGATTTTAACCGTCGGTCAATGGGTGTCGGGATTTTAACCATTGGGATTTTGACTGTAGGTAAATTGACCACATCCCAAAGGTAGAAAGTGCTTAAAGTCGACAGGTACACATGGTAGACAGTTCAAAAGGCCAACACAGCAATGTTCGACACACATACACTATGGTTGACACACATTCTGGGTGATTTTTCACATTTTTTTTTACTTTTTGCTTGATATACCATCCACGTGGACTATAATTTGGAATAGTGACCCGTGGCGAGCCACCATTCCCGAAGAGGTGCGAGGGTAGGGTACATGATTGTGGTTACAGATGATGAAACTTACAAAACGACACCCCAAAAAATAAAAAATAAACTTTTGTACGCCTTTTTTTTGTGTTGACCATTTCCACGTCGACCTTTTACCCCATCAACCTTTTGATCCTGTTGATCTAATACAAGTTAACCAAATGGGCTGAAACAATGGTTACGTAATTTCTGTAGATCTTTATACCACAACCCTCCAGCTCATGATGTTTGGGCGCAGTGTACAAGGGGCTCATTGTAGATGAAGCCATGCTCATCTTGCTGCCACGGCCGGCCGGCAGGTCTGTAACTATTTACAGCCGGTGATCGCCCAAGGAGCAAGCTGTGTTGCAGCATGCCATATCGCAGCAAAGATGATTATGGCTACATCTGTATATACAGTACTGTACTCAGTGGTCGAAGTGGAAATTTTGAAGTGGGGGTATGCAAAAGTTAAGGATGCAATTATGCGAGCGCCAAAGGCGCACACGCTCCAGAAAAGGGGGTGTGGTCACCCAAAAGGGGCATGTCCAGTGTAGTAGAACCCCTTATACTACGAGACGAAATTCACATTATAGCACACGGTACGACCCGAAATTCACATTACAGCACACAGTATGAGACGAAATTCACAGTATTGCACATGTACGAGCCAAAATTCACATTATAGCACACGGTACAAGCCGAAATTCACATTGTAGTACACAGTACGAGCCAAAATTCACATTATAGCACACGGTACGAGCCGAAATTCACATTATAGCATACGCACGAGCCGAAATTCACCTTGTAGCACACGTTACGAGCCGAAATTCACCTTGTAGCACACTGAATGAGCCGAAATTCAGATTATAGCACACGGTACGAGCTGAAATTCACATTATAGCACACTGAATGAGCTGAAATTGTGACAGCAGGGACAGCCAGAGTGACAACAGGGAGAGAGAGAGTGACGACAGGGAGAGAGTGACGACAGTGACAGCAGGGAGAGAGAGAGTGACGACAGTGACAGCTGGGAGAGAGAGAGTGACAGTAGGGACATTGAGAGAGGGCAACAGCAGGGGAACATTACCTGACTCATTTATTGGGGGTGGCTGGCGGCAGTGAGCGTTGAGCAGCTGGTGGCTGGCAGCGGTGGGCGGTTGGCGGCGGTGAGCGGCGGGCGGCTGGCGGCAGTGAACAGCGTTTGGTGGGCGGCTGGCGGCAGTGGGCGGCTGTGAGCTAGTACAGCGCTCTACACAGCCGCCGGCCACCGAGCAGGGACGGGAGCACCATGTGCAGCAGGATGGCCACTTCCCTTCCCTCCTGCTGCACTTTCATCTCCTCATTTCCGGGTCAGTGGAAGAAGTGGCGGTATACCGCCCCATTTCGACCACTGACTGTACTCTTATATGTAAAAACTATCCATTATAGAGATGCAATGAAGTGAGTGAAATGTGATGTACAGTATGAAGTAAACACTTCTGAAGCTGAGAAAACACAAATTAGATGCGCCCAGACAGAGTCGCTCAGAATGGGAAGTGTCTCTGTACTCCCGGCGTGCAGAGCCGGCCCTAACCAATATGATGCCCTAGGCAAGATTTTGGCTGGTGCCCCCTAGCACCGCCGCTAGTTCTGCAGGAGATGCTTGGCATGAGTCAGCTGGCAGCTGTGCTAATGTCGGGCGCCTTTTGTTTATGAAAATGCATCTTATTTGCATTACTATGTGGCTAGAATGCAAAAGCAGCTTCTGCTGATTAAAATTATATGCAGCATGCCTATATTCTATGTGCGACTGCGGCTGTATCTGCATATGAAATGCTACATTACAGTGATTTCCAGGAATACACTGCAACGTAGCATTTCGTATGCAGATACAGCCGCAGTCACACACAGAATATAGGCATGCCGCATATCATTTTAATCATCAGAACCTACTGGTGCCCCTAAGCATACCAAATGCCCTAGGCATTTGCCTAGTTTGCCTATGCCTAAGGCCGGCTCTGCCGGCGTGACTAGGCAGATGCTGGGAGTGCACGTTTGCGAGGGAGGGTTAGGGGGAGGGAGAGGATTATGGTTAGACGCCTCTTGCATCCCAGTCAGGATTTCAAACAGTCGGGATGCAGGTTTCGGTATGCTGGTATCCCGTACCCAACCCACTACCATCCTATAAAGCTTAAGTTATTGGTACATTTTAATTGTTTTTGTGGCAGTGCACATTTTTGCAGAAGTGTTTGCATGAAATATTTGTTCCTTATAAAGGAATAGTACAAATATTATGTATGTACAACACAATGGTCCGCAGATGTCTTGATAATATATAGTAATGTATTTTTGATTGATTATAATTGTCTTACAATATTGTTACAGTTTTAATATATTTGCATTTATATCAAAACAGATGATCAATTGCTGTTTCCTCTTCTTATCTACATTTGTTTCTTAGAGAGCGACTTCTCCTTTGTACAGCAGAGAATGCCCATTAAGGAAACCATTTCTTTTATATTGTGGTTTTGTATTCACACAAAAAGTATAGAAGAGGAAACGAAAATAGGAAGATAATGAAGTGTGGACCAGCAGATCGGAGAAAGGGTTTGCAGGACAGCTCTGGAAACCTCTCACTTTAAAATGGAATCCAGATGATACTGTAGGTCGACAGTTACTACGTTTACAATGGATAGGTTGACACCATGGGGTATATTTACTAAAGTCCCAATTTTGACCGAGTTGGTGTTTTTTCTTCAAAGTGTCATCTCAGGAATTTACTAACTGAAATCTCGGCAGTGATGAAGGCATTCGTATTTTTTTGGAAGTCAAAGAAAAAAAATACGAATGAATACACCATCGGTTAAATACGCCTGTTATTTTATACAACTCGGTAATTTACTAAAAATTCGAATTCACAAACACTGCCGGCAATAGTCAAACACTGCCGTGTAAAAATACAAATCGTAAAAAAAAAAAGCAGTTTTAAAATAGACCTGCTTTTTTTTACCGTGTTCTGACAGGCATGCTTGGATCCGTGAGATCCGTGCATGTTTATCAGTGGGAAGGGGTGGGAAAGAGTTAAAAATCTGAAAAAAAAATGCGCGGGGTCCCCCTTCCTAAGCATAACCAGCCTCGGGCTCTTTGAGCCAATCCTGGTTGTAAAAATACGGGGAAAGAATTGACAGGGGTTTCCCCATATTTTAACAACCAGCACCGGGTTCCACTAGTCAGAGAGATAATGCCACAGCCGGGGGACACTTTTATATTAGTCCCTGCAGCCCTAGCATTAAATCACCAACTAGTCACCCCTGGCCGGGTTACTCTGGAGGAGTGGGGACCCCTTAAATCAAGGGGTCCCCCCTTCCAGCCACCCAAGGGTCAGGGGTGAAGCCCGAGGCTGTCCCCCCCCCCATCCAAGGGCAGCGGATGTGGGGCTGATAGCCTTTTGTGTAAAAATAAGAATATTGTTTTTTGTAGCAGTACTACAAGTCCCAGCAAGCTGGTACTTGGAGAACCACAGGTACCAGCATGCGGGGGAAAAACGGGACCGCTGGTACCTGTAGTTTTACTACAAAAAAAATACCCAAATAAAAACAAAACACACACACCTTGATAGTACAACTTTATTACATACATGCACACCTACATACACACATACTTACCTATGTTGACACAAAGCAGTTGGTCCTCTTCTCCAGTAGAATCCACGGGGTACCTGTAAATAAAAATTATACTTACAAAAAATCCTATGTAGATCGTCCTCTTCTTTACATTTGTAATCCAGGGATTTGGTAAAATAACAAAACGCATTACCCGAACCACGCACTGAAAAGGGATCCATGTTTACACATAGATCCCCTTTTCCTGTCTGGCGGGACCCCCCGTGACTCCTATCAAAGAGGGTCCCTTCAGCCAATCAGGGAGCGCCACGTCATGGCACTCTCCTGATTGGCTGTGCGCACCTGAGCTGTCAGTCAGGCTGCGCGCAGTAGATACAATGTTGCACAGAGCTGCTCCATTGTATCCAATGGTGGGAACTTTGCGGTCTGTGGTAGACGTGGCGCTCCCTGATTGGCTGAAGGGACCCTCTTTGACAGGAGTCACGGGGGGGGGCCCGCCAGATGGGGAAAGGGAATCCATGTGCAAACATGGATCCCCTTTCAGTGCGTGGTTCGGGTAATGCGTTGTTATTTTACCAAGTCCCTGGATTACAAATGTAAAGAAGAGGACCGATCGACACAGGATTTTTTTAAATATAATTTTTATTTACAGGTACCCCGTAGATTTTACTAGAGAAGAGGACCAACTGCTTCATGTCAACATAGGTATGTGTGCATGTATGTAATAAAGTTGTACTATCAAGGTGTGTGTGTTTTGTTTTTATTTGGGTATTTTTTTTTTGAGCTACAGGTACCAGTGGGCCCGTTTTCCCCCGTGGGGGAGGCTTGCTGGGACTTGTAGTACTGCTACAAAAAACAATATTCTTATTTTTACAAAAAAAGGCTAACAGCCCCCCATCCGCCGCCCTTGGATGGGGGAAACAGCATTGGGCTTCACCCCTGGCCCTTGGTGGCTGGAGGGGGGGACCCCTTGATTTAAGGGGTCACCACTCCTCCAGAGTACCCTGGCCAGGGGTGACTAGTTGGTGATTTAATGCCAGGGCCGCAGGGACCAATATAAAAGTGTCCCCCGGCTGTGGCATTATCTCTCTGACTAGTGGAGCCCGATGCTGGTGTTAAAAATACCGGGGACCCCTACGTCTTTTGTCCCCCGTATTTTATGCACCAGGACCAGGCGCAGAGCCCAGTGCTGGTTGTTAAAATATGGGGGAATCCCTGTCAATTTTTTCCCCGTATTTTTACAACCAGGACCGGCTCAAAGAGCCCGAGGCTGGTTATGTTTAGGAGGGGGGACCCCACGTATTTTTTTTCCAGACTTTTAACTCTTTAAACACTTTTTTTAAGGTACACAATGAAGCCCTGCACGGATCTCACAGATCCGGCCGGGATTCATTTTGTTCAGTTCGGCAGTGTTTTACTAATCACTCCCGGAAAACACTGCCTGACATTACGAATGAAATCGACATCAGAAAAAATGAAAACACAGAATACGACAGCATAGTAAATGAGGCGTAAAAATTTCAAAAAGTTGCAAGTTCACACATTCGATGTCATTCGTGTTTAATCTCCCTCCAAATCGACACAAATACGAATCTTAGTAAATATACCCCCATGTGGTGAACATGCATTATTGTAGGTCGACATTAGCAAAAGGTTGACACTGTCAAGCGGTTAAGATAACAATGATCGACACAGCAAAAGGTTAACATGAGTTTTTTTTCAATTTTTTTTCTTCATGTTTTTGTACTTTTTCATACTTTACCATCCACGTTGACTCCAATTGGGATTGGTAAACTGTGCCGAGCGCAGGAGTAACGGAGCAAGACACCTTTGCCGAAGCACGGTGAGGGGGCGTGGTACACTTATTGAGGTTCCACGTGCTAATATGGAGAAAATGACACCTAAATTAACTCATGTCAACATTTTCATGTGTTGACCTTTCCCGTGTCGACCTTTTGTCAATGTCGGCCTAATAACTGTCAAACCAGTATACCATACCCCTTTAAAATGATTACAGCACATTTGTACAGGACCCAATATGGGCAGGAACCCAGGTGACGGAACAAGTAACGGCAACACCGGCAATGGATTGTAATTCATATTTACCAGTCGCCGTGAGAGCTGAGGGGACGCACAACAATCAAAAGAGTGACCCCATTATAGAATTATAGTACAGAACACTAACAAATATCAGTTGTCTGCAGGGTAGTCAGCTGAATCCTGTTAGTAAATAGACCCTGGATGAAGGCAGAGCCAGATAACTTCCACATTCGGAGCATATTGTAATTTGATGGTAGATTAAAAAATAAATAAATAAAAAGGGAAATGGCTAGGAGAGCAGTAAGAGAACCATTTATAGAAAGTTTATCATAGATACAAATGAAAGAAAATGAAATATATAGCAAAATGCTAAAATCTTGTAAATTAGGTCATTCTAGGAAAGAACTCAGCTACTCAGGTTACAGTTACTTGTATATTCTTGTAAATTCAGTATTAGGTGTGTTCTGCTCTTCAGTGTATGCTTAAATATTCTTGATGCAGCATATGTTCCACCAGTCATCATCATCAACTTGTTGATGATATCCATTGATTAAACTCTAGAAAATAAATAAATAGCTCAACATATGAGATCTTCTTGTTCTTAATCCCCAAAAAAATGATACAGGGGCTGTATGCAGGGGCTGTTTAAGAGAGCAGAGGGCTGTGTGCAGGCCCCTTCCTCTCTGGCAGCACAGTAGACGTTGTTTAGAGTATATTGTGCATGCACAGGTCTCCAGAGACATGGGGGTAAATTTACTAAGGTGGGAGATTTTTAGAACTAGTGATGTTGCCCATAGCAACCAATCAGATTACATCTATTATCTGCTAGAAGCAGCTAGATAAATGGTAAGTAGAATCTGATTGGTTGCCATGGGCAACAGCACCAGTTCTAAAAGTCTCCCACCTTCGTAAATTTACCACCCGGCGTCTGTGCAATGTTTCCAGAGACTTCTCTACTGTGCATCCATAGATCTTCAGGAAAGAGCTACCGCACCGTGGCCCTCATTCTGAGTTGTTCGCTTGTTGCCGTTTTTCGCAACGGAGCGTTTAAGGCAAAAATGCGCATGCGCATGGTACACAGTGCGCATGCGCTAAGTATTTTAGCACATAACTTAGTAGATTTACTCACGTCCGAACGAAGAATTTTCATCGTTGAAGTGATCGGAGTGTGATTGTCTGGAAGTGGGTGTTTCTGGGTGGAAACTGGCCATTTTCTGGGAGTGTGCGGAAAAACGCAGGCGTGCCAGAATAAAACGCAAGAGTGTCTGGAGAAACGGGGGAGTGGCTGGCCGAACGCAGGGCGTGTTTGTGACGTCAAACCAGGAATGAAACCGGCTGAGCTGATCGCAGTGTAGGAGTAAGTCTCGAGCTACTCAGAAACTGCTAAAAATTATTTATTCGCAATTCTGCTAATCTTTCCTTCGCAATTCTGCTAAGCTAAAATACACTCCCAGAGGGCGGTGGCCTGGCGTGTGCAATGCTGCTAAAAGCAGCTAGCGAGCGAACAACTCGGAATGAGGACCCGTATTCCAGGAGATTTCTGTTTGCAGTGCTGCCAATGTGGGACTTCGGAGGGATCAGTATAATTATATGAGTGCACCGCACACCCGTCACTGATTACAGACGCCCCAATAACGGTATGTCTAGATCAAATTGCCTTATCATCATCATCATCATCAACAACAACCCACAAGCTTTCATCTGGCCCATGGGGCACACAGAGATTTTCCTCCTAAATGGCTTATCTTAAAGATATGTGTAAGACAAATTTGGATTCACCTAAACGTTTAATGACTGACTTGGGTTCCCAGGTCCTGGTGGGTGTCCTCCCTAATCACAAGGAGCCACAAATGTATTTTATACTCAGCCCAAAATAAGTGTACAGGATATGTGCAGTATGGCAAGTTTTATGCAGCTCACGTGTTTTCATGACACTTTTATACACCTGTAAATCTGAAAAGGAAAATTGTGATACTTGTCTATAGTGATTCTTTATCAAAAGTCCATTTAGAGAGCAGTGTATCATAGCATGAGCTTATATCATACAGATGTGTCCTCATACACTGTGGCTTTAGTCGCACCAAACAGTCCCTCTTGGCAGAGCCGGGCATAGGCAACCTAGGCAAATGCCTAGGGCATTCAGTATACCTAGGGGCACAAGCAGCTTCTGCTGATTAAAATGATATGCAGCATGCCTGTATGATGTTTGTGACTTCGACTGTATCTGCAATTCTGCATACAAAATGCTGTGTTTCAGCGTATTCCTGGAAAACACTGTAATGTAGCATTTTGTATGTAGATACAGCCACAGTCACACATAGAATACAGGCATGCCGCATATCATTTGAATCAGCAGAAGCTGCTTGTGCATCCTAGCCACATAGTAATGCAAATAAGAGGCATTTTCCTCAAAAAAGGCTCCCGACGTTAGCAGAGCTGCCAACTGACTCACGCCAGGCATCTCCTGCTGCATGGCGTATTGAGGCAAGATGTATGAGAACACATCTGTATCCAAACAGAGGCAGAGGTCACAGCGTTAGCGGCCATGTGAGTGTTGCGTGCTGGTGGGTTGGTTGTGCAGTAGTGTTCGGAATATGTGTTTGGGGCATTATGTGTGTCATGTGTATAAATGCGTTAATAATGTGCAACATACGGGAAAGGAACATTATATATGTTATTAGATGTATAATGGCATTAATAATGTGCGGCATATGTGTAAGGTGCACTATGTGTGTCATTATTAGAGATGTGCACCGGAAATTTTTCGGGTCTTGTGTTTTGGTTTTGGATTCGGTTCTGCGGCCGTGTTTTGGATTCGGACGCGTTTTGGCAAAACCTCCCTTAAAATTTTTTGTCGGATTCGGGTGTGTTTTGGATTCGGGTTTTTTTTTACAAAAAACCCTCAAAAACACCTTAAATCATATAATTTGGGGGTAATTATGATCCTATAGTATTATTAACCTCAATAACCATAATTTCCATTAATTTCCAGTCTATTCTGAACACCTCACAATATTATTTTTAGCCCTAAAGTTTGCACCAAGGTCACTGGATGACTAAGCTAA
Source organism: Pseudophryne corroboree (assembly GCF_028390025.1). Classification (NCBI taxonomy): domain Eukaryota; kingdom Metazoa; phylum Chordata; class Amphibia; order Anura; family Myobatrachidae; genus Pseudophryne; species Pseudophryne corroboree. The sequence goes on from NC_086453.1 coordinate 35,451,497, forward strand.
GCGACACAAGTGGCCGACACAAACACCTGGCCCATCTAGGAGTGGCACTGCAGTGTTAGACAGCATGCCACTTAAAAAAATTGGCCCCAAACAGCACATGATGCAAAGAAAAGAGAAAAAGAGGTGCCCCAAGGTCGCTGGATGGCTAAGCTAAGCGACACAAACACCTCAATATCACAGGAATTATTCGTTCTAATCAATGGTATTATTGGTCTAAATCACTGGAAGAAAATGACAAAATCACAGGAATTATTCATTCTAATCAATAGTATTATTGGTCCAAATCACTAGAAGAAAATGACAAAATCACTGGAATTATTTGGCAAGATCACTGTAATTATTATTTATAAGTCACTGATATTAATTGGTAAAATCTCGCTATAACCTGTCTAGTGAAGTGGAATCTAGATGGGATTTTGTACCGGGGACACAATAACTTCATCAATTGCCTAAATCCCAATGCACTAATGGCGGAAAACGGGCGCACGTCTAACAGCGCACTGATTATACTGAGAACTGATTATACTGATCACTGATGATACTATGGAGAACTGACACTGAGCAGCGAGAACAGCACTGGACTATTGTACTGTAGTATACTGGTCCCCACAATGCAGCAAAGATATTGAGCACTGATCCGGAGAATAGAACTGAGTCTGACACAGAGCTGCTAGATACAGCAATGGCCTACTGTACTGTACTACTATATACTGGTGGTCACCAAAATGCTGCACTGTACTACTATATACTGCTCACAACAATGCAGCACAGATATGGATACTTGAAGTGACACGGAGCTGCAAGATACAGCAATGGCCTACTGTACTGTACTACTACATATACTGGTGGTCACCAAAATGCTCCACTGTACTACTATATACTGCTCACAACAGTGCAGCACAGATTTGGATACTTGAAGTGACACAGAGCTGCAAGATACAGCAATGGCCTACTGTACTGTACTACTATACTGATGGTCACCGAAATGCTGCACTGTACTACTATATAGTATATACTGGTCACACAACAATGCAGCAGATATTGAGCACTGATCAGGATACTAGAACTGAGTCTGACACGGAGCTGCAAGATACAGCAATGGCCTACTGTACTGTACTACTATAAGATACTGGTGGTCACCACAATGCAGCACACTGAGCACAGATATTGTGCTTTTCAGGCAGGGAATGTAGCCACGTCCTCTCCGCTCAATCTACAATGCACGAGTGAAAATGGCGGCGATGCGCGGTTCGTTATACGGAATACGAATCTTGCGAGAATCCGACAGCGGGATGATGACGTTCGGCCTCGTTTGGGTTAACCGAGCAAGGCGGGAAGATCCAAGGCTGCCGCAGACCCGTGTAAACCACGTGAAGTCCGGGGCGGATCTCGACATACCAAACCCGCTCAACTCTAGTCATTATGTGTATAATTTCACTAATAATGTGTGGCATATGTGTAAGGGACATTACAGATGGATCCATGTTTATCTTGTCCTTTAATAGGATTAACTGAGCCACGTCAATCAGACTTAATCCCCTGCTGTAATGACTTAATCCCCTGATGTATTGTTCTCTGTATTGTATTGCAGCTGAGAACAGTAGATGAAAGGCTTATGTTAATAAACCATGGTGTGCCTAGGTGCAGCAAAGAAGTCAAGATAAATGTGGACCCATCTGTATGTATATAAGGGCATTAATAAAGGTTGGCATAATGTGTAAGGTGCATTAGGTTTATTAGGATATTAATAATGTATGTCATATGTGTAAGGGGCATTACTGTGTGGTATAATGTGTATAAATGCATTATTAATGTGTGGCATTATGTGTATAAGGTGCTCTACTGTGTGGCATAACGTATAGAAAGGACACTACTGTGTGGTCTAATGTGAATAAAGAGCAATATGGTATGGTGCAATGTGAATAAGGAGCAATTTAGTGTGATGTAATGTGAATAAGGGGCACTACTGTGAGGAGTAACGTATATAAGGTATAATGGTACTACTATGTGATGTAGCGTGAATTAGGGAAACTATTACATGATAAAATGTGAATAAAGTTTCATTACTGTGTAGTGTCATTTGAATTGGGGGTACTATTGTGTGGCCATACCCCTTCCCATCAAGAAAACGCCCCTTGTTTGGGCTGTGCACCAAATGTGCACACTGTTCCTATTTTAAATATAGGGGGTAGAAGCACCAAAATGAGGACTGCTATGGGTGAGGGGTGATGGTGATGGGAAAGGGGTGCAGGGTCAGAGGCGGAATAAGCGCCGGTGCTAGGGGGCTCCTGCCAAAGTCTTGCCTAGGGCATCGTATTGGTTAGGGTTTGGCTCTGTCTCTCAGGATGCCAGTTCCCAGGAGCTGCTCACTGTGAATGGCTCAATTGTAGGAACACGGACCTTCCAGCACACTTGCACAATTTCAGCGCTGGTTTCTCTGGTAAATAGACTCCGCCACACTGCTGGATTGTCATTTGATTTCTACTCAATGCTGAATTTCTACAGCTAATTAACCATCATTATCAGAATTGGTGGCGTTGACGATATTCATTTACTTATTTCTGCGGTTAAGCCAAACTTCCATTATACAGATCACAGAATTCACTTAACACTTTATATACCAGTGGCATTTTTGCATTTATTCAAATCCACTAAATATTGGAGTGTATTATGTATTCAATAATAATTATCACAGTACCAACACCCTTCTAGCTTTGTTATTTGGACTTTAATTAAACCATACAGTTTACAAGCCAAATTTCAAAGTGCATGATATCTGCAGTTTAGTACATTTCCCCCATAGTCTACTATCTGTCAAGCAGAAGCCATGTTTTCAGTATTCCCCAATCCTGTAAATAAACCTATATAATAAAAGGCTAATTCTCCTCCTCGCCTCTATGGGGGGAATTCAAGTGTTTTGTGCACCAGCGGCAACTAGATGGCACCCAATTCAGCAATTAAGCACTTTGTATGTGTAAATGTGTGCAACTATGTATGTCATGTATTATTGTTATAGACATAGTTGCAATCTCTCAATCTTAAATGCCCCAGGCCACCCAAAGCCTTAATCCAATTCTGATCTACACCTACTGTAGTTGGTCAAAGGTTTATCCTATAGCAAGAAAATGACCTAAAACATTTCCCATTGCTATAACAGGGATGTGTTGGCTGCAATTGTTATTATCGTCCCTGTGAGTATACGACCTCATAAACCACACCGTCAAGTTCCCTGGTTTCACAACAGTGTTAAAGAGCTTGAGAAAAGGGGGCGTAAACTGGAATGATGATGGAGGAAGACTAACCGGGTGGAGGACAAGATAAAACTAATAAAGCATATTGAAGAATATTAATCCACAATCACCCGTAAGTAATCAGAGTTCCTGTCAAATTAGATCACACCAGCAAACAATAGGCCAGCTCAACTTTTTCGCACAGTGGAGATGCTTTACAAGCCAACATGCCTGCAGCCTGATGAGACCCTCTCCCAGGCAAGATGCAACAAGTTTGCAAACTTTTTTGCAGATAAAATATATGCCATCCAGGCTGAAATCTCCACAGTGTCATTAAAGGAGGAACAAACTACCAAGCCTGTCAATCTAAGCCACCTACCTTCATAGGTCAACTTTGACCCTATGAACATTGCTGAAATTGCCAGAAATTTGCGTCCCACCACTTGTGAACTGGAAACTGCCTCAACCAAGCTTCTAATAGGGTGTATGGATATAATTGGCCCTGTCTTTACAAAAATAGTTCAATGTTCTTTGCAGACAGTCAATTTTTCCTGAATCCCCAAAGGAAGCAATTGCTAGACCTCTTCTTAAAAAAACTAATTTAGATCATGACTGCATGACCAACTACAGGCCAGTATCAAACCTTCCTTTTCTAGGAAAGGGTATTGAGAAAGTGGTTGCAAATCAACTGGAAACCCGCCTGACAATCCATGATATTTATGATCCATTCCAATCAGGATTCAGGAGAAGACATAGCACTGAAACAGCCCTGGTGTGTGTATTAAATTATCTTCTGATGGCAAGAGACAGAGGTGACTGTTTAATCTTAATCTTTCTGGATCTCTGCAGCATTTGATACCATGGACCATCGGCTTCTGATTGAGCGCCTGAAAAATGCCTGTGGACTGGATGGCACAGTCCTAAGCTGGTTCAAATTATTACTTACCAGCAGGTCACAGAGAGTTTTGTCTGGAGTGTACTCATCATCATCATCATCATCATCATCAGTGCCACTGCCATGTGATGTCCTACAAGGTTCTATACTATCTCCTATGCTTTTTGCAGTATACATGCTACCATTGGGTGAAATATTTAGATGTCATGGCCTGGTCTACCATTGCTATGCAGATGATACACAAATGTACCTGTCCTTTGCTCCAGGTACTGATAATAACCCAATAGCAACCCTAAATGGCTGCCTAGCTGAGCTCCAGGAGTTGATGAGTGCCAGTTGGCTGAGACTGAACCCTGATAAAACAGAAGTCCTTATGATAGGACCTTAACATCAAAAGACAAGTCTGCACCATAGCCAACCAACTGGACTGTCACTTGGGGGTACAGAATTACAAAACACTGATCATGTGTGGAATCTTGATGTTATCCTGGATGGTGACTTGGCACTTAAACATCAGATATCAGCCACAATCAAATCCTCATTCCTTCATCTGAGGGACATAGCCAGAATCAAACACTTACTTCCCTCCGAAGATCTGCCAAAAGTTATCCATGCATTTGTATCATCTTGATTAGACTACTGCAATGCCCTCTGCCTTGGTCTCCCAGCAAAAGAATTGCACCACTTGCAGAGGGTAAAAAACTGCAGCTGCCAGGCTGTTAACCAACCAGCCCCATTCCCAGCCTCATACCCATTCTCTACTCCCTCCAATAGTTGCCTGTATGATGGTGATTCATCTTCAAGATTGGCTTACTGAGTTTCAAAGCCCTACATGACCAGGGCCCAAGGTACCTCAAGCAGCATCTGATTCTAAACTACCCCACTCAATTACTGCAATATGTAGATGAAGGACTTTTATGAGTACCTAGAATCTCCCGTAATTCATCTGGGGGTCGAGCTTTTAGTTGTGTGGCTCCAACTCTATGGAAATCACTTCCCCGGACATGTTGAGAGTCTCCCACTCCAGAGTCCTTCAAAAACAGACTCAAGGCTTTTCTGTTTAATCAAGCATTTCCCTAATTGTCCCTTTAGTATCTCCATGCTATCTGTATTATCTGAAAAGTTTTTCTGTACTGGACTATGTTCATTCTATCTGTTAAGCACCTTGAGTCAGGATGCTTTTGACATCCCGGCAGTCATGATGCTGGTAGTCATGTGACTGACGCCGAAACCCGGCAATGCTCAAGAGGCCGCATTCAGGACACCGGCAGCCGACATCCCGAAGGTAAATATAAATGTGGGTATTAGGTTTAGGGCCCAGTTGGCAGGGGGGGGGGGGGTTTGGTAGGGTTAGGTAATAAGGGGGGTTAATGTTAGCCACTAGAGTGGTGGTTATCAGTAGCCACCACTGCCTGAATTTTGTCCATAGCCACCCCCCCAGATTTAGCCCTAGCCACCACCATAGGAGAGTTAGGGTAGGGGGGTTAGGGTAGGAGGGGTAGTTAGCCTACTTACCCCCGAAAGGATTCTTGGGTTCGGGATGCCGGGGTTGGTCATGTGACTGTCTGGTATCCTGAACGGTGGGATATCATTCTGAACCCCTTGAATCCTATTGGAGAAAGAGCACTATATAAATAAACTTATATTATTATTATTATTATTATTATTATTATTACCACCTCCTGGGTAAGTCAGAGCTATGTTTGAAAAAAGACTAATGCAGTAGATTTGAAACCATGAAGTATCCAGAACAGTCTCCAGGCTGGGTACACACCTATCAGCTGACCTACCGTCACACCGACCAAACGGCCAATTCAGGTAAGCATACACACTTACCGATCTGACGCTCAATGTGTTGGTGCTGACACCACAACTGGGTGGGCATTGGAATGTGACTGCCCAGTTGAGATATCAGTCCCTGGCGGGCCCTGCTGCAAGTGTACGTGCAGTCAGCGGATTGCCCATACCGCCCAACTGTCCCGATTGTCGTGGGACAGTCCCATTTTTTGGGACTGTCCTGCTGTCCCAACTGGGGGAGGGGGGGACAGATGGGAGGCTCCTGCACTCACTGCAGAGCAGTGGTGAATAGACGCTGTGCGCATGCACACACAGCGTCTATTCACGGAAACAGAGGGACTGGGAGTCTTGTTGAAGGAGACAATTTAATAGCAGATCATCTTAATGATTATTTTTGCTCAGTATTTACTACTGAAAGAGAGGGGAAGGGGCCACAGTTAAGTTGCAGGGATATTCAGGAAAATGAAACAAGTACATTTACAGAGGAGAAGGTCCTAACAGAACTCTCAAAGCTGAAAGTGGACAAATCTATGGGGCCAGATGGGATACATCCAAGGATATTAAAAGAACTTAAAGAGGTGCTGGTAGCACCATTGACAGAATTATTCAACCAGTCATTAGCTACAGGAGAAATTCCAGGGGACTGGAAAAGAGCAAACGTAGTCCCACTGCACAAAAGTGGAAGCAAGGAAGAGGCAAACAACTACAGACCAGTGAGTCTTACATCAGTAGTAGGGAAATTGATGGAAACACTCTTAAAAGAAAGAGTTGTAGATTATCTCAAATCCGGCAATTTACTGGATCCCAAACAGCATGGATTCACTGGGGGGAGATCATGTCAAACAAATCTTATTGACTTTTTTGATTGCGTGACTAAAGTGATGGATAAAGGTGGAGCCATGGATATAGCTTATCTAGACTTTAGTAAGGCTTTTGACACAGTTCCACATCGCAGACTGCTAAATAAACTTGAAAGTTTGGGATTGGATATTAGGATTATTGAATGGATTAGATCTTGGTTGAAGGATAGAAAACAGAGAGTTGTGGTAAATGGAGTGCATTCACAGGAGGGAAATGTTACCAGTGGAGTACCCCAGGGATCTGTACTTGGACCAGTGCTTTTTAATATCTTTATTGGTGACATTACAAATGGCATTAAAGGGAAAGTATGCCTTTTTGCAGATGACACAAAGGTATGCAACAGGGTAGACACACCAGGTGGGGTAAAACAAATGATTGAGGATCTAGGTAGACTAGAGGAATGGTCAAGAGTCTGGCAATTACAGTTTAATGCCAAAAAATGCAAAATCATGCACTTGGGTCTCAAAAATCCTAAAGCTAAATACAGTATTAATGGCACTATACTGGAAACTACTGAGGAGGAAAGTGATCTAGGAGTCACTATTTCAGATGACTTAAAAGCAGGTAAGCAATGTAACAAGGCAATGAGGAAGGCTAGTCAGATGCTTGGCTGCATTGGGAGAGGAATCAGCAGCAGAAAGAAAGAAGTAATAATGCCACTGTATAGGTCATTGGTACGGCCTCATCTAGAATACTGTATTCAGTTCTGGAGGCCATATCTTCAAAAGGATATTAATACATTAGAAACTGTACAAAGGAGGGCAACTAAAATGGTGCATGGCCTACATCACAAAACATACCCAGAAAGACTAAGAAATCTCAATATGTATAGTTTGGAGCAGAGAAGAGAAAGGGGGGACATGATACAAACTTTCAAATATATGAAGGGTTTTAACAAAGTCCAGGAGGGAAACATTCTCCAAATGAAGAGAAGCAATAGGACACGAGGACATGCACTGAGACTGGAGGGGGGGAGGTTCAGGGGAAATTTGCGGAAAAATTATTTCACAGAAAGGGTAGTGGACAAGTGGAATAGCCTCCCATCAGAGGTGGTAGAGGCTAAGACAGTAGAGCAATTTAAACATGCATGGGATAGACATAAGGATATCCTTACAAAGAAATAAGGATCAAATAAGGTTAGTGATAAAAATAAAAACAAAATAAAAATAAGGGGCAGACTAGATGGGCCAAGTGGTTCTTATCTGCCGACAAATTCTATGTTTCTATGTTTCTATGACTGGGTAGGGGCATACCAGCAGCTCACTGAGCGCATGCCCTCGGCATTATCGCAAAGCCACGCCCCTTTCACTGAAGTCATGCCCCTTTTCTAAAGCCATGCCCTCTTCTCCTGGCGGCTGCGTCTTCGTCGCGCAATGGTCCCTCTTTCTAAAATGTTAATATTGGGAGGTATGGATTGCCTGTACTGTATAGCTAGATGCAGTATCGGCAGCGATGCAAGTATGCGGGTACGCTTGGGTACGGAGTACCCATAAGAATTTGGCAGCAGGTACTCAGTACCACCAGTCACACACTTTGCTATTACAACAATTATAATGCACCACAAAGCAACAAGACCATGGTGCTTGGCAGCATGACAGCTCCTCCCACTTTGTCAGGGTTACTGGAAGTGCAACAGTGGCTGTATTTTCCTGTTATAATAGAGGCATTACTATATATGTTTAGCCTTGCCTCCAGATTAAAAAAAAAAAAAAAAGGAGCTGTCGTGTGGCCACGCCACTAGTGTAATGTAGCCACTCCCACTAGCAGCATGTGGTCACGCCCCCTCACAACACATGACCACGCCCATTTTTCGGCACTCAGTACCACTAAGAAAATATTTCTACTTGCACCACTGAGTATCGGTCAGTCTGTACCCAGCATCACACTCATCGAACTAGTTTGGGATGAACTGGACAAACGGTTGAAACAACTTGCAAGGGCAGACATGCTGGACTGGACATGCATATTACTAGCAGTTTCCCGGTCCCATAAGTGTGTAGATAATGCAGATAAAATGCTGATGACAGACTGTAGCTAGTACTCCAAACAGTGGAGATTGCACATAAAATACTTGTAATGGAAGAATAACCTGGGATTTACAATATCTCCAGGATTTACCATATTTCCAGGGCTATAGAAAGTTTCCCCGATGCCGTGTATCCCCCAGTCAGGGTCAGATGTAGGGAGAGGGCACAATCCATGTGGTCACTAACCCCCCCTGCAGGCAGAGGAGACTTGTGCGCTCAGGAGCAGCTTCCCTGCATCTGCTGTAGCCCAGCACAGAGCACATGTACTGTGTGTGGGAAAGCGGCCGCTGCGGGTTGAAGTAATATTGGGAACTGGTGCAGAAAACCAGAATACTGATTGCAGAGTGTGTCAGCTGTATGTTCCAGGAAGCGGTGACACATAAGTCCTAAGAGCTGGAACAGGATTTCAATACAGTGTGAATAGTTAAGCAAGTTAAGACGTGGAGACAGAAATACAGGAACAAAGCGTTATTACGAGTTGATTGTCAGATTTCCCAACAGACAGGGGGCTAGATGCATCATCGCTTGGAAAGTGATAAAATGGGGAGTGAAAAAGTGCCAGCCAATCAGCTCCTATTTGCCATGTCACAGGCAGTGTTTGAAAAATGTCAGTTAGGAGGTGATTGGCTGGTACTTTTTCACTCTCCATTTTATCACTTTCTAAGCGATGAGGCATCTGGCCCAATAGGAGGTTTCATTTTATTTCCAGGTTTCAGGCCATTAGCACACCATTCTAATAATGGGCCTAATTCTGAGTTGGTCGCAGCAGGAAATTTTTTAGCAGTTGGGCAAAACCATGTGCACTGCAGGGGGGCAGATATAACATGTGCATAGAGCGTTAGATTTGGGTGGGGTGTATTCAAACTGAAATCTAAATTGCAATGTAAAAATAAAGCAGCCAGTATTTACCCTGCACAGAAACTAAATAACCCACCCAAATCTAACTCTCTCTGCAAATGTTATATCTGCCTCCCCTGCAGTGCACATGGTTTTGCCCAGTTGCTATCAAAAATCCTGCTGCGATCAACTTGGAATTACCCCCAATGACTGTAAAAAGTATCAGGGCCCTCATTCCGAGTCGTTCGCTCGGTAAATTTCTTCGCATCGCAGCGTTTTTCTGCTTAGTACGCATGCGCAATGTTCGCACTGCGACTGCGCCAAGTAATTTTGCTATGAATATAGGATTTTTACTCACGGCTTTTTCTTCGCTCCGGCGATCGTAGTGTGATTGACAGGAAATGGGTGTTACTGGGCGGAAACACAGCGTTTTATGGGCGTGTGGATAAAAACGCTACCGTTTCCGGAAAAAACGCAGGAGTGGCCGGAGAAACGGGGGAGTGTCTGGGCGAACGCTGGGTGTGTTTATGACGTCAAACCAGGAACGACAAGCACTGAACTGATCGCAGATGCCGAGTAAGTGTGGAGCTACTCTGAAACTGCTAAGTAGTTTGTAATCGCAATATTGCGAATACATCGTTCACAATTTTAAGAAGCTAAGATTCACTCCCAGTAGGCGGCGGCTTAGCGTGAGCAACTCTGCTAAAATCGCCTTGCGAGCGAACAACTCGGAATGAGGGCCCTTATCCTGAACTATGGAGGTCATTCCGAGTTGATCGCTCGCTGCTGTTTTTCGCAGCGCAGCGATCAGGTAAAAAAATGGCTAAGCTGAGCATGCGTAAGAACCGCATCGTACGGGCACAAAGAGCATCGCTGCTGTGCACTGAATCTAGAGAAGATTCCATTTGTACGACCGATCGCAAGGAGATTGACAGGAAGAGGGCATTTATGGGTGTCAACTGACCGTTTTCTGGGAGTGGTAGGGAAAACGCAGGTGTGTCCAGGCGTTTGCAGGGCGGGTGTCTGACGTCAATTCCGGGACCTTCATCGCTGCAATCATCGCACAGAGTAAGTAACTACAGGGCTGGTCTTGTTTTGCACAAAATGTTTTTGTACCGCTCGGCTGCACAGGCGTTCGCACACTTGCAAAGCGAAAATAAACTCCCCCGTGGGCGGCGACTATGCGTTTGCATGGCTTCTAAAAGTAGCTAGCGAGCCTACAACTCGGAATGAGGGCCTATAGTCCCAAGTATACATCTTAGCCGAGCCAAATACTCCCAGTCTGTATTGGGATAGAGATTTAGGGGGGGGGTGGGGGTGTGTGTGTGTGTGTGTGTGTGTGTGTGTGTGTGTGTGTGTGTGTGTGTGTGTGTGTGTGTGTGCGTGCGTGCGTGCGTGCGTGTGTGTGTGTGTGTGTGTGTGTGTGTGTTAAGAGAAACACATATAACTTTTTGGCGCAGTATCAGCCCCATTTGGTGACCAAACCATTGGGAAAAAAAGTGTACACACCCTTGTATACCAGTAGTGGCTTGTCTTTCCATTTCTGAGTTTTCTTTAGATCTGTTAATGTACAGTAATTATACCTTTTAGACTGTAAGCTACATGAGCAGGGCCCTCCTACCTCCTGTTCTTATTATCTACTTCTCTTACACACCACCAAATCTGTAAACCTATTTTGTGTTTAAAAAAAACTTGCCTCAGATTACCTAAAATCATCTTTTTCATTGCTTTTTGCACCACAAATTTAATGAAAGTATTTTTTGGAAAAGTAATTTCTTTTTACATTTTTTAATCACCTTAAAGACAAAGTATCTTTTTTATCTTTGTTTTTGTTTTTTTGTCATTTTTTTTCCGTATGAAAGTAAATAAAAAAGTTTGCTTTAAATATTGTTTTATTTTATTTTTTTCTCAAAGGCACAAATCAGCCATTTAACATAATTTGAAACCTCCAGTATTTTCCTTGCGCACACCCAGGGGTGGATCAAGGGGCGCGTAAGCAGGGCGGTCATCCGGGGCACTGTGGCCTGAGGGAGAAGCCGCAGTCACTTCGCCTGCCTGTCCGCATCCATCCATCTGTGAGAGGTGCGGCTGCGGTGTGGTGGTGCCTGCTGCCGTGCAGGTGTAAATTCGGTACTCACCAGGCGCCGCTCTCTCTCACCTTCATGTACCGGAACCTTCAACGGACCTGGCAATCTTCAATCGGATCCGGACACGGCGATTCCCTCTCGGAGCTGACCGACGACCGAGCTGAGGAGAGAATAGTTTACCTTAAAGGGGGTATCGACTCTTCTTCCACTGGAACAGGGGATACCCCAGGGGTGACCGCGACCTTCACCGGTTGGGTGAAAGGTCATCACCGGCACAAAGCCTCAGCCACCCAGATTTCACACACTCGCGCTCTCGCACGTAGTGTGATGAAAAGGATTCTCACGTCCGTGAGCAATCCCGACTCCGGCGCTCGGGGACAGACAAGGGACAAACGTACACGGATGCTACTCACCGTCACAAGTCTTGCACTCCGATCTTCTCCACTTACAGGTCCCTGTAAGGAGGCAAAGAGAAACAGCCGTGCAGGGCCAAGAACTACCCTAGTGTGCGTCCGCTACACTAGCTACATAAACAGAGCCCTCAAACTAGCTCGTGTGAGTGGTGCGACACAACTATGCACAACTTAAACAACGCATACACTTTGCCCTGCACGGTAACAACATACATCACAATATCGGAATACAAGATCACACGGTGCTGTCCCTTTAAATCCCTCCCGCTGGAGAGGGGGTGGGCGCCGCACGGCCTACCCACCTCCTGTACCTTCCCTTATGTGGGCCCCAGGCGGCGGCCTGCCTACCTAAATACCTCAGGGTGGCCTGGGCCTAGCGCCCAGTGCCACCTTTATTCAACTCGGGGGTCTTATTCACTGGGCCTAGCGCCCCCTAACTGCACACAGGCCAGAGGCCTGACTTCACCCACGGGCCTAGCGCCCGCCTAACTTGTTGCCTGTTGGGTGACCTGGGCCTAATGCCCAGGGTCACCTTAATATTCGCTAATTGGCCAAAATACACTAGGGCCTAATGCCCTGTAATGTCCCACAGGCCTATTGCCTGAATTGCCCCTCGGGCCTAATGCCCGCCTAACTGGTGCCACAGGGAGAGGGTGGCTTGGGCCTAATGCCCAAACCACCTAATCAAATAATGGCCCTAATCTCCTATCTGCGCCCAGGCCTAGTGCCCGAATTGTGCCCTCGGGCCTAATGCCCGTCCCTGATGGTCTAGGGAGGAAATGGGAAGGGGGTGAGGGTAGCCTCACTGAGGCCTCATCTGATCCAGGGATCTCCGGTGCCCTCTTCTGCCGCTGACCCGTCCTGGCCAGCGGCATCGCCTCCGCTGCTCCGCGTCCAGCCGCCGCTGGACATCTTCCTTCAGGAGCCCGACGTCTTCTGGCCTCTTCAGCGGCCGCCGTCTTCTTCCCCGCGCCGGACTCTCTTCTCCGCTCCGGCGCGCCGACCCTCTTCTCTAGGATCCGGCTGCTTTCTTCTTCGTGCTCTTCCGCGCGCGCGGTGTCTTCGGCTCCCGCCCGGCGTCTGACGTCAGACGCCGGGGTGGGGCCTATGACGTGGCGAGCGCCGATTTGCTTGCCGTGTCCCTCTCTGATTGGCTACCGCTCGGGGAGCCGCGTTTGGCTCCCGGAGGGCGCCAACATTTGAATCTACCCGCAGCCTCCGGTACGGTGCAGGGAAAAGGGTAATCCCTGCACCGGACATCCGCCGCCACGCACCCAGCGCTGTGGACAGATAAGCTGCCCCAGCGCTGTCCCCAGCTAGGGACAGCACCACTGATGTGCCCACAGGGCACATCTCTACATTTCCCCCACCTTTTTCCTTTGTAGTCCCTACAAAGTTCCTCACGACGTCCATTGTCCGCGGGTCAGGGAATTCCGAGGTCCCTCCGGCGAGGTTGTGTTCGAGGGCCCAGCCTGGACCGGCCGTGACCCCACACCCTTCCTCCTCCAGCTCCGGATTCCTCTTACGTCCTGACCTCCATCGGCGGATCCTCTGGGGGAGTGGCATCTCCTCACGGTCGCTCGACGTTGGCCCCCAAGGGGAATCTTCCTCCACAGGGACAACAGTCACCCACTCTTGACCTCCGATATCATCTTTGGCTTCGTCCCTGTCTTCCGGGTGTGGTATCGACCACCACCCAACAGCGGAATCCTCCGGGGCATCCGTTTCCTCCCGGGCAACAACCACCACATGTCGCATTTCCTCGTGGGGCATCTCCAAAGGTCCTGTGTCTTCCTCTGGAACGGGTCCTCCCACGGCATCACGATCCTGTCCCAGTACGTCTGTCCATTTCTGCACTCCCGGCAGGAATTCTTGCTCCAGGACTATCTCCTCCTCTTCACGGAGGGCATTCAACTGGGAGCATGACTCCACCCGATCCTGCCAGTCACTCTCTTCGGCGCTTCCGATGCCAGAGTCGTCCTCCATCTGCTCTTGGAGGGATTCGTCGGCAGACAGCTCACCGTAGTCCTCCTCCTCCTCCGATATCTGGACTGGGGTATTATTTTCCTCCTCAGCGTACTCCTTCGCTTCCGCTGGCATCTCTACTTCCTCAGCGTACTTCTTCGCTTCCGCTGGCATCTTAACTTCCTCAGCGTACTCCTCTTCCGCTGGCATCTCTAGGTACCCAGGACACACCTGTTTCGCACGTCCTGGGCGTGGATGGTTCCACCGCGGGGAGATTCCGTACGTCTCCGTCACTGGGTCTTCACGCTTTTCTTCGCAGCGTGGTCTCTTCACCTCCCAGTCGTCCACCTCCGCCTTATGCGGGAAAGGATTTTGCCTTACTGGGGTCACTTTCTTGGGACAAAGTAGGTCCGCGGCATCTTCCCAGGGGCACTCACTGGCCGCATGTCATGGTCGCCGACACTTCCAACAAGGGAGGGCCACTGCCACCTTCTCCAAGACGGGTTCCTTGTCCACCTCCTTCACTGGGGAATCTTCACCCGTTGGTTCCGGCTCAGAGGAAATGGTCACCTGCGAACTAACTTCAAGCAGGGTCTTCCACTCCATTTCCCTGGTTTCCTCCTCCCTTCTCCGGGCGCGACCATCTGCAATCATCCGGTCCTCATTCCACGGACAATCGGGAAGAGCATGTCCTCTCGCCTCGCAGAGCGCACACACAGGCTCTGCAGCCACCCGGTCCCAAAGCTGCTGACGAGATTCCGTCAGCTGTTTCACCGTGGCCTCATAGTCCGTCCTGTCTTCAGTCCATGGACATTCCAGGAGCCGATGTCGGGGATCTCCACAGCTTTCAACCTCGTCTTCGCTCAACTCTTCGTCCCAGGGACAACTGTTATGCTCATGCCCGTAGTTTCCGCAGAGCAAACACCAGGACTCCTTCTTCGCTTGGCCCTTCTGACGTCTTTGGTCCGCTTCCTGGACCACCTTCTTTGGGGACGTCTCTCACCAAGTACATTTGCCGGCAAAGTGCCCTGTTTGCCGACATTTCTTGCAGGGCATCACAGCGGCCTTCTTGCGCCCCTTCTCCCGGCGCTCTTCCTTTCCACGCTGGACCGACCGCTGCACCATCTTCAGGAGGTCTGCCCCAGACACCGTCACCCAGCCGCTCTGGTCCGCACGCGTCCGTGGGTGAGTCTGTTCTGGAGCCATCCGCAGGGAGGTCTTCTTGGTGGCGTTCCACATCGTGTCCGTGATCCGGTCTCTTTGATCCTGCTGACTACGCCAAAATGTGAGAGGTGCGGCTGCAGTGTGGTGGTGCCTGCTGCCGTGCAGGTGTAAATTCGGTACTCACCAGGCACCGCTCTCTGTCACCTTCAGGTACCGGAACCTTCAACGGACCTGGCAATCTTCAATCGGGGCCGGACACGGCGATTCCCTCTCGGAGCTGACCGACGACCGAGCTGAGGAGAGAATAGTTTACCTTAAAGGGGGTATCGACCCTTCTTCCACTGGAACAGGGGATACCCCAGGGGTGACCGCGACCTTCACCAGTTGGGTGAAAGGTCATCACCGGCACAAAGCCTCAGCCACCCAGATTTCACACACTCGCGCTCTCGCACGTAGTGTGATGAAAAGGATTCTCACGTCTGTGAGCAATCCCGACTCCGGCGCTCGGGGACAGACAAGGGACAAACGTACACGGATGCTACTCACCGTCACAAGTCTTGCACTCCGATCTTCTCCACTTACAGGTCCCTGTAAGGAGGCAAAGAGAAACAGCCGTGCAGGGCCAAGAACTACCCTAGTGTGCATCCGCTACACTAGCTACATAAACAGAGCCCTCAAACTAGCTCGTGTGAGTGGTGCGACACAACTATGCACAACTTAAACAACACATACACTTTGCCCTGCACGGTAACAACATACAGCACAATATCGGAATACAAGATCACACGGTGCTGTCCCTTTAAATCCCTCCCGCTGGAGAGGGGGTGGGCGCCACACTGCCTACCCACCTCCTGTACCTTCCCTTATGTGGGCCCTGGCCTGCCTACCTAAATACCTCAGGGTGGCCTGGGCCTAGCGCCCAGTGCCACCATTATTCACCTCGGGAGTCTTATTCACTGGGCCTAGCGCCCCCTAGCTACACACAGGCCAGAGGCCTGACTTCACCCACGGGCCTAGCGCCCGCCTAACTTGTTGCCCGTTGGGTGACCTGGGCCTAATGCCCAGGGTCACCTTAATATTCGCTAATTGGCCAAAATACACTAGGGCCTAATGCCCTGTAATGTCCCACAGGCCTATTGCCTGAATTGCCCCTCGGGCCTAATGCCCGCCTAACTGGTGCCACAGGGAGAGGGTGGCTTGGGACTAATGCCCAAACCACCTAATCAAATAATGGCCCCAATCTCCTATCTGCGCCCAAGCCTAGTGCCTGAATTGTTCCCTCGGGCCTAATGCCCGTCCCTATTGGTCTAGGGAGGAAAAGGGAAGGGGGTGAGGGTAGCCTCACTGAGGCCTCACCTGATCCAGGGATCTCCGGTGCCCTCTTCTGCCGCTGAACCGTCCTGGCCAGCAGCGTCGCCTCCGCTGCTCCGCGTCCAGCCGCCCCTGGACATCTTCGTTCAGGAGCCCGACGTCTTCTGGCCTCTTCAGCGGCCGCCGTCTTCTTCCCCGCGCCGGACTCTCTTCTTCACTCCGGCGCGCCGACCCTCTTCTCCAGGACCCGGCTGCTTTCTTCTTTGCGCTCTTCCGCGTGCGCGGTGTCTTCGGCTCCCGCCCGGCGTCTGACGTCAGACGCTGGGGGTGGGGCCTATGACGCGGCGATTGGCTCGCCGCGCCCCTCTCTGATTGGCTGCCACTCCGGGAGCCGCGATTGGTTCCCGGAGGGTGCCAACATTTGAATCTACCCGCAGCCTCCGGTCCGGTGCAGGGAAAAGGGTAATCCCTGCACCGGACACCCGCCACCGCGCACCCAGCGCTGGGGACAGACAAGCTGCCCCAGCGCTGTCCCCAGCTAGGGACAGCACCACTGATGTGCCCACAGGGCACATCTCTACACATCCATCACTCAGTGCTGCTGCTGAGCTCTTTGCTCCCCTCTTCCCAGACTGCCGCAGGAGTGACATCATCGTGCACAGTATTTTAGGAGCAGCCATAGGGGAGAGAGAAGACCGAGCAGCAGCAGCACGAAGACGGGTGCCCACCCACTCACAATCACGTGGTGTACAGCCTGGCTGTCTGAGGCCTCCCGGCCCTGAAGAGGAGACCCGTCACCTGGGCTGTCCCGGATCCCGGCCCCAGCAGCAGCACTGGAAGAGCCCACTATCAGCCGAGGGAAAGGAGATCTGTGTGTCGGCCCCCTGTCATGGTGAGTGCTGGTGTATACTTGCCCTGTCAGACTCTCTCTCTCCCTTTTGTCCGGACCCCTCGTTCTCTCTCATCCACCCTCCCAATGTGTATAAGAGTCTTTACCTGGCTCAATTTGTATAAGAGGCTGTACCTGGCACAATGTGTATAAAGGGGCTCCACCAGGCACAATGTGTATATGAGGCTTTACCTGGTGCAATTTGTATATGAGTCTGTACCTGGCATAATGTGTATAAGAGGCTCCACCTGGCACAATGTGTTTAATAGGCTCTAACTGGGGTAACATGTATAAAAGGGGCTCTTCCTGGAGTAATATGTATAAGGGGCTCTACCTCGCATGCGCCTTAGGCGAGCACTGTCCCTGTGTTTGATGGGGCTGGGAGCGCCAAAGAAAACATTTGCCCTGTGCACTCTACCAGCCTTGTGAATGATTCTGCAAATTAAATT
The DNA here is from genome assembly GCF_028390025.1 of Pseudophryne corroboree. Classification (NCBI taxonomy): domain Eukaryota; kingdom Metazoa; phylum Chordata; class Amphibia; order Anura; family Myobatrachidae; genus Pseudophryne; species Pseudophryne corroboree. The sequence continues at coordinate 35,469,422 of NC_086453.1, forward strand.
GTCACTTCTTTGGGGTCTAGGAAGGTCACCCCACTTTTTCATGCAGTTCTCTCACATTCCAATTTCGCAGACAATTCGCAATCCCCCTCTGTGAGTAGCACAAATAGGCATTTTTAATTGGATTGGAGAATTCTCGGGTGCACGCGTTCGTGCAAAGTCTGTGTATTTTATGAAACAAACTCGCAACTCACACCTAATTGGATTGACCATTAATTCTGATTTAATGCCAAGCAATGATTGCTCACACTCCTCTGGAACTGGGCTGTTTTGTATTTGAACCGGTAAATCAGTTCATAAGCACAGTTGAATAGCACAATGGTTTTACGGTGGGAAGAGGTCATTCTCTCAGGCATTTAATGTTAAAACATCTCCTTCCCCTTTCACACTTGAGACACGGGAATTAGCCAGGTCTAGCAAGTCACCAAATTACTGGGTTTCAGCCCCAGGTACTGTAATTTGCATTCATACTTATCAAAATCCCGGATTGCTGTGCAATCACGCGCAAAGACCTGGGATTTTGCTGCTAGCATGAAAGCAGTTTAAGGAAGAATAAGTTCTGCAAAATATTGTTAAAATATTTAGTAGAACACGTGACCTGCTAACTGCTTTCTAGTACTGCACATGTCTTGTCAGCTGACATAACAATTGCACAATTCTATACACATTAATGCGCATAACCACTAATTAAACAAGTGCTATCACCTCAGCCAAAGACATAATTTATTGTTACAGTAATAAAATGATTTCGCAGAAATAAGGTTGTACATTTTGTTCCACCCTCTGTAAGACATTGCAATATATGGTTCTGCTATATAGAGGCTAATAATAATTAAAGTTCCTGCCTTATAACGGAAACCACTATATATTAAACATTTTTGTTACTCAGGGTTCTAATTATCAGGCTTTTATTGCTTTTAAAATTATATAAGAACTGCAGTGTCTGCATCAGGTTATGTAACCCCCCCCTCCCACACACACACACACACACACACACACACACACACACACACTAATACCCCTTTCACACATACACAGAAATCCCAGATTTTTGCACGTGGATGTGCACCAACCTGGAATTTTTGTATGTATGAAAACAAATGACCCAGAACTGAATGCCCGATCCATGACCCTATTCCCAACCAGAGCCACAGAGATAAGAACCAGGAATTTACCAGCTTGATAGACCCAGCAAATTCCCGGGTCACATGTTGGAAAGCGGCATAACAGCCTAAATGTCCTGCAAAAGGTTATTTTGCACTGTAGACTGCAGTCCCCATTATTATCAATGTGGTCTACAATCTGACCCCTATGTACCAAACTCTTGGCCCTCAGCTCTTCAGTTTAAGCCACCCTCAGATGGCATAATATACTTTGTGTCTATATCTCGCTGGAGAGCCTTCTTCCACAGCCTCTGCGGGGCACATCATTCGCAGGGACCGTGGTTCTCGCTACCACGGTCGCCGCAAGATGCATTTTGTACATGGGAATAATAACAAGGGCTTATGTGGGTATAGATTTTAAAAATGGTGATCATTACACAACGACAAAAAGGATTTTTTTTTATTGCAAAATAACATAAATATAATTATATATATAATTGCATAAAACAAATGCAGGCAGAATTGATTTAATGTTTAGAGTTTTTTAAGACATGCTTTGCATTAACGGGTTCAGTTCATTGGTGGATAGTGGTTTAGAGAAATTTCAAGGCAGACATGGAGGTAAGTTCTCCCTACCATGTTGTCCGGTTGGTCCAAAAAACAATTCCTGGTCTGGGGATACAGCTTGTCCAGCTGTGGCAGCCACGATGGCTACTGATGACGTCAGACACCGCTCGGTTCTGCAGTGTGTGTTTCTGGCCATTGTCCGATGCCCTGCACAGTTACTCCAAAACGTTTCCTAACTTCTGGGTACTTTTTCAAGGATGTGAGTGCTCTATGTGTCTCTTTATATACTTAAAAACTTTGGTTTTTCGTTTTTGTTTTTTAAAAAAATGGAAGTTTAAAACAGGAAGGCTCCTTAGAATTAGAGATGGATGGGTTCGGTTCTCTAAAAACCGAACCCTACTGAACTTTACGTTTCGAGCCCGGATCCGAACCCGGCTTGGGTTTTTCCGCCTGACTCGGAAACCAGAACGAGGCAAAACGTCATCATCCCGCTTTCAGATTCTCGCGGGGTTTAGACTATCGCCATTTTCACTCCGGCATTGGAGAGGGTAGCGAGAGGACATGTCTCCATCCTCAGTGTCTGTGCGGGAGGGAAAGTGGATTGGCGTTTCCAGTGCTGTGTTATGCCGCTCAGTCCAGTGTAGTGTCTTATGCTGCATCAGTCCAGTCACAGTGGTGGTGTCCTCTGCTGCCATATGTCCAGTGCTGCTGTTTAAGTCCAGTCCAGTGGTGCTGTGTTGTGCTGCCTCAGTCCAGTCACAGTGGTGGTGTCCTCTGCTGCCATATGTTCAGTGCTGCTGTATAAGTCCAGTCCATTGCGGTGGTGCTGTATTGTCCTGCATCAGTCCAGTGGTGGTGTCCCTGTACTGCGGTATAAGTCCAGTGGTACTGCTGTAGAAGTCCAGTCCAGTGGTACTGTCCTGTGCTGTATATTATTTACTCCAAATAAAGGGGTTATTAATATTTAATACAAATAATTTTTACAGGGTTTGCCCTGTGTGGTGTAGGGGTACGTTCTCCTGTGCCGCATATTGTTATATAACTCCAGAAAAATAATGGAGAAAAAAAAATGTGGAGGATAAAATAGGGAAAGATCAAGAACCACTTCCTCCTAGTGCTGAAGCTGCTGCCACTAGTCATGACCTAGACTATGAAATGTCACATGACGATGGAAGCCCTCATCCTCCCGCTAGAAAAATGAGAAGAGTTAAGCTGGCAAAAGTACAGCAAAGAACTGTGCGTTCTAAGATGGTATCACAAATCCCCAAGTAGCATTCAAGTGTGTTGGCGGCTGCAATGCCCGACCTTCCCAACATTGGACGGGAAGAAGAGGTGGCTCCTTCCACCATTTGTACACCCTCTGCAAGTGCTAGAAGGCGCACCCACAGTCCAGTTTCTGATATTCAAATTGAAGATGTCACCGTTGAAGTACACCAGGATGAGGATATGGGTGTTGCTAGCGCTGAGGAGGAAGTTGACGAGCAGGATTGAGATGGTAATGTGTTGTTTAAATCAGGCACCGGGGAAAACAGTTGTTGTCTGTGGGATGAGAAAACCAATTGTGATGCCAAAAAAAATTCCAAAAAAGCCACCTCTTCGGTGTAGAATTATTTCTCCACAAATCCAGACTACAGGTGTCAAGCCGTGTGTTGCCTTGTTCAATCCGTAATAAGTAGGGGTGAGGATGTTAACCACCTAGGAACATCCTCCCTTATACGTAACCTGCTGTGCATTCATCAGAAGTCATTGTCAAGTTCAGAAACGTTGGGTAAGAGCGTAAGCATTTCACTGACACCTAAAACCCTTTTTTCCTCTTGTACCCAGGCTCCTGCAAGCCACACCACCAACTCCCTCAACGTCGACTTCCTCCTCAGTCAGGAATATCAGTAGTCCTGCAGGCCATGTCACTGGCAAGACTGAGGAGTCCTCTCCTAACCTATATTCCTCCGGAGGATCCTTGAGTGGTACGCCTACTGCTGTTGCTGCCGCTACTGTTGTTGCTGCTGGGAGTCGATCGTCATCCCAGAGGGGAAGTTGGATGACCACTTGTACTACTTCAAGTAAGCAATGGACTGTACAACAGTCCTTTGCGAGGAAGATGAAATATGGCAGCAGTCATCCTGTTGCAAAGCAGATAACTGAGGCCTTGACAGCATGTGTGTGTGTGTTAGACATGCGTCCGGTATCCGCTATTAGTTCAGTTGAACTTAGAGAATTGATGTAGGTAGTGTGTCCCTGGTACCAAATCCCATCTAAAATTCACTTCACTAGGCAGGCGATACAGAGTATGTACAGAGACATCAGAAAAAGTGTCCTCAGCATCCTACAAAATGCAGTTGTACCCACTGTTCACTTAACAACGGACATGTGGACAAGTAAAACAGGACAGACTAAGGACTATATGACTGACAGCCCACTAGGTAGATGTATGGCCTTCCGCAGCAACAAAAGCAGCAGCACCAGTAGCAGCATCTCGCAAACTCCAACTTGTTCCTAGGCAGGCTACGCTATGTATCAACACTTTCCATAAGCGGCACACTGCTGACAACCTCTTACAGAAACTGATTGACATCATTGCACAATGTCTTACCCCAATTAGACTCTCCTGGGGATTTGCGATATCGGACAACGCCACCAATATTGTACATGCATAACATCCCACACGTCCCGTGTTTTGCACATATAATTGATTTGGTGGTACAGAATTTTTTGCAAAATGACGGCCGTGCAGGAGAGGCTGTCGGCGGCACGAAAAATTGCGGGCCACTTTTGGCATTCAGCCACTGCGCGCCGAAGACTGGAGCGCCAGCAAACACTCCTAAATCTTCCCTTCCATCACCTGAAGCAAGAGGTGGTAACGAGGTGGAACTCAACACTGTATATGCTTCAGAGGATGGAGGAGCAGCAAAAGGCCATGCAAGCCTATACATCCACCTACGATATAGACAAAGGAGGGGGAATGCACCTGACACAAGCGCAGTGGAGAATGATTTCCGTGTTCTGCAAGGTGCTCCAACCCTTCGAACTTGCCACACATGAAGTCAGTTCAGACACTGTAAGCTTGAGTCAGGTCATTCCCCTCATCGGGTTTTTGCAGAAGCAGTAAAGAAATTGAAGGAGGAGCTAAGATGGAGCGATTCTGCTAAGTATGCAGGACTTGTGGATGGAGCCCTTCATTCGCTTTGCCAGGATTCAAGGGTGGTCAATCTCTTGAAATCAGAGCACTACATTGTGGCCACCGTGCTCGATCCTAGGTTTAAAGCCTACGTTGTCTCTCTTTCCAGCAGACACAAATGTGCAGAGGTGCAAAGACCTGCTGGTTAGTAAATTGTCAACTCAAGCGGAACGTGACCCGTCAACAGCTCTTCCTTCATTTTCTCCCGCAACTGGGGCTGTGAGGAAAAGGATAAGATTTCCTAGCCCACCCACTGGCTGTGATGCAGGGCAGTCAGGAGCGAGTGCTGACATCTGGTCCAGACTGAAGGACCTGCCAACGATTACCGATATGTCTACTGTCACTGCATATGATTCTGCCACCATTGAAAGAATGGTGGAGGATTATATGAGTGACAGCATCCAAGTAGGCATGTCAGACAGTCCGTATGTATACTGGCAGGAAAGAGAGGCAATTTGGATGCCCTTGCACAAACTGGCTTTATTTTACCTAAGTTGCCCCCCCTCCAGTGTGTACTCCAAAAGAGTGTTTAGTGCAGCCGGTCACCTCGTCAGCGATCGGCGTAGGAGGATACTTCCAGAAAATGTGGAGAAGATGATGTTCATTAAAATGAATTATAAATTCCTCCAGGAAGACCGTGACCAGCAATTGCTTCCAGAAAGTACACAGGAACCTGTGATGGTGGATTCCAGTGGGGACGAATTAATACTCTGAGGAAGATGTACACACTGAAAGGGGTAAGGAAATCAGAGGATTAGATCGAAATCTTGCCTCTGTAGAGCCAGTTTGTGCAAGGAGAGTGATTGCTTCTTTTTTTTGGTGGCGGCCCAAACAAACCAGTCATTTCAGCCAAAGTCGCGTGGCAGACCCTGTTTCTGAAATCATTGGTTTGTTAAAGTGTGCATGTCCTGTTTGTACATCATAAGGGTGGGTGGCATTAACCAAGGACAATTCCATCTTGCACCTTTTTTTCTTCTTTGCATCATGTGCTGTTTGGGGACTAGTTTTTTAAAGTGCCATCCTGTCTGACACTGCAGTACAGGTCCAGGTATACTGCTGTATAAATCATGGGGTACTGCCATATAAGTCCTCTTGTGCTGCCATAAGTCCAGTGGTGGTGTCCTGTGCTGTATATTATTTACTCCAAATAAAAGGGTTCTATTCATTACGTAGATTATCCAAATATTTTTTACAGGGTTTGCCCTGTGTGGTGTAGGGGTACGCTCACCTGTGCTGCATATTATAATAACTCCAAATAAAAGGGTTATCCAAATACATTTTGCAGGCTTTTCCGTGTGTGTGGTTTAGGGGTATGCTCTCCTGTATCACCAATATTGTGCATGTATTACATCTGGGCAAATTCCAGCATGTCCCATGTTGTTTGTGCCGCACACTTGTGTTGCTTAGCTTAGTCATCCAGCTACCTCATTGCACCTCTTTTTCTTTCATGAATCATGTACTGTTCGGGGCCTATTTTTTTTTTTAAATCTGCCATTCTGTCTGCCACCGCAGTGCCACTCCTAGATGGGCCAGGTATTTGTGCTGCACACTTGTGTCACTTCGCTTAGTCATACAGCCACCTCGGTGCAACCTTTTGGCCTAAAAATGAATGTGGAGGTTAAGAATATCGTAGGATCAAAATTACCCCCAAATTCTGTGATTTTAGCTGTTTTTATGTTTGTTTGTTTTTAAATCATCCAGATCCAAAACCAAACCACGAAAGGGTGGTTTTGGCAAAACCAATCCAGATCCAAAAACATGAGCATGGAACCAGAACCAAAGCCCAAGATGTGCCCGCCGCACATCTCTACTTAGAATGAGCAGTAACCCGGTTGAGTCTATATCCTCTTCTGTGAAACATGGGAAATACCATTTGAGGAGAAAGGTTCGTGAAACCCAAAGTATACTCTTGCAGGCTTGCTCCACTTGCCATACTTCCGATGAGCGAAGGTTACGTGGAATCTGCTAGTAACCTTGATCTTCTCCATTAGATGGTATTTCACGTAGCTACTGAAGATGATCTAGCTGCTACCGTAACCTCATGTCTCTGCCTAATTCACAATGTGGACAATCAGAAGACCAACAGTAGCATTCTGATGGTGAGAATTCTGACAAGGGTTCAGTAAGTATACTTACTCCACCCCCTCACCCTCCCTTCTCACAGCCTAACCCTAACTCACTCTGGTGGTGCCTAAACCTAACCCCCCGACAGCCAAACCCTACCAGGTGTTGTCTGCACCCAACACCAAGTCCCCCCCATGACTGGCGTCCTGACCTTAATACTGCTCGGCTTACTTATGATTGGGATGCCGGCTGTCAGGGTTCCAATGTCAGTATTTTGACTGATGTTGCGATTCCAACTTTTAGCACCAGGATCTTGAATGCATCCCATGGGGAGGCAGGCTCCTTATATTCATTACAATGCGGTGGGGAGGCTCATTGCATTCTATACTACAGGGAGAGGGAGGTACATTGCATTCTATACTACAGGGAGGAGGCGGTGCATTACATTCTATACTACAGGAAGGAGGAGGTACATTGCATTCTATACTACAGGGAGGAGGAGGTACATTGCATTCTATACTACAGGAAGGAGGAGGTACATTCACATTGCATTCTATACTATAGGGAGGAGGTTCATTACATTGTATACTATAGGGAGGAGGTTCATTACATTGTATACTATAGGGAGGAGGCGGTACATTGCATTCTATACTACAGGGAGGAGGAGGTGGTACATTGCATTCTATACTACAGGCAGGAGGAGGAACATTGCATTCTATACTATAGAGTGGGGGAGGTACATTGCATTCTATACTATTTATTTTTATTTGTTTTTGGGGGGAAGCAATAATATAGTGCTCAGGTTCGGCCTGACCCCTAAGTCCGCCTCTGCAAACAACTCACAATTATTAGCAATTTAGGGTAAAGGGAGGCCGGACTCATCTGTGTATATATTTATTTTTTATATATTTTTAGTGCATTAGTCAAAATACCATTAACATTAAAAAGAAGGGAAAATAAAGAGAGGACCTAAATATTGCCAAACAAAAAGGTGATATCTGAATGTGCTAAATATCTTAGGCTAATGTAACATATTATGGAAGCACACATTAGAGATGTACAGGAATATTGCATTTCTTTATTTAAGAAAAAAAATCTTTAGCCATTACAATAGCGACAATAAAGGCAACAAAAGGACCACTGCGCAGACCGAAAGCTCCATTGCTACATGTAATCGCCACTTTGACTTCCAGGTTCGCAGTGCTTGAAGACTTGGTGCCAATAGAGCAGTAACTTTTTGTGGCACATCCCCGAATAGCCACAGATTGCTTTGTTTGACCTGGGAATAAACAAATAAAAACCATCAGTGACAATTTATTTAACTAAAGAAAATTAAAGATTTTCTACGAGGTAACTTTGCTTTTGAGGTCAGTAAAGTTTCCAAGTAGCCTGATACCCTAAACAAGTCTTTATAAATGGCCAACAATGTAAATTATTTTGCTCCCGCATGTAAAAGTTATAAATATGGGCCCGATTCATATGCAATGCCGACAACGCAGCAATCCTTTTCAGTGACAGAACTGCAAGGCAACAGCAGCCACCCACAAAGCCATCGCAACATGCTGAGCAACTGCATACTCCATCACGCAGATACAAGGAACATAAACCCCCCCGAGTGCCTCCATGTCCACGCAGAATGGACGCAGGCGCTGCAGCACTGGCGCCATGTTATACGAGTACAATATCACAGTCACGTACCAAGACATGGCCTGAGAATAGTCAGGACAAGCCTGAGTTTTTGCAGACTCTCCCCGTTACCTCCCTCAAATGGCCTCTACCTGTCAATCACTCTGCAACAATCACTTAGTTGCGACACCACCGAAGTTACGACAGGATCTGAATCATGCCCAGCGTACCTGCAGGCTTACTTCTGCATAACAATTATGTGATATCGGGGTGGGACATTGCAAAAACACTGCCTAGAACACCATCTGTTGGGCATATTCTGAATGGTAAATTGTCATTACGTCGGAATTCAATGTTTTCATGGTCAGAATGCCGAAGGTGATAATGTCAACATCCTCAGTGTCAACATTGAGAATGTAGACAGTCACAATGTTGATGGGGCCACCTTTATCTTGGCCTCTAATATAATTAATTGAGCCAGGACAGTCAGACTTAATCCCCTGCTGTAATGACTTAATCCCCTGATGGATTGTTCTCTGTATTGTATTGCAGCTGAGAACAACAGATTAATTGTTTATTTTAATAAACCATGGTGTGCCTAGGCGCAGCAAACTAGCCAAGATAACTGTGGACCCATCTGTACATATTAGTGAAGGGATTATGATTTAAGTTTTCAGTACTGTAAGAAATCTATGATGACATGCACAATGACAACATTCAGACCATGTCAACATTCCGGCAGTGACTTTCAGACTGTCTACATTCAGGTGTCGACATTTCACACACTCCCAGTCCCATCTTAACTTGCTAACATTTTCCAAAACAGGGCCTGATGTAAAGTAGATTTGGTTGCAAGCAAATTTTCTAGGTGAAAATTGTGCAAATTTCTAAGGTGCTTGCACATGAAAAATTCTTCACCTCCTTAGAGTTCCAAAATGGAGGATGGAAGGGTCATCCCATCATCAGCCAAATATACTAAGAGTGTGTTCTCTCAACTGTGTATCACAATAAAGGTACTTATGCACTCGTGAGCCAGTGGAGAAGTTGCCCCATCAACCAATCAGCAGCTCTGTATCATTTTATAGTATGCAAATTATAGATGTTACTTCAGTGCCGATTGGTTGCCATGCGCAACTTCTCCACTGGCTCACTTCTCCGCTCTTATCACTGCTTAGTAAATGTCCCCCTAAATCCTAAAATAAAAATATGCACCAATAATAAGAATAATGATGCTGAAGATGGGCAACTGTATCCGATTGGTTGAAAGCATAGTGATCCCTCCCATTACAGTCACAGTGGTGGCTGATGGGATTTACTGTATTTGCAGTATTTATTTAATGTAAATAAGCTGCTCGGTCTGAGACAGGAAAGGAGGTGGCTATTGGAACAGTTAAGGGGTATTCAATTATTGCCGGATTTTTTGACCAGTCGAGAAATCAGCAATTATAGGCCATGTTTAGAACGAATTCGATTCGCCCTATTCAATGCCCATGCCTTTTTTGAGTGGTCGAAAAATCCGGCACAGGCGAAAACCACATGGATCAGCAAATTTGCAGCCGATTCATGTGCTTTTTGATTCTGGATAGTGTGGATGAGTGGTGAAGAGGTGGAATTTTAGGGAACATTTATATTCTGGGAGTTTTAAGGCCCCTACACGTGGTATAATGCGTCCCTGAGTGACATAGCGAGCGACGGGAGCCTGCATCCGCAAGTTCATACACACACGCCTACATCATTTAAAATATTGAGCAGTGTGTAGGGGCCTTTAGACTGAGCACACACTGGGCCTAATACAGACCTGATCGCTAGGGTGCGTTTTTTGCATTCCTCGATCAGGTAGTCGCCGCCTACAGGGGGAGGGGAATTCACTGTGCAGGTGTGTGATCGCATGTGCAGGAGAGCTGTCCAGGTACAGGCAGTAGGAACCAAGGGTGGGCCCCCCTCTCTGTAAGGGCCCAGGACTCCAGCCCCCCCGCAGATCCCCCCGATGGCTGCCATGCCCATCTGTCCATGAATGTCTGCTAGCTACATTATGGTAATGCAAGATTCGGCCCATGTCTAGTAAATTCTGTGCGTCTGCATGTGGAAGCCTGTCCCGCCCATTGTTCTTACATCTGTAGCTGCCACCATTGTTCTCAGAACTTACACCAGCCCCATGCTGTCGCAATAGATCGGTCTGAAAAAGACGTCATGCCTCTGTCTGCACACTGCAAATAAGCATTGATGTTGGCTAACACGCCATGACACTTCCATAAGACAGATTAGTTCCATGCAATCCCATTTGCCATCCAGAAATTCCCATTTAATGGATATGGCGTCTTATTAAACCCGATGGCTTACGTACAGATCAGATGGTGTGAGGCCTGCGTATGTGCAGAACGGATCCTGCAATATCGTGTACAGCCTCCTGTCATCCCTAAGCAACGGTGGCCGACCCGGATGTCAAGAGCCAATGGCCAATGTGAGTAAGCTTCAGTTAATGCTGACTGACCAGTGTCTGTCTAAATACATTGCGATGGTCAGGGGTTAAAGTGAGCTGGAATGGGGCGGAACAGAGTTCCGTCAGTTCCACTTGGAGACGGAACGCAGTTCCACCTCCTCCGGCTCACCTAACCTGATGTGTCCCCAGCGCCGCAGGGAGATGACGGGTGCCCGCTCAGATTGTGTTACCAGCGGGCGCCCGTCTCCCTCTATACAACGGAAGCCAGAGGCAGGGGCTCACTACTCAGCTCCGGCTTCCGGCGCTGTCACTGTGCGCTGTGGGAGAGACGTCATGACGTCTCTCCCATGTTGCCGAGGAGCGGGTGCCAAGAGAGGACTGCAGCGGTCTGGAAGAGGGAGCGGGGCTTGGCGAGTATTGTTAATTTTGTTTGTTTTCTCCCTTAGTGTAGCGGTGCACCTACTGGGGGCAAACTACTGGGGGGCATTACTACTGGGCGGAAATCTATTGGAGGCAAACTACTGGGGGGGCCAACTACAAGGGGGCAAACTACAAAGGGGCTAACTAACTACAGTAGGGCATTAATACTGGGAACGTATCTACAGGGGCATTACTACTGGGAGCGTAACTACAGGGGCATTACTACTTGGGGCAAACTACAGGGGGCTAAATTACAAGGGGGCAAACTACAGGGAGGCATTACTTCTGACGGCTAAACTACAAAGGGGCAAACTACTGGGGCTAAACTAATCGGGGCATTACTACTGTGAAGCTAAACTAAACTACAGGAGTCATAACTGCAGTGGCTGAATGACTAGGGGAATTACTACAGGCAACATTACTACTGGGGGCAAAACTACACAGGGGCATTACCATTAAGGGCATTACTACTGGGGGCCCTACTAATGAGGGCATTGTAAAGGGGGCACTTCATAAAGGGGCATCACTCCTGGGGACATAAGGGGCACTACTATTGCGGGCATTGCATAAGAGGCACCACTACTATGGGCTCTTTATAAAGGGACACTACCATTTTGGGCACTACCAGTACAGTGGACTTTGTATAAGGAGCACTACTACTGCGGGAATTGTATAAGGGGCGCTACTGCGGTGGGCATTATGTGTATTACGGGGTTCTACTACTGTGGGCATTACTATTGTGTGACCACGCCCCTTTTTAGTGACAGGCACCTACAGCGCGCGCAACTTTATTACATGGGCGCCGTGGGGAGGGAGGAGAGTTCCACCACCTCTCTAGGACCACTTTAAGCACTGGCGATGGTGATCCAAGGTTTAAATCCCCAGGCACAGCTCTTGGATCTCGCAAATGCAAACAGGAGGTGCCCATCTCCTACAGAGGCCTCCTGCTGCCTTTTAATGACGCAAATGCCTTACAATCATGAATTAGGCCCAGTGTCTCGCACTGATGGTGGATCAATATGTACTAATTAGCAAACTCTCCATGTTTGCAAGTCTAATTTGGTGCCAATGCTGAATTCCTCGAGATCTGCCCACATGACTATCTCAGAATCAGACCTCATATACAGACCTGGAATAAAGCCAGGAAAAAATAATCTCCAGGGATATTTCTAATGATAAAGCTGGATTATACGTGACCCAGACATTTCCCCGGACTCTGCAATGGGTATTATAACGCCATTTATACAACGCTGTACAGCACAGAAAACATAAAAGAAGTATAATTACCAATGATATTGGTACGTTGGAGAATACACATATTTTCATCTCCATTACATCTCATGGTGTCCCCAGTGTAACAATAGTCAGAATCAGCAGAGAGACACGTCCGGCAGATCAGATCATTGGGCTGGGAGCTATCGGCGGCTACTGTAAAACAGGAAGATTCAAAATATATATTACTCTTTTGCCAGAGAACAGTTTCATAATTCTATAAATGTAAAAGGGAAAAGATCATAGACGTAATAGGGCATCTAATATACTATTCATATTATAGTAGGAGCAATGGCATAAGTTCGTCACAGTCGCCTGGAGGTAAGATAAATATTGGTGCCCCCCTATTTCCTATATTAAGATAAATATATATTATATATATATATATATATATATATATATATATATATATATATATATATATAAATCTCTGGGGAAAAAATGATATACTATATTTATACATTTAATTGTCTTTTATTTTAAGTCACACATTTCTTAGCAGTCATACCCAGGATTAGAACCCATGACCTGTTACACTAACAGCAGACACTTTACTGATGGAGCTATTTGCTCCTGTAGAGGAAGCATGAGAATTCTAACTATATAAAGCTACGTGTAAATGTCAGAGAAGTATCTTCATATATAGTTAAAATTCTCAATTCTTATACAGGAGCAAACAGCTTCATCAGTAAGGTGTCTGCTTCCAGTGTAATAGGTTGTGGTTTCTAATCCTGGGTGTGATACCTGTAAAATGTATATATTCAGTGAGGAAGTCGGCCACTGAAAAGACAGCGACAGCTATCAATTAACTTAATTCAATGGTGTCACAGAATGGGAGGAGAGGTGCCCCCTTCAGAGCAGGAGCCCGGTGGCAGATGACTCCGTTGCCTCCCAGAGTTCTGCCTCCGAGTAGGAGACACATTTATTTTAAATACACAATGGGCACACTGACATGCAGGGGGGGGGGGGGGGGATGCCCAGCACAGGGCTAGTCCGAGCCAAATTGTTAGGCCAAACCCCCCCCCCCCTCCAGCCACAGAAGAACAAAAGCATCGCACAACATCAATGCTTTTGTACTTCAGGAGTAGCTCCCAGCTAGCGCAGCTCCTGTGCGCTGGGCGGGAGCCAATCGTCGCTGCCCGGGTCACAGCGGCTGCATATGACGTCACGCAGCCACCGCAGCCCACCCACTCCTGCCCAGCGACTGCCTCTGCTGTCAACCAGGCAGAGGCGACCGCAAGCCACGAGCCGTCAGCTGTATGCCATGCGCCGGCGCACTTCATACCTGATCAGCTGCTGTGCGAATTTAGCAAAGCACCGATTAGGACGGAATTAGGGCCAAAGTGAGAATGATCTTCTACGTAGGTGACCTCATAGGGATGTGGTCATACCATTGACAAGGATGTAAAAGTGGAGATTGAAAGTTGCAGCATGTGCAGAATGTCGATATGTGAAATGTTGTCATATGAATTGGTGACATTCTACACAGACCGGCAGTGTAGGGTAAGGGCTAGGCTATCGGAGGGTTAGGGTTCGGCACAAGGAGACAGAGGGAGAGGGTTCGGCACAAGGAGACGGAGGGAGAGGGTTAGGCACTAGGAGACGGAGGGAGAGGGTTAGGCACTAGGAGACGGAGGGAGAGGGTTAGGCACTAGGAGACGGAGGGAGAGGGTTAGGCACTAGGAGACGGAGGGAGAGGGTTAGGCACTAGGAGACGGAGGGAGAGGGTTAGGCACTAGGAGACGGAGGGAGAGGGTTAGGCACTAGGAGACGGAGGGAGAGGGTTAGGCACTAGGAGACGGAGGGAGAGGGTTCGGCACAAGGAGACGGAGGGAGAGGGTTCGGCACAAGGAGACGGAGGGAGAGGGTTCGGCACAAGGAGACGGAGGGAGAGGGTTAGGCACTAGGAGACGGAGGGAGAGGGTTAGGCACTAGGAGACGGAGGGAGAGGGTTAGGCACTAGGAGACGGAGGGAGAGGGTTAGGCACTAGGAGACGGAGGGAGAGGGTTAGGCACTAGGAGACGGAGGGAGAGGGTTAGGCACTAGGAGATGGAGGGAGAGGGTAAGGCACTAGGAGACGGAGGGAGAGGGTTAGGCACTAGGAGACGGAGGGAGAGGGTTAGGCACTAGGAGACGGAGGGAGAGGGTTAGGCACTAGGAGACGGAGGGAGAGGGTTAGGCACTAGGAGACGGAGGGAGAGGGTCAAATACCCAGGTGTTTTACTTTCGCCAACAGTTCTAAATTCCATCAATGGCTACTTCACAGGTGCACAGAAAATATGCATACAATATTTCAGGGGTTGGAAATCGGAATTAAATGGAACACTTACGTGTCGGTGTTGATGGAGTGCAGTTATCAGTGTAACAACAGGAGGTGGCGATCTTTATATTGCTGCTGGGAGTGCTGAGAGATCCATTTGTGTTACACTGCTCATTAGGCACACAAGACGAGGCGTAGATTTCATTTACTGTGACCCCAACTGTACAAAAAGAATAATGAATCAAATAAAACACAAAAAACTAAAGCAAGATTGTCTCTACTTTATAGTCAAAGTTCTTAGGGGGTCTATTTACTAAGCCTTAGATGGAGATAAAGTGATAAGAGATAAAGTACCACCCAATCGGCTCCTAACTGTCACATTACAGGCTGTGTTTGAAAAATGACAGTTAGGAGCTGATTGGTACTTTATCTCTGTACAAGGATTAGTAAATAGACCCCATGTTCCCAAAAATTACTCTCTCAGTGCTTTCCTAATAATTTCCCTTGGGTGGGGATCATCCACTAGGACCCACATCACAGCAGTGACCCAGAACTTACATGTGATCTGTCGCTTGTCTCTCTGTAGCGGTCTAGTCCAACCTCCAATGAAATGACCCTCTGTTTACTATTATCTATGAACGGGTACGGATAATTAGATCTACAGTAAAAAGGTCTACAGTGTATAGGTTGACCATTAATGGTAGACATGCATTAGGTCAACATGGAATAGGTAGACAGTAGAAAATGTCAACATGGTCAAAAGGTCAACATGGAAATGGTCAACACAAAAAAGGTAGGCACAATTTTGTGTGTGTGTGTTTTGTCATTTTTAATGGCAGTTAGGAGCTGATTAGCTGGTACTTTATCTCTGTTCACAATATCTCTCTCCAAGGCTCAGTACGAAGACCCCTATGGGCCTGAAGTGTCATCCCGTACCTGGCCACATTTGGAATGCAGACATATTGCTAATATGGAACCCTGAGGGAAAGATGCGTATACCGCAATTTTTCTGTCTGCAGCTGTTGACACTATATTGGCATTTACACCTACCCATACTGGGAGCGAGAGAGCTGTCCGAAAGAGAAAAGCCTGCCCTCGGCATGGGCGCAACTCAGAATAGAACGCAACTCTATATAATGTACATGCCCTCATCACGGTTCTCTTCCATGCATAACCCAGACACACCCATGTGGAGAAGTTGCCCATGGTAACCAAACAGCTTCCATCCATCATTTATAAAGTACTTTTTTTTAATAAAATTAATACTAAAAGCTGATTGGCTGCTTTGAGCAACTTAAAATTTCTAGAAATATTAGAAGGTTTGCTGTGTCTTCCCCATGGAGAGAAACTTTATTATTATTGTTCTTTATTTATATGGCACCACATGGATTCCGCAGTGGCCAGTGGGATATATGTATGCTCACTATTGCACACATTACTAAATTCACTAGAGGCAGCCGCATAGGAGCTACATAGACTCGGAGTCAGGCCGTATATGTGTATTTACAAAAGGAACTACTGTATGAGATCACTACCACCCCCAATCTACTTATGGAGTCTCAGTGTCTTCCACTTTTTTATCTCCTGTTATTATTGGCCCCTCCCTCATTAAGATTCTCTTTTTCAACACAATCACTACAATAAACTGCTATTAAATTGTAATATATGTGAGTAAATGCTTACAATTTAGATGTACAGTTCTGTGCATGACATGGCCCAAGGCTTACCAAGAACCTCACCTACGGCTGAATTCAGACCTGTTCGCAGCAGCAAAACTGTTCTCTAATGAGCAAAACCATGTGCACTGCAGGAGGGGGGGGGGGGGGGGGGGGGGGGGTAGATGTAACATGTGCAGAGAGAGTTAGATTTGAGTGGGGTGTGTGCAAACTGAAATCTAAATTGCAGTGTAAAAATAAAGCAGCCAATATTTACCCTGCACAGAAACAATATAACTCACTCAAATCTAACTCTCTCTGCACATGTTACATCTGTCCCACCTGCAGTGCAGCATGGTTTTGCGGCACTTTTGCCCATTGGAGAACAATTTTTGCTGCTGCGATCAGGTCTGAATTAGGCCCCTAGACCCATGGGGCAGGATGTAATTGGTTCAGAGTCTGCCCAACGTGCGGGATGCAGGCCAAACTTGGACATTTTTTTAAAGGGGCAGTCATTTACAGATGGAGACTCGCTCATCTAGCCTTCTCTGCTGCACCTAGGTGCACCAAGACTTATTAGCATAAGCCTTTCATCTATTGTTCTCAGCTGCAATACAATACAGAGAGAACAATACAGCAGGGGATTAAGTCATTACAGGAAGGAATTAAGGGGGACATTTACTAAGCAGTGATAAGAGCGGAGAAGTGAGACAGTGGAGAAACTTCCCCATCAACCAATCAGCAGCTCTGTATCATTTTATAGTATGCAAATTATAGATGTTACTTCAGTGCCGATTGGTTGCCATGGGCAACTTCTCCACTGGCTCACTTCTTTGCTCTTATCACTGCTTAGTAAATGTACCCCTAAGTCCGACTGCCCTGTCTCAGTTAATCCTTCTAAAGGGATAGATGAGCACGGCTCCATCCGTACAAGGCATACCCATGCCTTGTAAATGATTGCTCCTCTAAAAAAAAACCATACAAGATTGGCCGGCATCCTGCACCTACCTCCAGCGATCTCAGACTCCATTACATCCCACCGATGGTCTGATTGCGATTTGGGAATAGAGTAAGAAAGATCATGTAACTGCCTCTTGCTGTGCTGCTTACACGCATAATGCCCCACTAGTGTTAATTACACACATAATGCCCCCTGCAGTGCCGCTTACACACATAATGCCTCTAGTAGGACTTACCGCTCTACTTGCTCGTTGTCAGAGGTTTCTTGCTCTTTGCCAAGTGTTACAGGCTCATTGTCAGGGGTTTTTTGCTCGTTGCCAAGGGTTGTATGTTCATTGCGGACAGAGACCCTGCGCTGCCAGTGATAGGCTGGTGGTACTGCGTACCACCAAAATATTTCTTAATGGTACTCCGAGCCACCCCATACTACCCTACTTTCAGCACTGCCCAGACCTAAGCCCTATATGGATAAATGAATTGGATAAAGCACGGAGGCAAATCTGAACTATGCTACGAATAGTTCCACAAAACCAATCTTTTTGCAGCTTAACAGATGAAAGCACAAGTCACACATATTGTTTGCAAAATTCAATCTCTGTATAACATACATGCCATAGATATTGTACGGACACCGCCACAAGCCTGGTCTGCAGCACACTGCGTGGTTTCTCCGGTACAGGAAGAAAAATTAGCGCCCGTGCACACCTTACACGTGAGAGAAAAACCTGCAATTGAAAAAGGAAGAATAGTGAACAAGGATATTTTTTCTTACAGATTCTCCAATTACATGATTAGTGTTAGAACGGTGGTACCTTGTCCCCTGGGTCTACCTGCTCATGTTTGTGCCATGTAACTGTATAAATATTTATTTGTATAACAAAAAGGATGTCATAGCAATGAAACGCGTAGGATAGCATCTCACATTTAATTGCTTTTGACCTTTGAAATTCCTTTGATTGTGGATGATCTGGTTGGAGTCCTGGCTGCAGAGTGTTATAGAAACAGTGACCTGGTAAACCTGGATTCATCTTTTATATAGTGAGCAGCCATCCTGCCTGGTGTTTTTGTTGTCATTGTTTTAAAGTCCAGCCTAGTTTTAAAATTTGGCAAGATGCGGCAGCCAACACCATGAGATTAATTTTGCGAATTGGATTTTACTTATTGTGTGCAATCTCTGTATTTGTGGAATATTGTACAAGAGGTAACGGCAGTCTCTATGTCTCTACGTTATGCAATGCTTGGATCTTGAGACAGGGGCTGCTGACTGTAGGGGTTTACAGAGGAAGTTTCTATAATCCGATATGCTGACAACTGGTGGATTTTACAGACACAGAGGGTCATTCCGAGTTGATCGCTAGCTGCATTTGTTCGCAGCGCAGCAATCAGGCTAAAAAATGGCAGTTCTGCGCATGCATATGTGGCGCAATGCGCACGCGTAACGTACGGGCACAACAGATGATGTAGTTTTGCACAGGGTCTAGCGATGCATTTCAGTCGCACCGCTTGCTGCAGAGTGATTGACATGAAGTGGGCATTTCTGGGTGGCAACTGACCGTTTTTAGGGAGTGTGCGGAATAGCACAGGCATGCCAGGAAAAATGCAGGTGTGGCTGGGCGGGCTTGGGACGTCAAATCCGGACCTGAATAGTCTGAAGTGATCGCAAGCACTGAGTAGGTTTTGAGCTACTCTGAAACTGCACAAAACATTTTTGTAGCCACTCAGCGATACAACCGTTCGCACTTCTGCCAAGCTAAAATACACTCCCAGTGGGCGGCGGCATAGCGTTTGCACGGCTGCAAAAACTAGCTAGCGAGCGAACAACTCGGAATGACCCCCACTGTCTTCTCTGCGGTTCCCAGTTACTAAACATACAAGCAGCTTTCCCCGTTATTTTTAGACAGAAGCTTCTCATTAATCTTTGATTGGATGGTCATCAGTGACCTTCAATGTAAGCGGACAGTAAGGATTTGGTTGAGCGGCTACGCAAGACATCTATGAGATACTATTCAAGAGATTTCAGATAAGTGCTTTATAGGAGATATAAAAAGTGCCATATATGCCAATGAGGTGTTATAGTGACTGAGGGGTAGATGTATCAAAGCTTGGAGTGAGAGAGAGATTACTAACCAATACGTTTTAACTGTCATTTAACAGGTTGTGGGTAGGATGTACTAAGCGTCGCATCCGTGATGCAATACATCCTGACACTTCCCAGTTACATACCGGTCAAACCTCCAAAAATGGCATTTTCATAGTTTTACCACATTTTCCCTTTAGTACATCCTGCCCCGTGTTTCATAAAGGACAGAAAATGATTGGTTAGTACTTTATCTCCCAGCTGTGATCAGGGGCGTATCTAGAGAGGAGGGGACCCGCGTGCAGTCTCCAGGTGTGGGCCCCCTCCTCTCCCGACTCCCGTAGCCGGCAGCAGCGGTGTTAGCGCTCTCTCCGAGCGCTAGAGACTCTGGCACAGTGCCAGAGTCTACAGCGCATGTGCAAGTCTCTGAAAAAAATGGCGCGGAAGCCATTTTTTTTAGATCTGCGCATGCGCTATAGACTTTGGCACTGTGACAGAGTCTCTAGCGGTCGGAGAGAGCGCTAACACCGCTGCTGCCGGCTACGGGAGTCGGGAGAGGAGGGGGCCCACACCCGGACACCAGAAAGGTTAGTATATAGAAGAAACGGGTGCAGTATGTGTGGGCCCCCTCTGGACCCAGGGGCCCGTGTCCACCGCACCCATTCTAGATACGCCACTGGCTGTGATACATTTCTCTAGCCAGGGGTACAGCAGCCACTTAAAGAGAGAACTGGAAAACTTTCTAGAAATAATTCTGAACTTCCCCACAGTATCAGGAATCAGTTTGTTCATACAGTAACACTGTATTACTGTAAGTCCACAGTTATAACAGAGGGAGATCTATATTACACTATCTATTCTTATACGTAACACTATACTGTATGTCACAAAGTGTAACTTGCAATCCATCTCTTATTTATACTGCATACTAGAAACCACCCAGATTTGGACACATTATTACTGTATGGTGATTCATTGACGGTAATTGATATACTGAAACATACATCCACTTAGTAACAAACAGTCGGTCTATATCACAGGTTCTCAAACTCAGTCCTCAGGACCCCACATGGTGCATGTTTTGCAGGTCTCCTCACAGAATCACAAGTGATATAATTAGCTCTACCTGTGGAACTGTTAAAATGTGTCAGTGATTAATGAATACACCTGTGAACCTGCTGGGTTACCTGCAAAACATGCACCGTGTGGGGTCCTGAGGACCGAGTTTGAGAACCACTGGTCTATATCATTGCATTATAAATCATTGGGGGATGTAATAGGGTGTGAGAATCAGAAAATTAGATTATTATTATTTTTAGAGTTTTCCTGGGGTTTTTTATTTATTTTTTGTTTTTTAAGTGACAATCAGTTATGTGGTAAAATCAACCTGATTGTCTGATTCTGACACCCTATTACAGGGGAATGAGGAACCTTTGGCCCTCCAGCTATTGTTGAACTACACATCCCAGCATGACCGGCAACAGTTTTAGCATGGCCAAATAACAAAACTGTAGCAAGGCATGCTGGTATGTATAGTTCAACAACAGCTGGATGCCAAAGGTTCCCCACCCCTGCCCTATTACATTCCCCTCATTGCGCTTGGAGGAAATTTGAAAAAGTCCTTTCACAGAAAGAACATGAGAAATCTAAGTGCAAATTAAACCACAATCAGTAGGAGCCTGAAAAGATGAAGCAAAATAAAGGACTGCTACAGTATGGTGAATACAAAATAATATAATATAAAATATTATAATATAATATAAATATTATAATATAATATTACACACAAAATTGACAGTAAAAATTTCTGCAAGCACCCTGCAATATATTACCATCATCGTAGTAATAATAATGGCTAATACTAAAAGTGCTTTTATCCCTCAGTGTAATTGCAGCATTTGGAACAAGTTTTGAAGGCTTTTGAGGAAAGTGTCTTCATACTTATAATCACAGCTCCTGTATGTTATTTTATTTTATTTTTTTCTCCCACAGGCAGACGCTGATATTTCTCACACCGTAACATTTATTTGATGGAGTACAATGAGTATAGCAGGAAAAGTGCTGGCAGTAGGGTTATAAAGTGTGGGGCAGATTATCACATCCCCAGGACGGCTCTGATATCCCCTGACGTTACAGCCGTATCCTGTTCAGTACAGACCCAATATCCACAGGAACCCAGGAGACAGAACAGGTAACTATAACACATGCACTGTGATATGTACTTACCAGTGGCCGTGAGAGCTGAGAGAACACACAGAAATCCAAGGAGAGACGTCATTGTGTGTTGCAAGTGCTGAACTCTAGAAAGCATCAGTCTATTGTAGGGTGAGCAGCTGTATACTATCATTAAATAGACACTGGGGAAGGCGGAGCCAAGATAACTTTCAACATCTGGGAACTACATGCAAATACTACATTATATAATAGAAGCAACATTTCCCTTAGTACAGCTAATTTTAAAGCGGCAACCAGTTGTAAGGCTGATTCAGTCTTAGAACAGATTGCCTCTTTAAATTTAGAAACTCACAATACCAGGCACTAATTTAAAAAAAAAAAAATATTTTATATATATATATATATATATATATATATATTTAAAGATTGTTTCTAGAAGTTTAATCATGAGCTGCAATAGACACTCAAAATCATGCTTGTGAACACGTACAAACTCCACACCATATACAAGGATGTGGAAGAAGGTCATTTTTCGGACAAGAGTGTGCCTAATGTCATTAACTCCAGTCTGATATGTACAAAAAAAGAACCACCAGAAGTGTTTTGCAATAAATTTGCTCTTTGAATTTCTATCAATAACAATAATAATTTTTCTTTAAAACTGGTAACATTTCTTCTGAAAATATCACATGTATATAAGCAAGAGTATCACATGAATAAAAACACATACATAAAAAAAACAATCTACTAATATACTTTGCACAATTATGATGGCAAATAATATATAACCTGTTTTTGCAGGTCACTGGTATTTATAATTGGCCAATTGTAGGTGATAATTGAAAAAGAAAAGTTCCCAAAACATATATATATATATATATATATATATATATATATATATTGGAAATGATGGATAAGATCTGAGCGACCAATGGTGGCAGCAAATTCAACGGACTGCTAATTTTCTTAGAAGTGTCTACATCTATTATATATGCAGGACACTGTCTAATGTATGTGCCCAATTATCCACATGAATATGTATAGATCTCCTGTCCCCTATAAAAATACATAAACTCTGGAGGAATAGATTTGTGCTGCTGAAAAAAGAAATTACTGATTCCGTTTTCCCTTCCTTTATGATGAATCCCGGCCTGGAGACAAGCCACCCTGGAGAAATAGCGCCTGTGAATGAACTATATTACCAATAAAATGGCTGCCGGCACCTGCTAAAATGGCTGCCGGCACCTGCTTCCAGCATCTAGAACTGTCTCCGAATAAAGGACTTCTTAAAGATGGCCGCCGCACCCTGTAATACACCCGCCGGCGCATGCGCAGCAAAGGCTTCCGGACACAGGAAGTGGGGCGGAAATGACGTCAATGACGTCCCGGACCGGCAGTCCGCATCTGGAGACTCTCCTCAAGTTTTAAACCACTTTTTAATAGTAGTTTTGCAGCGCAAACATGGCGTTTTACATGCCTTGAGCCCACCTATGCAACTAGTGCAATGAATTTATAATATTAGGTCCCTAATTCCTGGTGATGTTAATTACAGGAAGTGAGGTAGATAATCACTTCCTCACCCACAATGGTATATATAGATGATCAGTCCCACTTGCATGACACCCCTTGATGAAGTCAGACCAGACGAAACGCGTTGGTTGAATCCTGATACTACTATTGAATCCTCAGTTAAGCTACTCTTATCCATCTCCATTATTTAAATTTTATTCTAATTTTCATGTATCCGTCATCAATTCTATGTTTTTAGATTTTAGATTTTTTATCATATGAATTGTATTTTTTTTTAATAACTCCATGCTTTCAAATATGTTCTTAAACTTTTTACGTGCTCTGTATATGTTTTAAATTGTGTTCTTGCTAGAACAATTTTGTTGTTGCTCATTTATATGTGCCTAGGGTTCCATTGTACTAATATTTAGCCCCTGTGGATGTTGTAACCCCGACTGGCTAGTTGTATGTTTTTATAAAAAAATCTTTTTGTTCTTTAATAAACCCCCTTCTTCTAAGAAAATTAGCAGTCCGTTGAATTTGCTGCCACCATTGGTCGCTCAGATCTTATGCATCATTTCCAACTTTTAATCTTCACCCTGCACTCGTACTAGTGCAGGACATACTTAAGAGGTAGCGGACGCCTTTTATGTATTAGGGAGTGGCGTATAGTGACTGTATATTTGGGGGTCCTTACAAGCTGACATACTGTGAAAAACTTTTGTCTACTGCATATTTTTGGCGCTGTTTGCTCACCCTATATATATAGTGGCACCTCTGCAACATGAATATATATTCGTGGAAGTATACGGAGGCTTTATCTCTATTTTCCTGTTGGCTGGGAAATCAGCAGTGAAGTCAAGTTATTAGATCGTGCGCATAATCCATGACTGCGCTCGGTATCTCACCACTATAGAGTGGTAGGTAGCGGCGACCTCCTCATTTGATCCCCAGGCACGCAACGCCAGTGGCTAGGCATGTCCCAATTGTGACTCTGCCTGAGTCCCAGTGCCGGTGTGTGGCTGCAGCTCCTAACACGCCAATGATGAGTATTTGGTTTCTCAAGCAGGCGGGCTGGGACCCCTCAATAATCAGCATTGGATAGTTGAATACCTCCCTAGCAGTGGCAGCTTTCAGTCATAACAAGCAGAGTAACAGCAGCAAAAATTCTCTAACTGGTTTTGCTCCTATATGGGGGAACTTTTAAAAAAAATATATAATTTAGCTGAAATCTTACCGAAGTCCTGTAGCTTTCGTGAAATCGGAAGGTATTTCATAAAACCCAGAGAATTCGGTGGTAGAGTAAAAAAAAAAAGATAACAAAGGAGTGGAGTGGATCTAAAGAGAGCGAGAACACACTTAAATGAAAGAGAAACCATTGATGTGCCCAGGGCCAGATTAACAATGGGGCGGATGGAGTTCCAGCTCCAGGCCTCCACACAAAATTAGGCCCATCACCATGGCAGCATGATGATCCCTAGCCAATGGCTGGCCACATGGTCGTCCATAAATCATAACTATTAAGAATGCATTTCTATTTTTCTCACAAAATTATGCAAATTTTTATATTTTTATATTTTTAGGGTGACAGTGGAGCTGATAGTGTAGGGCAGCCATGGCCAACGCGTGGCTCTTGAGCCGCATGCGGCTTTCTTTATTCAAATGTGGCTCCCAACACTCAAAGTCACGTGACCACAACAGATCCTTGAGACTGGTGTGCACCAGCAAGACACACAGCAGCACTACGGCGACTGAAAACTGAAAGAGCCAGATACTGGGCTGTAGAGACATATGAGGGTGCTGGCTGGAGTGACAAAGGAGGGTGCTGACTGGAGTGACAAAGGAGGGTGCTGGCTGGAGTGACACAAGGAGGAGCTGGCTGGAGTGACACAGAAGGATCCTGGCAGGAGTGACACAATGGGGAGCTGGCTGGAGTGATAAAGGAGGGTGATGGCTGGAGTGACACATGAGGGTGCTGGCAGGAGTGGCACAATGGGGAGTTGGCTGGAGTGACACAGAAGGATCCTGGCAGGAGTGACACAATGGGGAGCTGGCTGGAGTGATAAAGGAGGCTGCTGGCTGGAGTGACACAGTAGGGTGCTGGCTGGAGTGACACAGGAGGGTGCTGGCAGGAGTGACACAATGGGGAGCTGGCTGGAGTGACACAGAAGGATCCTGGCAGGAGTGATACAATGGGGAGCTGGCTGGAGTGATAAAGGAGGGTGATGGCTGGAGTGACACATGAGGGTGCTGGCAGGAGTGGCACAATGGGGAGTTGGCTGGAGTGACACAGAAGGATCCTGGCAGGAGTGACACAATGGGGAGCTGGCTGGAGTGATAAAGGAGGCTGCTGGCTGGAGTGACACAGTAGGGTGCTGGCTGGAGTGACACAGGAGGGTGCTGGCAGGAGTGACACAATGGGGAGCTGGCTGGAGTGACACAGAAGGATCCTGGCAGGAGTGACACAATGGGGAGCTGGCTGGAGTGACACAGGAGGGTGCTGGCTGAAGTGACACAGGAGGGTGCTGGCTGGAGTGACACAGGAGGGTGCTGGCTGGAGTGACACAGGCGGGTGCTGGCAGGAGTGACACAATGGGGAGCTGGCTGGAGTGACACAGAAGGATCCTGGCAGGAGTGACACAATGGGGAGCTGGCTGGAGTGATAAAGGATGCTGCTGGCTGGAGTGACACAGTAGGGTGCTGGCTGGAGTGACACAGGAGGGTGCTGGCAGGAGTGACACAATGGGGAGCTGGCTGGAGTGACACAGAAGGATCCTGGCAGGAGTGACACAATGGGGAGCTGGCTGGAGTGACACAGGAGGGTGCTGGCTGGAGTGACACAGGAGGGTGCTGGCTGGAGTGACACAGGAGGGTGCTGGCAGGAGTGACACAATGGGGAGCTGGCTGGAGTGACACAGAAGGATCCTGGCAGGAGTGACACAATGGGGAGCTGGCTGGAGTGATAAAGGAGGCTGCTGGCTGGAGTGACACAATGGGGAGCTGGCTGGAGTGATAAAGGAGGCTGCTGGCTGGAGTAATAAAGGAGGCTGCTGGCTGGAGTGACACAGGAGGGTGCTGGCTGGAGTGACACATAGAGGAACTGAAGTGTATTATGTGAATATGGCTTTTTCAATGTATTTTATGCAGATCTGGCATTTTCATTGTATTTTATACCAGGGGTGTGGCCTAGCAGGCACAAGACCACCCCCCATTTTTTGTACACCTGCCTTCGGCTCGATGTCGGCTCTTTCACGTACCTAACAAGATTTTTGGGCTCTTTGTCTCTGACTGGTTGGCCACCCCTGGTGTAGGGGATTTACTCGCCCACATGGCTCTCGCCACACACACACAGCTCACTGATCCCACCTCCCCCATATCTCACAATAGGCCCTTGAATATTTTCCACTCCAGGCCCATAGGGCCCTTAAACCGGCCCTGGATGTGCCTATAATGAGTGAAGGGCGGGCGATGCACAGGGACCAGAGAGGCACACACAGCACTTCTTACCCCCATATAATTATACTCACCTCAAGAGTACCAGGTCGGTACAGCACCAGCAGAAGTCACTTTGAAAAAGGTACAGCGACCATTTTCCTGGAGATTTGAGCATGCGCAGGAGTGAAGTCATGGACGCCATTTTCCCAGAGACCTGAGCATGCGCATTAAACTCTGACACAATAACAGAGTCTACTGTGGTGCTGAGAGTAGGGGCCCACATGCAGCCGGAACTTGGGGCCCCTCCATTCTTAAACCAACCCTGTCAGGAACATAAATTTGAGTTGCAGAAAATAAAAACAAAAAACAAAAAAAATGAAAAGCTCTACTTTACAGAAGGTCATTTTTTTTTTTTAAAGAAATGTTGTTCTCGCTTAGCAGCTACATTTATATTGTTTGTGTTACTGCTCATAGGATTTTATTTAGGGCATCATTTAGAGTCAAATACATTTCTTCTCCCCAATCTCTTACTCAAAAATCTGACTTCGAAATGTGTGTACACTGAATAGCACATACAGTATCTTCATATAATCGCAGCTCTTCAGGATACGCTCAAAGCTCCACATCACATACACCATTTATCATCTTCACCTTGGGGAGCATATAAAGGTATCATATAAAGGTATCTTTCATCTGTGTAGAACGACCTTCAATCCAAACAAGGCTTGCATCCCAATAAAAGTTAAAAAAGGATTTATTTAAAATACACAGTCAATTTAAAAAATACCAGTTTGGTATATCACTTGCTTGTGGGGAAACACACAGTTTTCGGGTAGTGCAGGTGGGGCAAATGTCCTGTGCTGCAGTCACTGGATGCAATGTTACGCCTGCTTCTTCCGATGTTTGTAGATGTTACCAGTTTCCTCCTGCGTCAAGTGGTCTCCCTATCAGCTTCAACGCGTTTCATGGAGCACCCTCCTCTTTGTCAAGAAGTCTTCTTGACAAAGAGGAGGGTGCTCCTTGAAACGCGTTGGGATGCAAGCCTTGTTTGGCATGAAGGTCGTTCTGCACAGATGAAAGATACCTTTATATGAACAAGAGAAAGAAATTTAATGTAAGTTTAATTCTAATTTTAAATGAAGAAAAGCCTTGTTTGATGTGTGTAAAGAAACTGCTACGTGCACTCTAGGCAGAATTTCAATGTAAGTTCTGTTCTTGAGAGAGCCAGAGATTGTCCAGATTTGAGAAGAGACCAATATATTAGAGAAACATAGCGCTGGTTCATTCCTTTCTTTTTATTTAAATGTACATTGGTTGGAGGTGTAAACCATAGGAAACAACAAGCAGCTGTGTAGAGCGCAGGGTTAAAACTCCTTTCTGCTTTGTGAACACTAACCATATGTGGTGGCTGGACACACCCCCTCTGGAGACTGGCCACACCCCAAAATATGGGCCCATACCACTGAATGCCCCTGGTGGGCCCTCCATGCCCCAGTCCGACACTGAATATCATTACACTATTATATGAAAACCTACTGTAATTCGTGTTTCAGGGAAATGTCTTGGTTGAGCAATATTGTGTTGTACTGCACCTCAATGTACCTGACAGGAAGATGAGTGGTGAATCTCGTAGTTACTGTAGGTTGTCACATCTCTTTCTCAATTTCTGCAATGCAGTGGCTCCATCCGAGTCATGTTCTCACCGGTCCTCAAGGCTGTAGATATTAGCAAGATACCAGGAATAGACGCACACAAAAAGAAAATCCCTTGCAGGTCTCTTTGCAAATTACTTGTGACAACTCTCTCTCACACACACACACACACACACACACACACACACACACACACACACCAGAAAAAAAGGAATAAGGTGTTCATTACAAGGTTGTGTAATTTACAGACCTTGAGAGAGAATAGAGTTAGTCCGTGCACTGGTATATCCTCCTAAGATTATTGTGGAGAAAGATTTATATAACCAGCAATTATTCTAACATAAATCGGCCAGTGATACTAAATCTTCCACAGGCGATATTCAAATAAGTATTGTCCGGTGGTGCTTCCCTAGAGTCATGATTTGCGTAGAAAAACAAACAAGAAAAAAGAAGACTCTTTTGTTTGGGGGCACTCTTCTAAATTAGTTAAAATTGAATTTTTATTACATCCTTTCATAAGAAATCTGTTATAGACAAAGTGAAAAATTACAAAATAATCCCAAATAACACACCAAGAAAGAATCCTATATAATATATGATTTATGAGTATTGATATGAAGCTCCTCTATGGTGGTCATTCCGAGTTGATCGCAGCCAGCAACTTTTAGCTGCTGCTGCGATCAACAGTCCACGCCTATGGGGGGGTGTATTTTAGCTTAGTAGGGATGCGATCGCTTGTGCTAAGCTAAAAAAAAAAAAATCAAGCAGAAGTAGAGCAGCCCTATACCTACTTACCCTGTGTGATGGATCCAGCGATGATGTGACCGGCTTTGTCGTCACACCTCCGCCCTCCGTTGTCTTGCCATGCCTGCGTTTTACTCACCACTCCGTTAAAACAGTCTCCAACGGTCCGGATCCGCCCATCCATGCCTCCTTCCTGTCAATCTTCTTAGCGGTCGCCGCTGCGACCGCTTCCGTCGGTAGCCGCGACGTAACCCGGCGACAGGGCAACGTCGCGCACGCGCACAGTGGCCGCCGCGCATGTGCATTCCGCACCCGTTCACACCGCAGCAACATAAACACAGCGTGCAAAAGGGTTGGAATGACCCCCTATATATCACATAAATCACTCAGCACCACAAAAGATGCAAGATGACTGAAAATGTGCATACAAAATATCAACCCACAGAGGTACAGACCCAATAAGGCCAGTTTCTCAACAAAACAAACCGGCAGCTGACAAATCCCACAATACCTGGGATTGAAGGCATACCTGTTTTCATATCAATACTCATAAATCATATATTATATATAATTCTTTCTTGGTGTGTTATTTGGAATTATTTTACAATTTTTCACTTTGTCTATAACAGATTTTTTATGAAAGGATGCAATAAAAGTTAAATTGTAACTAATTTAGTCTTCTTTTTTCTTTTGTTTTTCTTGTTTGTTAATTTACAGACCTGTAACCTACAATTAGTGAGTAAAATATACGGTTTATCTGTAATCATTGAGATCAATGTGGCCATTAAATAAAAAGGCATGTAATAACAATGAGACAATACAAGATCTCTGTGAGAAAAGTTTAATGAACCAATTGCATTGGATAATGACATTTACTGGTTGCCATCACCTGTGGTGAAACACTTTTCATATCAATTATCTAGTATTCAGGGGCCCAGTACATATGTGTTAAATTGGGCCAATCGGATGTTTTGCTGATGATTGTGTCAATGAATCTGCAATGTATGGTGTTCACAGATTGCAGATTGCAGCCACAAATCGATTGGGATTGTTAAATCAGGTTTTTCAACATGTTTAATTTCACAGATAAATTGGGACTGTAGATTGCTAGTGTATGGGTTATAGCTGTCCATACATCTAAAGATTGATTGTCAAATCTGGCTGGTTGGAACAAAAATCTGGTAATGTATGGGAGCAAATGTAAACTGACCATTTGCTCCCAAACACTGAAAAGCAGACAAACATGGTCAGACAAATTGGTTCTGTTTGATTTACCCACAATTTGTCTGAACGACCGTTTTTGTAAATTTTCCATCATTTCGGAGCAAATGGTCAATTGTCATTTGTTCCCATACACTACCAGGTTTTCATTCCAACCAGCCAGATTTGACAATCAATCTTTAGATGTATAGCCAGCTTAAACTGATGTCTTTCAAGGTTGACAGATCTGTTTAACTGAAAATGATCTGCACATCACTGAAAAATACCTGTAATGTAATGTATGGGCAATTCACATGGATCGGGGTAACAATATATCTGGGAAATAAATCACAGGATCTGCAGAAACAAATTGTGTTTGTTGATGTATGGTCCCCTTAACAGAGGTGACGGCAATCATACATTTATGTGGGACATCCAGGAACAGAGTATTTGTCCCTCCTGGAATGGGTCATGCTAACTGGTTTAAAGCTCACAGCACCTTGGCTTATAGGTGAGACAGTCACTAACCATACAGGACCATCTTTATAGTTTATTAAATTCTACACACGGGAGGAGCAATCCACATTTTTATCCGATTGTCCGTTTGGGCGTTATCGTTCATGCAACGCAAGCCACACATAATAATGAAGTCATTATTTCAACCCCTTTTTCATCCCCTTAAGGGGGGTACTCACGGAGCGATATTCTAAGCAATCTGACTAGATTGCTTAGAATTTAAGCAGGATCGCTCCGTGTGTACCCCATACAGCGATAGCGATGCGCAGCCCCGCGCATCGCTATCGCTGCTGCTAGATTGGCCTGCAGTGCAGGCCAATCTAGCGGGTCGCTCACTCCACCCGCTGGGTGAAATGAGCGGCCCCCGTCTCCCCCCGCACGCTCAGCACAGATCGCGCTGTGCTGAGCGGGGGGAGAGATGTGTGCTGAGCGGTTCGCTCAGCACACATCTCTCCTGCATCGGCCCGTGGGTACTGGGCTTTAGGGGAGGCTTATTAAAATTGTAATCATGAAGTTTTCCTGTTTCCCACCTGCAGAATACCTGTGTTACATTTCAGCTTCCTAACATATCGGGAAGTAAGAGAATTAGTGATGAGTCAGTGAGTGAGTGAGTGTGCTTTTGCATTTATATATAGTATATAGAGATATACAGTACATGACCCTTTCCAGTAGGGACAAAATGCTCTGTTAATGTATGTGTCAAAGTCAGAAAAATATCACGCTGCACATTGCCATATATGCACCTCATGCGGGTGCCCGCTGCACGTGCACAGGCCCTCCCGTGTGTGCGCATATTCGCAGTCGCGTGCACGCTCAGGCGCACGGTATGTGCATTTACGGTAGAGTTTGTGCGCGTCTAGCATGCGACACGATCGCTACATATTTAATCAAAATAATGTATTTTACAAGTTAATATTCCCCTGAGTTCAGCAGGTATCAATGGGTCTAAGATGGCTCTTAGACCTTAGAGATTCCCCTTTGCATGTTGGGAGGGCTTCACATGTTCTTATGCATAGTTAAGCACAGAAATAGTAATTGAAGATTAATTGTATTCCGAATAAATTACACCTAAGACCAGTCAGTTTCTTTCCCGCAGACGGAGTACAATAGCCTTTAATTACACTAAGCTTTGAGATTCAATGAAGAGGCTGACACCTGTGTTTACGAATGGGTTTAGGGTTGTCTCCAGAAGAATGATTGCTGAGATGTCATTGTCTCAACTGAAAGTGGACAGTGAGAAGACAAAACAAAACCCAGAGACAGGGGTTGTTTTGTATTCGCCAAACAATAGCTTCCCACAAGACAGGAATTTGAAATAATAACAAGTGTTAGTCATCACTCAACGTTTTGCATAACCAAGATCACATGGCCAGCTCAGCTCACTGATACAGCTAGCCCACATGCTGTGAAAGACACACACTTCCTGTGGATCACACACCCCCACAGCTGGAACGCAGGTATGATATATCCACTGGAAATCACAGGGCTCACTCACTCAGAACCAACCTAGCATCCAGAAGCATGGCTTGCTCATCACCAGGACTGATCTCCTTACTAAGGCTAAGTATTGTATACACATGGCTTAATGGCATAGAATAGTTAAATATGTGTTTGTGGTAAAGTAGCTGTGAAATGATTATCATAGAATAGTTGATAATGGAGATACAAATGGCTTGGGGTTGGTGGTGCTTGTGCAGTTATGTGATTGTTGTGTGGTTGTGATGATACTCTATGAAATCTGTAATGAATTGGAACAGTAGACAATCTGTAGCATAGCATCTCTGGTATACATTTATGGATGGTAATTTATAACAGATTATAGTAGTTTTACATGATGCATCTTGCTGAAGGTTAGAAGTCAAAACATACTTCCTTTTGTTACTGTAGTCATGTGCTTGTAGCAATAGCAGGCTGATACTTGTGGGTACCTGGTAATCTGGTCTTGTGATGGCTCATATGGACAGCATGAGATATGTGGTGCTGATTCTGGAAGGATAGCATAGTCAGCATACCATATGCTCTGGTTATTGAGATACTGTGTTGGCTTGAAATTGTGAAAGGTGATTTAGATGGTTTGGAATTGTAAAATCAGCACATATGCATTATATTGAAGCTTAGACATTTTGAAATATAGTGGAGTCTTATGTCTTCTGCTATGTGATTATGGTGTAGCAAAGAATGCCATGTGTTTGGACTTGCAAATCTAAAATGGCTGCTGGCATTCCCTTTTGAACCATATGTTACAGACTTTGGAATCATGGGAGTTTTTCCCAAAATGGAGTCTAGCTTCTGTCCCATGCAGTATTGTAGGGACCATTGTGTTGTTGCTGTGTGTTGTGTATATAGGGACAGCCAGCCTGGGTGAGCTCACTTTTCTCTCCACAAAGGTTCTCAGCATTGACTAACGGCGCAGCGATCATTCCCACATGTGTAAGTTCTCTGCAGACATTTTACCTCCTAATTTGTTGTAAGCCACTCTCTCTCTCCTTCCCCTTAAATGTAATTGTGCCACTATTGAATTTTAACATGTAGTAATTTCTGTTAGGTATTTTATGTTAGTTTGGTAGTGTATATATTGTACTGTGTATTCTTTTGCAATTGAACGTTCATTCTCTCCCTTAAAGGTGTTAGAACCTTAGACCGGTATTTGAGTGTTTATTATATTGCTAAGTGTTCTCTGAGCGTCACAGCCGCTCATACAGCTTTTAAACTAACAAGGTTACACTGCATTACATCTACACATTATCACTGCACAAAGGTTTACAGTATAAGTACATTCCTTAAGGTATAGTTATTAAAGTTTAATTCTGTAAGTGTCTGCGACGCCTGTGTTCATACCCTGTGCACAGCGTCTGCTACGCTAAGGGCGTACCCTTGCGGTACTTTGTGCGCCAATTGCGTACTGTGTCTCTTAACCTTTTAGAGTGTTTAATATAGGATATATATTAGGCTTTGTCATATGTTTGCCCTCGCCTGTGGTGAAACACCTTTCTAATCAATTTACCTTTTCAAAACAGATGATGGCAAGCATAAATTATAAGGGATGTCGAGGAGCAGGACATTTTGTCTTTCCTGGAAAGGGTCATGTTGAGATGCAGAGCCATAACTAGGTGTGTACGGAGGGGGCACCGCACATAGGGGGTCATTCCGAGTTGATCGCTCGCTAGCTAGTTTTAGCAGCCGTGCAAACGCTATGCCGCCGCCCAGTGGGGAGTGTATTTTAGCTTAGCAGAAATGTGAACGCATGTGCAGCCGAGCTCTGCAAAAACAGTTTGTGCAGTTTCAGGGTAGCTCTGAACCTACTCAGCGCTTGCGATCACTTCAGCCTATTCGTGTCCGGATTTGGCGTCATACACCCGCCCAGCCACGCCTGCGTTTTTTCAGACACGCCTGCGTTTTTGCAAACACTCCCTGAAAATGGTCAGTTGACACTAGTGATGAGCGGGTTCGGTTTCTCGGAAACCGAACACCCCCGAACTTCACCCTTTTTACACGGGTCCGAGGCAGGTTCGAACCTTCCCGCCTTGCTCGGCTAACCCGAGCGCGCCCGAACGTCATCATCCCGCTGTCGGATTCTCGCGAGATTCGGATTCTATATAAGCAGCCGCGCGTCGCCGCCATTTTCACTTGTGCATTGGAGATGATAGGGAGAGGACGTGGCTGGCGTCCTCTCCGTTTATTGTTGAACTTGATTGCTTTATTGCTTAATTGTGGGGAGGACTAGGGAGCAGCTGTTAGGAGGAGTACAGTGCAGAGTTTTGCTGATCAGTGACCACCAGTTTTATCCGTTCTCTGCCTGAAAAAAACGCTCCATATCTGTGCTCAGTGTGCTACATAATATATCTGTGCTTACACTGCTTAATTGTGGGAACTGGAGAGCAGCTGTATTATATAGCAGGAGTACAGTGCAGAGTTTTGCTGACAGTGACCACCAGCATAGGCGTGCGCAGCATATTTTATTAGGGGGTGCACCGTTGGAGGGGCATGTCTAGCACCATCTATTGATGGTCAACGCAATATAAAATATCCACCCTTGTACCAATTCTAATAAAGCAGATGCATTGTTAGATGTCGTGGAGTGCACCAAACAAACACCCTTGATGACACTCGCTGCAATTACACTGCTCCTCCTCAGCCTGGTCTGGCTCCCCCTCTCTTTCCCCTGCAAGCTGCAGCAGCTTACTTACAAGTCAGTCACTCACTGACACTGACAGTCACAGACTAGTTACTGCTGCTGCTGGAAAAACTAGTGACGTGTCAATGTTGCTGCGGACAGCCTGCCAGTATTGAATTTGTCTTCCTAAGAGGAACGCTGGCTGCATGCTGATCCTCATCAGTGGCTGGCGTTGGCATATCATAGAAGGAGGGAGGTGGGCGTGTGGCGGGTATGACGGGTGGGCGTGTGAGCAGCATGACGTCATCACGTCACATCACGCTGTTTTTGTACATGGAGGTGGAGCTGGGAGTTTGAAAGCCGGTGGCAGTGGCACCCTTGATTAACCCAGGCGTCCGATCAGTAATCAATCCTGACAGGGTGCAGCGCAGAGGGAACAGTAATCAGCCTGCTCGACGATCGCTGCATCTGGCATGTGAAATCGGGGTGCCAGACATTAGAGGATGCCTGTGCGCACCAGGCACCCCCCCTGCGCACACCTATGACCACCAGTATTCGTTGTCTGCCTGAAAAACACTCCATATCTGTGCTCCGTGTGCTGCTTTATTGTGGGGACTGGGGACCACCAGTATAATTAATATTGTATAGGAGGAGTACCGTGCAGAGTTTTGCTGACCAGTGACCACCAGTATACTATATATAGCAGTACGATACGGAAGGCCACTGCTGTACCTACCTCTGTGTCGTCATTAAGTATACTATCCATCTACATTCTATACCTGTGGTGCATTTTAGTTTTGCAGTTTGCTGACACAGTGACCACCAGTATACTATATATAGCAGTACGATACGGAAGGCCATTGCTGTACCTACCTCTGTGTCGTCATTAAGTATACTATCCATCTACATTCTATACCTGTGGTGCATTTTAGTTTTGCAGTTTGCTGACACAGTGACCACCAGTATACTATATAATATAGCAGTACGATACGGAAGGCCACTGCTGTGCCTACCGCTGTGTCGTCATTAAGTATACTATCCATCTACATTCTTTACCTGTGGTGCATTTTAGTTGTGCAGTTTGCTGACACAGTGACCACCAGTATACTATATATAGCAGTACGATACGGAAGGCCACTGCTGTGCCTACCTCTGTGTCGTCATTAAGTATACTATCCATCTACATTCTATACCTGTGGTGCATTTTAGTTGTGCGCAGTATATATAGTAGTAGGCCATTGCTATTGATAATGGCATATAATTCCACACATTAAAAAATGGAGAACAAAAATGTGGAGGGTAAAATAGGGAAAGATCAAGATCCACTTCCACCTCGTGCTGAAGCTGCTGCCACTAGTCATGGCCGAGACGATGAAATGCCATCAACGTCGTCTGCCAAGGCCGATGCCCAATGTCATAGTAGAGAGCATGTAAAATCCAAAATACAAAAGTTCAGTAAAATGACCCAAAAATCTAAATTGAAAGCGTCTGATGAGAAGCGTAAACTTGCCAATATGCCATTTACGACACGGAGTGGCAAGGAACGGCTGAGGCCCTGGCCTATGTTCATGGCTAGTGGTTCAGATTCACATGAGGATGGAAGCACTCATCCTCTCGCTAGAAAACTGCAGTGCCACTCCTAGATGGGCCAGGTGTTTGTGTCGGCCACTTGTGTCACTTAGCTTAGTCACACAGCGACCTTGGTGCTCCTCTTTTTTTTCTTTGCATCATGTGCTGTTTGGGGACAATTTTTTTGAAGTGCCATCCTGCCTGACACTGCAGTGCCACTCCTAGATGGGCCAGGTGTTTGTGTCGGCCACTTGTGTCGCTTAGCTTAGTCACACAGCGACCTTGGTGCGCCTCTTTTTTTCTTTGTATCATGTGCTGTTTGGGGACAATTTTTTTGAAGTGCCATCCTGCCTGACACTGCAGTGCCACTCCTAGATGGGCCAGGTGTTTGTGTCGGCCACTTGTGTCGCTTAGCTTAGCCATCCAGCGACCTCGGTGCAAATTGTAGGACTAAAAATAATATTGTGAGGTGTGAGGTGTTCAGAATAGACTGGAAATGAGTGGAAATTATGGTAATTGAGGTTAATAATACTAAGGGATCAAAATGACCCCCAAATTCTATGATTTAAGCTGTTTTTTAGGGTCTTTTGAAAAAAACACCCGAATGCAAAACACACCCGAATCCGACAAAAAATTTTCGGTGAGGTTTTGCCAAAACGTGTCCGAATCCAAAACACGGCCGCGGAACCGAATCCAAAACCAAAACACAAAACCCGAAAAATGTCCGGTGCACATCACTAGTTGACACCCAGAAACGCCCTTTCCTGTCAATCTTCTTGTGGCCATCAGTGCGAAGAAAAACTTTGCTAGAACCGAAGCACAACCGCAAAGGGCTATGTCACGTGTGTGCATTGCGAGGCATACGCATGCGCATAAATGCCATTTTTTTACCTGATCGCTGCGCTGCGAAAATCAGCAGCGAGCGATCAACTCGGAATGACCCCCATAGCGCTGCAGGGTAGGGGGCGCTGTTGGCGGTACTTGTCAATTATCAGTTTTAATTACTTTCACTTGCAGCTTCCTCTCTTTTTGAAGCCCTGCATCTCCTGACCGCTGCTGTTTCCTACCCTGACCCCTTCTGTCTCTAATACCTATACAACATTCATGAACTCAACTTGAGATTTCTTTCTTATTCAGTCACACTGTCCTTTATTACAATTCAAGATGCTGACATATCCAGGATTCAAACCCATTGCCTGTGGCACTGCAGTCAGACAATCTATTCATTGAGCTATCTGCCCTTGCATAGAAAGGTAGATAATTCTAAGCTAGATAATACTAATTGAAGCTTACCTTGTACCTTGTGAAAAAATTATCATAATTGCAGCTGAGCAGATCGCAGATCTATGTAGTGTGTGGCTGCGAGAGATTGGATGTGTGGCCGGGCCCGCAACTGGGGGGGAAGGGGAGGCGCATGCCCCGGGCGCCGGACTCTAGGGGGCGACTTAAAGCTGAATTAAAACTTTTCTGCTCCACCTTCTGTCCGCCCGCTGGTAATCACGGACGAGAGGAGCTGCGCACATACAAGCTACAGTTGCACACTGGCAGACTACGGAGTTGTCAGCATGCCACGCCTCCCTCCACCCGCCGGCCGGGACCCTACACTTGCGGCCAGAGACCACGCTGACTATGGAGACTCCAATCCCTCCCCCCACACACACAGACACTGGATGGGAATCTGCACTTCAGGCTGGCTCTGCACGTCCATCAGATAGGTGCAGTCAGTCAGCCCACACACTGCAGCCAGATAAGGGACTTTATTATCACCTCACTGTCCCTGAGGTCAGTCAAGCATCAAGCTGCTGCCATTAACTGTTGCATTACATTTTATGGGGACACTGTATATGGTATAAGTTGGGGACACTATGGCATAATATTGGGATGCTGTGTGGCATATGTGGGGACACTGTGTTCCATAATATTGGGATGCTGTGTGGCATTATATGTGGGGACACTGTGCGGCATTATATTTGGGGACACTGTGTGACATTATATGTGGGGACACTGTGTAACATTATATGTGGGGACACTGTGCGGCATTATATGTGGGGACACTGTGCGGCATTATATGTGGAGACACTGTGACATTATATGTGGGGACACTGTGTAACATTATATGTGGGGACACTGTGCGGCATTATATGTGGGGACACTGTGTAACATTATATGTGGGGACACTGTGTAACATTATATGTGGGGACACTGTGCGGCATTATATGTGGGGACACTGTGTAACATTATATGTGGGGACACTACGTAACATTATATGTGGGGACACTGTGTGACATTATATGGGGACGCTGTGTGACATAATGTGTGGACACTGTGTGGCATTATATGGGGATGCTGTGTGGCATTATATGTGGTGACACTGTGGTATTATATGGGGACGCTGTGTGACATAATTTGGGGACACTGTGGCATTATTTGGGGACGCTGTGTGCCATAAGTTGGGGATGCTGTGTGTCATAATGTAGGGACACTGTGTGGCATTGTATGGGAACGTTCTGTGCCATAATGTGGGGACACTGTGTGCCATAATGTAGGGACGCTGTGTGGTATAATGTGGGGATGTTGTGTGCTATAATGTGGGGACACTGTGTGGCATTATATGGGTACGCTATGTGCAATAATATGGGGATGCTGTGTGCCATTATATGTGGGGACACTGTGCGGCATTATATGTGGGGACACTGTGTGACATTATATGTGGGGACACTGTGTAACATTATATGTGGGGACACTGTGCGGCATTATATGTGGGGACACTGTGCGGCATTATATGTGGAGACACTGTGCGGCATTATATGTGGAGACACTGTGACATTATATGTGGGGACACTGTGTAACATTATATGTGGGGACACTGTGTAACATTATATGTGGGGACACTGTGCGGCATTATATGTGGGGACACTGTGTAACATTATATGTGGGGACACTGTGTAACATTATATGTGGGGACACTACGTAACATTATATGTGGGGACACTGTGCGGCATTATATGTGGGGACACTGTGTAACATTATATGTGGGGACACTGTGCGGCATTATATGTGGGGACACTGTGTGACATTATATGTGGGGACACTGTGTAACATTATATGTGGGCACACTGTGCGGCATTATATGTGGGGACACTGTGTAACATTATATGTGGGGACACTGTGTGACATTATATGGGGACGCTGTGTGACATAATGTGTGGACACTGTGTGGCATTATATGGGGATGCTGTGTGGCATTATATGTGGTGACACTGTGGTATTATATGGGGACGCTGTGTGACATAATTTGGGGACACTGTGGCATTATTTGGGGACGCTGTGTGCCATAAGTTGGGGATGCTGTGTGTCATAATGTAGGGACACTGTGTGGCATTGTATGGGAACGTTCTGTGCCATAATGTGGGGACACTGTGTGCCATAATGTAGGGACGCTGTGTGGTATAATGTGGGGATGTTGTGTGCTATAATGTGGGGACACTGTGTGGCATTATATGGGTACGCTATGTGCAATAATATGGGGATGCTGTGTGCCATTATATGTGGGGACACTGTGCGGCATTATATGTGGGGACACAGTGTGACATTATATGTG
Source organism: Pseudophryne corroboree (assembly GCF_028390025.1). Classification (NCBI taxonomy): domain Eukaryota; kingdom Metazoa; phylum Chordata; class Amphibia; order Anura; family Myobatrachidae; genus Pseudophryne; species Pseudophryne corroboree. The sequence continues at coordinate 35,509,554 of NC_086453.1, forward strand.
GGGACACTGTGTAACATTATATGTGGGGACACTGTGCGGCATTATATGTGGGGACACTGTGCGGCATTATATGTGGAGACACTGTGACATTATATGTGGGGACACTGTGTAACATTATATGTGGGGACACTGTGTAACATTATATGTGGGGACACTGTGCGGCATTATATGTGGGGACACTGTGTAACATTATATGTGGGGACACTGTGTAACATTATATGTGGGGACACTGTGCGGCATTATATGTGGGGACACTGTGTAACATTATATGTGGGGACACTGTGCGGCATTATATGTGGGGACACTGTGTGACATTATATGTGGGGACACTGTGTAACATTATATGTGGGCACACTGTGCGGCATTATATGTGGGGACACTGTGTAACATTATATGTGGGGACACTGTGTGACATTATATGGGGACGCTGTGTGACATAATGTGTGGACACTGTGTGGCATTATATGGGGATGCTGTGTGGCATTATATGTGGTGACACTGTGGTATTATATGGGGACGCTGTGTGACATAATTTGGGGACACTGTGGCATTATTTGGGGACGCTGTGTGCCATAAGTTGGGGATGCTGTGTGTCACAATGTAGGGACACTGTGTGGCATTGTATGGGAGCGTTCTGTGCCATAATGTGGGGACACTGTGTGCCATAATGTAGGGACGCTGTGTGGTATAATGTGGGGATGTTGTGTGCTATAATGTGGGGACGCTGTGTGGCATTATATGGGTACGCTATGTGCAATAATATGGGGATGCTGTGTGCCATTATATGGGGACGTTGTGTGCCATAATGTGGGGACACTGTCTGCATAATGTGGGGGGACCATGTGTGGGATACTATGTGGGAGCACTGGCATAATATAGGGACACTGTGATGTATGGGGTACCCTATGTGGCATAATGTAATATTTCATGAAAAGTCACAGTCTGTAGTTATGCCGCGGGGGGGGGGGGGGGGGGGGCAAGGCCAAGTTACTGCCTTGCCCTGGGTAACAAAAATCCTAGATTCGGCCCTGGTGTGGCTGCACACTACATAGATCTGCTCAATTTCATTGCTGATTATTTTTATATTTAGTTCCAGTAGCTTCATATAGTTCTCATAGTTTCTTCAATGCAGGATCACATAGCTCAGTGAGTAGGCTGTTTGATGACGTCACTGCAGTCCCGGGTGGGAGTTTATCGTGGAGGTGGGCACTTGGGTGATGTTATAAATGGTATGTATTTTTGTTTCTTCATTTATTTCCTGACGAAATGACATAAAGTCATGAAACGTTGGTACACTTCAGGACGAGTTCTGTCCTTATGTATACTATCTGAATGTGACCGGAGTGCCATCTGTCCTACCTATATATATAGCATATGTCCTTGAGTGAACTCGAGTGTTGTCTCTGAAAAGTCCGTGAGTGCCGTCTACTTGTTCCTTTATATATATATTTATATATATATATATATATATATATATATATATATATATATTTAGAGACGTGCACCGGAAGTTTTTCGGGTTTTGTGTTTTGGTTTTGGATTCGGTTCTGCGGCCGTGCTTTGGATTCGGACGCGTTTTGGCAAAACCTCCCTGAAATTTTTTTGTCGGATTCGGGTGTGTTTTGGATTCGGTTGTTTTTTTTCAAATACCCCTCAAAAATACCTTAAATCATAGAATTTGGGGGAAATTTTGATCCTATAGTATTATTAACCTCAATAACCACAAATTTTCACTTATTTCCAGTCTATTCTGAACACCTCACACCTCACAATATTATTTTTAGTCCTAATATTTGCACCGAGGTCGCTGGATGACTAAGCTAAGCGACCCAAGTGGGTGGCACAAACACCTGGCCCATCTAGGAGTGGCACTGCAGTGTCAGACAGGATGGCACTTAAAAAAATTGGCCCCAAACAGCACATGATGCAAAGAAAAGAGAGAAAGAGGTGCACTGTGGTCGCTGGATGGCTAAGCTAAGCGACACGAACACCTCAACATCACAGGAATTATTTGTTCTAATCAATGGTATTATTGGTCCAAATCACTGGAAGAAAATTACAAAATCACTGGAATTATTTGTTCTAATCAATGGTATTATTGGTCCAAATCACTGGAAGAAAATGGCAAAATCACTGGAATTATACGTTCTAATCAATGGTATTATTGGTCCAAATCACTGGAAGAAAATGACAAAATCACTGGAATTATACGTTCTAATCAATGATATTATTGGTCCAAATCACTGGAAGAAAATTACAAAATCACTGGAATTATTTGTAAACATTTATAGAAAGTCGCTGCTTTCTGATTACAAAAATGCTCAGATATTCCTGCGAATCCCAATCCCTTCCCAGAGGAAAAAGAAATTGAGAATCCGTTGTTTGAGAACGTTTGTTCTCTTTCCCTTACACAGGAACAAACCACTTTCCAAGAAGACTGACGTTTTTTGGATTATGGAGACATAATGTTTTTGAATATAAATCCTAAAGCAGGTGGTGTATTAGAGCAAAAGAGTGCAAGAGACCAGCCATGCAGTTTCTGAAATATTATGACAAAATGTTACTGTATTTCATAAGCACTCATTCCTAACTCTGCTAAGTACTGTTTGGTATACTGTATCTGGCTTCCATGAGGTAGTTGTCCATTATTTCAGCTTCCATTGACCTTTTTGAAAGTGGTATAAGTTATCAATTTTTTATGTTATTTTTATTTTCCCATATTTTTTATTTTCTCCTTCATAGCCCAGTAAAATGTTGCAATGTTAAGTATTGACTTGTGCCTTCTGGGGGTCCACTTCTTCACCAAACCCAGCCAAGTCTCATCCTAACCCTCTGTTCCACGTTCTCTATGTACCCCATCTGTGTCACCCATGTCTGTCTACCCCTCCCCTTTAGATTGTAAGCTCTCACGAGCAGGGCCCTCTTCCCTAATCGTCAACTGTACCACATCCAGCAGTCTTCTGCCACCTGATACTTATTCCAGTGTCATCTGCTGATGTAACTATGTTTACTTACCCTGTACTTCTCCTATACTGTCATCAACTGTAAATTGCTGTTTTCCTGTTTGATTATTTATGTACTTTGTAATTGGGCGCTACGGAACCCTTGTAGCGCCATATAAATAAAGGATAATAATATAGGGTGTATGTATCTCACACATCACACAGTACAGTATATAGGGTGTATAATCCCCAGGTGTATCTCACACATCGCTCAGTACAGATTACACGAAGTATAATCACCAGGTGTATAACACACATCGCACAGTACATTATATAGGGTGTATAATACCCAGGTGTATCTCACACATCGCTCAGTACAGATTACAGGATGTATAATCACCAGGTGTATAACACACATCGCACAGTACAGTATATAGGGTGTATAATCACCAGGTGTATCACAAACGTTGCACAGTACAGTATACAGGGTGTATAATCCCCAGGTGTATCTCACACACCGCTCAGTACAGATTACAGGATGTATAAAATCACCAGGTGTATAACACATGTCGCACAGTACAGTATACATACTGGTCACAACAATGCAGCAGATATTGAGCACTGATCAGGATACTAGAAGTGACACAGAGCTGCAAGATACAGCAATGGCCTACTGTACTGTACAACTATCTACTGTTGGTCACCAAAATGCTGCACTGTACTACTATATATACTGCTCACAAAAATTCAGCACAGATATGGAATGGATACTTGCAGTGACACAGAGCTGCAAAATACTACAGCAATGGCCTAATGTACTGTACAACTATATACTGTTGGTCACCAAAATGCTGCACTGTAATACTATATATACTGCTCACAAAATGCTGCACAGATATGGAATGGATACTTGCAGTGACACTGAGCTGCAAGATACTACAGCAATGGCCTAATGTACTGTACAACTATATACTGTTGGTCACCAAAATACTGCACTGTAATACTATATATACTGCTCACAAAAATGCAGCACAGATATGGAATGGATACTTGCAGTGACTCAAAGCTGCAAGATACAGCAATGGCCTACTGTACACAACTATATACTGTTGGGTCACCAAAATGCTGCACTGTAATACTATATATACTGCTCACAAAAAATGCAGCACAGATATGGAATAGATACTTGCAGTGACACTGAGCTGCAAGATACTACAGCAATGGCCCAGAGCTGGATTAAGGCTTCGGGGGGCCCGGGGTACTTAAGACAGTGGGGCCCTAAAATCTCAAATTAAAATCATAACGTCTTCAATTACTACAATGAAAATTACAATTCGGTGGTAAATTTGAAAGAATCTTTCAGATAGGGAGCACACGCATGTATATATATATACATATATATATATATATATAATTATATATAGAATTCACATTCTAGCACACGGTATGAGCCGAAATTCAAATTATAGCACACGGTATGAGCCGAAATTCACATTATAGCACACAGAATGAGCTGCAATTCACATTATATAGCACACAGAATGAGGCAAAATTCAGGTAGAGTGACAGCAGGGACAGGGAGAGTGACAGAGGGACAGGGAAAGTGACAGCAGGGACATAGGGACAGGGAGGGTGACAGAGAGAGGGACAGCAAGGGCATACAGTAGGGACTAGGGAGAGAGAAAGGCAGCAGGGTAAGATTACCTACAGTATTTAGCAGCGGCGGTGCTGAGGATGCTGTGGATGCGGAGGCTGTGGCCGGCATGGTGCGGAGGAGGCGGCTGTGTGGAGAAGGACTGAGGGCGGCGGCGGGGCAGCACGGGAAGCTCCGAAACATTGGTGTATAAGTTGACATATAATGTGTGTGTGTGTTTGTATGTAATATATATATGTATATATATATATATATATATATGTATATGTATTTATAGGTGTATATATATATATATATATGTGTGTGTATATATATATATGTGTGTGTGTATATATATATATATATATATATATGTATTTATATATATATGTATATATATATATGTATACTGTGTATATATACACACACACAACTGTGTGTTTATGGGTGCTGGCTGGGCGCAGGAAGGCTCCACATATGCTGCCCTCCCTGTTCCCTGCAGCCTGCGCGCCCAGCCACAGGCTGCTGCTGCTGCACATATTATTGGACAGCTGAGCCGTCGCTCAGCTGTCCTTCCTGGACACATTACAGTCACTACGTGCGGCCGCGGCACCGCCGCCACCACCACCAGGGAAGTGGGGACAGCCATAACACAGCTGCCCTGCATGTAGAGCTGCCGCGCCGGCTCCCGGGAGCCAAGAGCGCAGCACCGCAGATCGGATCAGAGATCCGATCTGTGGCGGCTGCGGGGGGCCCTTTTAAAAAGGGGGGCCCAGGGTACTTATCCCCGGGGCCCCCCTCTTAATCCGGCTCTGCAATGGCCTAATGTTCTGTACAACTATATAGTGTTGGTCACCAAAATGAAGCACACTGAGCACAAATATTTGCAGCACACTGAGCACAGATATGGAGTGTCAAAGTCAGAAAAATATCACGATGCACACTGCCATATTTGCACCTCATATGTGTCCCTGCTGCGCATGCGTGCGCTCTCCCACGAAGGGTCAGACAGGAGTAATACTGTGGTGTGTAGTATCCATCGGAAGAGTATTTAATTAGCAATATTCCGGTGTTGGTTTGAAGCGGATTAATCGCTCGTGCGAATAGTTATGGACATAAGAAGTTTATGTCCATTTACTATTATTTGCACTTACTTATCCATGCGGCGGGAAACCTAGTTTCCCACCCACCTGAGCAGTTGGAAATCGTCACAGCCCACCTGTATGAATCAACCTATGACCTTTTGTTATAATGCGAGGAGGAATTCCTGTGTCCAATGAACAATGAGATTGTAGGGACCATTGAATTGTATTGTGTGTGGGGCATAAATAGACAAGCCGATCACATCCAGCTCTCACTCTTCAACGGTTCTCATTGCTGAAAATCGGGAGCTGGATGTCCAGAGGCGCATGCGATCGTTTCCTTTGTGCGTAAGTTTTCTCCGCAATCATATTGTCTTTCTTGTTATTATGGGCCATATCTCTCTCTCTCTCTCTTCTCTTTCTCTCGTATTCTCTTAAACGTAATAGTATTGTATTGTATTTCCTGTGTAGTTACCTGGTTAGTTAGTCTATGTTATATTGTAGTGTATGACTTGTATTGTATTAATTCTTTTGCAAGTATAACATTCATAATATATATATATAAGGCGTTAGACCCTAAGCACGGTATTTGTGTATTTCTTATAGTGTTAAGTATTCTCAGAGCGTCGGTGACGCTCAAACAGCTTTTAAGTTAATAAGGTTACACTGTGTTGCATCTACACCCTATCTCTACACTAAGGTTTTACAGCATATTACATTGTTTATGGTTTAGATTTAAAGGTTTAACATTGTGAGCGTCTGCGCCACTCGTGATCTCCTCGTGGTCTCGAGCGTCCGCTACGCTGATAGCGTAGCATTAAGGTAGTCGCTCACCTATAGTGTGCCCGATACCAACAGCTTATTCTCGCGAGCGTTTGTATCGCTCGAGCGGCCCGCTCCCGATACAGCGTCCGCCACGCTATAGCAAACCATTACGTTAGTCGGCAGCCAATAGCGTGCCTGCCTGTGATCTCTTGGCCGTGAGCGAACGTGACGCTTGAGCGTCTCGACCACGGCTAAGCGATTGTTACGCAACGTGCGTACCCTTACGGTACTCCATACGTCAATAGCGTACAGTGTTCTTAGACCTCATAAAGGGTGTTATATAAGATAAATATTTAGCTTTATCAATTGGCGGCTCGTCCTGTCCTTCACATATCTCTGCTAGGTAATTTCAGCAGACATTATCCAGCAGCAAAGGGCGGGAGGTCATATTCCTCGTAGTGCTGTTTGGATAAGCGTCTGCTTCGCTTAGTAAAGGGTGCTGTAGGAATCCGGAACCGGAGGTAAGAACAACACGCTAGTGTCTTTTAAAACTGTTTATTTCTGTCTTGCGTACACACGCACATATCTGCATTTCTTTTTCATTCGTGTATTTTCATATCACTCTCCTGTTTGCCATTTTATAATTGATAAAACGTGCTAAGAGAGATTTGTCGCTATTTCATAGTTAAAGTATAAATGGATAAAGTGTAAAAGCCCACACGCAACTCTACCTAAGGTATAAGGAGAGATTGGTGTGTTGCGCGGTAGACGATCGAGGATCATCTACATTGATAAAACGTGTTAGTTGTGTTGCGGTGGATATTTGCTTTGCGTACACGTGTCTCTAACAAAGGGTGAGACTCGCGTACGCAACTCAAAGGCCGACGCACGCAGCGTAAATTACGCAACGGAGCGTCCGGGTACGCCCACGTAACTCAAATCACACGATAGTGTTATTGCAACAGGCGGAAAGGTGGCAACGTGGTAAGTAGCGCAAGTCTATTTTAGTGTCCGAAATTTAGATTAACAGATCCTTCTCCAAATTCACAACACATCTGGTCTAAAGAAAATTTCTGCGCAGAAATAGAAATAGAAACAAAAAGTGTACATGTGATGAGTGAGTGTTTTTAAGTTTATACAATTTTTGAGGTTGAACCACAAGAAGTCGAGTTCTCGCAGGAGTACATACATGTAAGTGACGTGCATGGTGGCTAGGGAGGCATCTCTGGTTAAACATAAAATTTGAGCAGTAGAGTATAGTAGACCAGGAGGTCCTACTACAGACCAGGAGGTCCAGGTACAGCAGACTAAGAAGTCTGCCATATATAAGAGAAAAAGGGCACAACCCAGGGGGTTGGTGCAAAACCCATATAGGCCAATAAAGCTCTGGCTGAAGGAATTCGCAGCCGAAATTTTCGATTCCACTGGTCGCCCAGCACATAAGATTAGTTGCTTATGTGCTGAACGATTGTACCGCACGTAATTGTGTACATTAGTTAATCTGACCAGTACCATTTGTGTACAAACCCGGTCATAAAACTATTTGTACACTCTGATGTGATTTGTGTAATTTTTTATTTTCTGAAGGGAAGTTCGCTGGTCACTCAGGAATTGTCCAACAACCAATAGTTACTGGAAAGAGTAAGTGTTCTGCGGATATCCCTCGCATGTTCCAGTAAATAGAGGTTCATAGGGGCCCTGGGTCGAGTACGCCAGCGCTAAGGCAGTGTGTAGGTCGTATTGGTCGGCGTGGGCGAGTGAGTGGGGTACTCGGTAAACCGCCACCGTCAGCCTACCGTGAACATTTTGGTTTTTGTAAGGGTTCGCTGAAAACCCTGATTGAAGGTCAGAGGTGGTGAAAGCAACGCCTGCAAGTTATGGGGGCCAATTGTTCAGGAAGGGGGCGATCAACCTCGGTTCGGGTTGATTCAGTAAACCGACCAGTCGGGTCGGCAAGGTACGTAATGTGTGAAAAATATGGTTCACATACAGAGGTTTTATGTGATGAATGGGAGAGAATGACAGTGCATGACGGGGAGAAATTCCCAAGAGTAGGTAGCTTTAGCCCAGAAGTGTTGCAAAATTTAAGGAGGAGGATATGTCTCATTAAATCAACAAGAGACGAATCCAACATTATGATTATTTGCAGTTATGGCAACAGGAGGGTGAAATACAGAGAGGATTGGCTCTGGCGGCGGGATCTAATCCTATCAAGAAATTGATAGCGACGGCCCCGCCGCCACCATACATATCAGGAGAGAAATTGGTTGCGGAGAATGACGCATTAGGGTGTAACAAACAAACACTTAGCAACTGTGTAAATGTTAATAAGTTAACTAATGCAAGTATTAACCCGTGCAAGTTGTACCCTGTTTTGAACTTTCCCCAGGAGTGTGATCAAGAGGACGAATCGGCAACAATATCAGCGCTCTCTCTAGCAGCCACCATAGCAGAGACAACAGTAGGCACGGCT